>NC_134710.1:394199281-394560531 GCF_043290135.1 Rhipicephalus microplus | reverse complement strand
TATAGTGTGTACCGTTTCTTGTACTTTCCGCGGGGGATCTGGTTCGTCATTGAACGCAAGCGAGGATACATTTTTTCCTCTGGTTCAATAATGTGTTTTTCTAGTTCGTCGCTTACCGTTGCTTTCTTTTTACGCTCCCCCCATCTCCGAGCTCGAGTTTTTCGTAGCTGAGAACAACGTTGCGTCGGCGCAGAGTTGGTTCCCTTCATACGCAACTATATCTTTGTACCTTCTTCCCTTTTTTATTATGTTTCTGAATAAACTAATGCATTTCGGAAGTTTTCATGTGACTCTTAGGTGGAGAAAATCACTATAGCTAACCCTGCAAAAACCAAACTTCTGGAAAAAGCTTCAACATTTATAATGGGATGCAAACACAGCTGTTCCGTCGGAATGCATCAACGTTTCTTGCTGATCGATTTCATGCACTCGCGCAAGCTCGTGGCTGGCTCGCGTTCTCGCACTCTCCTTTTGCGGGGAAATCGCAATCGGTTTCGTTGGCCGCGAGATATATGAACGCTGTCGCTGTGGCCGCGTCGCGCGCGGTAAACGATACGGCCCACTGAGCATGCGCCAAGGACTCCGAGTCGTCGAAGGCTCTTTGAACGAGAGCCCGAGATTTATGGCTGCTCTCAACCATAACAGATCAGAACACGGTCGAATGTAGCCACCATCATGTGCGCATCCTATGGTTGCCAAGCTGTCGTACTAAACAAGGATATCAAATAAAGAGGGAGGGAGGAGGATAGATCGGGGCCTTACGAAGTGACAGGGGCGTTACATTCACGAATGATAACATGGCAAATATTTCACGAAGAAATAGCTGCGTAGATTTAGAAGGCCCGCAACACGAAAAAAGCAACTCAGCCATACAAAGAGGGCATTTGTGAACAGACGCGGTATGCTACTCCTGTGGGCAGCCGCTGATGTAACCATACCTAGCCAGCGACTGAGACTTTATTGCTGAGTTAAGGCATACTGTAAACATTCGGCCATTTGCCTTTATCGGGACTCCCGTTTTGCAGTAGTCAATCAAGATTAGTTCCTCGTCCACCAAGATTCGGTAACGTCGAAAAAGCCATTATGCCAATGATACAACATGGCAGAAAGTGACAGAGGTTGGTGGTGTGCGTGCCTCAGCGCAACTGCCTATTGCACCTTTTTATACCAGAGCTTCTCTTTCAATGACTGTCAGCTGCCGCAATGGGCTTTTAGATAAGATTGGTACAAAAAAAATTTAGTACAGTATGGATGTTGTATGATAGTTTCCATTGAGGGCTTCTTGAATATAAACCAAGCCCAGTATCCTTTTGCTGGCCCACGTTCCATCACGGCAATAGTGGGCGGCCGCAACAAACGTCAACTCGCTGGGCAACATAGCGAATTATATAGATAAAAGTGCCTACTAGATCAGTTGCGTACTACTGGCCGCGCATTGAATACGGCGCGTATTGTGCGGACCATGCATTAACAGCAGACCTGCGATTAACGATGGCGTGCGCCCAGGTGACGATGAACGCGAACAGGACAGTATTCTTATGTTGTAGGCCCATGTGCTCAGATTTGGGTGCACGTAAAAGAACCCCAGGTGGTCGAAGTTTCCGGAGCCCTCCACTACAACGTCTCTCATAATCACATGGTGGTTATGGGCCGCTAAACCCCACATGTTAATCGAACAATCAATCAATCAATCAATCAATTAATCAGTCAATCAAACAATCAATCAAGACATTATTATTCTTATTCCAAGTCTACACCGATTCTGGTGGTAACGTATCTGCACGCAAAGAGAAGAACGGAGTGCCCACGAACGCGAATATCAAAAGCACAGGCGCGAATGGGCACACCAGCTGTGGGATGACAGTACGAACGATGACCGGAACGCTGACGCCAAGCCTGTGTTTCGTGTGTCATGTTCGGAAATATACAAGCCGTTGACGTGGGCCTGATCCTGCCAGCCTGCTCACTTTCTGGGGCGTGACGATCAAATTTCAAAGGGAGTTTGTGGGCTACCCATCCGGCATGTGTGAGACCATTTGTGATTTCCGCAAAACCTGAGCAGCATTAGCGCCGTGTGGGATGCCACTCAGCGTGAGTACACTTTGGTGGTGTTACCACAATGTAATTCATTGGCGTATGGTGAACAGGCGCGCGTGTGCGGTACGTGCCGATATGCATTATTGAAGGGCACGGCGCATCGGTTTGCTACCGCGAAGGAGTACGTGAATAACCGTAACTGAACACCTGACCAAACTTCACGTTGTGGAGCAACGGCTAGCCTCGTCTCACCTTTTCGTCCTGTGGGATCGCCACTTTCAGTTCAGCTTCAACGAAGTTGTCATCGACGTGCCCATTTGCAGGGCAGTGTAAACCGTCTTCGCCACCACCTTGGTAGCGACATGGACAATGACGTACACATCGAACGACGTCCGCTCTTCAAGCTCACGTACAGTTCCACCAATCATCCACTTCACTGACTGTAACGACACGGAATTTTATAAAGCAAGCTGACTGTATTCCGTAGGCGACGTTGCTACTTAAACATGGTCAGTGGGAATGTCATGAAATATCTGTTAATAAAAGCAGCGTGATCGTTGTGTAGCAAGTTGACCACATGTTTAGCGGACCCGTGACCACTGCTTCAGTGTATACAGTGATTAGCATTCTAAAAAATTGACAAGGAGCAGGGCTTTATGCCATGTAAAGTAGAGCCTTTATAAATCTCATAACCAACCACCAGGACACTACACAAAAAAGAGATGCGAAGAAAAAATATCTACACAAGGCTATTTAACTGAAAGCGTGGCGATCAATGAGAGAGTCTCGGTGAATTAAGCCTGGTGTCCCGTGGGACGGTGCAGGCTGAACATAACGTTGTCGCCGAGGCGGCTCCAGAGACAAAAGAATGAAGCCAGGCGAGCAGTATCCAATCTCGGCCAGAGCTACTTAGCCTGATTGATATGTGGAGTTTAACGTTCTGAAACCATCCATATGATTATGAGAGACGCCGTAGTGGAGGGCTCCGGAAATTTCGACCACCTGTGGTTCATTAATGTGCACCCAGATCTGAGCATACGGGCCTACCACAAGAGATACCTAGGCTTGAAGAGCAGGTTCACATACGGGACACTGTCGTCAATTTCACAACTAAACGGGCATTGATGCCACCCCGCCAGGGTATCTTTTTTTGTGTCTCGGCTACTGCCCGATACTAAGACACGTTGCACCACACTAAAGACTTAGATTATAAATATGGTTAATAAACACAGGATGCAAATTGTAGCTATCCAGTGCTGTAGAACGCAAGATCACCCAAAATACAAAAAAATATTAGAAGAGAATAAATTGCGAGAAAGCAACAAAGCGTATACAAACGATGACTGTTGCTGAAAGCACCGAATATGAGCTGGAAGGCTCAAGTGCCAAAGTCACTTTTGCAGGTTTTTTATCCATTAGGTTTGTGACAATGCACTCGAATCAGTTTAAAACAGATTTGAAACACTAAAATTACGAATAATCAGTAAGACCCAGTGTGCTCGCAAGCTATTTATATATATTTTGACACTGTCAAATACAATTGAATAGTACGGGTTCAAATTACAGTTGAAGTTGTCAGAACTGCACTATGAGCCATTCTATAAAAAAGAATGCTAAAAGCATGTTCTATAGGCTCGTAGCCAATAAAGAAGGGAACTGTCACCTCGACAGTTCGTTGTAGATGTCTTGGAAACTATTACTTCAATACTGCGAAACTGATGTTCCGTGCTAGGCGCATACTACTACAGGTGCATCGTTCAGTGACGATCACTGTAACACCTGAGCAATTTTGTTTTCAAAAGCTAACATTGATTTCAATAATTCATCGTTATGTGCGGTTTAACGTCCCCAAACCACCATTTGATTGTGAGAGACGGCGTAGTTGAATGCTCTGGAAATTTCAACCACCTGGGGTTCTTTAACGTCCACCCAAATCTGAGCACACGGGCACAGCAGGTTCGCCTCTATCAATTATGCACCTAAAGCAGCCGGGATTCGATCCCGCAACTTGCGGGTCAGCAGCTGAGTACCTTAGCTACTAGACCACCACAGCAGGTTCTCAAAAACTAACAGAACAGTGCTTTCGACATGGACGACTTTCGTTATGGTGCACTGGCATATCATCTTTCAGGTCGGGTCTGTTGTTTTTTTTTTTTTCAGTGCAAAAATACACCGTCTGAGGTGACAGAGCTACGCGGAATCAATTATACATTGTCCTCTTATATACCAATCTCAATATAAAGAGCTTCAACTTTTTGTACGCTTTTATGGAGCTAGCACCTAAACGTGATATTTCGTAAGGAACACAGCTTATTTCGCCCCTGTCAATCGGAAGTTGAGACTTACCTCTATTGTTATGAAGCTCCAACGACAACTCATGAAAAGGAGGTAATGATGGAGGTTGTAGCTTGTGTAGAACACATATGGTTAGCTAAAAAAGGGCACATTAGCCCTAAGTATAAATAAAAGAAAATAGAAGACTGCTTTCTTGTAGATATGTGCCACCAAGATGGCACATACCCGGCACGAAAGTTTTACTTCTTTCATCACTTGACTCGTAAGAGTAGACGATGGAGATTAAGGTACTCCAAGTGGATTTCGTGCGTATAAAGAAGCTCTGGAAGTCGATGATCAAACCGTTACCTAGTGACTGATTTTTTCATCTGTATCCTCATCTTCGCTTTCACACTTGTAGAGCACGTACAAGTTGGCCATCAGCCAATACAACATATCAGCGACTTACCCTACTTCGCCAATGTTCCAGCTGATCGTGCGAGTTTTTCCTACAATGTTTTCTAACAACAAGCCACTGGGAACGTGCGGGGAGGCGAATTCATTCGTAAATGCGGTGACGTGCACTGACAGCGCACTAGAATTTCATGGCACGGCCCAGTTCGATTACATATTAGGACGCGTAATATCTTGCCAGGAGCTATTTAATAAAAATGTGGAAGAGAAGCAACATTGAAAAAAGAGGCTATATAGCAAAAGCCGTGCGGGAGTGCAACGCATGACACGAACTTACATCGCACGCACAATTTCAATAAATGGTACGGTTATGCACTTCATTGGGTGCCTAAACTGGTTGACGCGCTGTTGGCATGATATCTTATTCGTAGCGTCCAGGAAAAGTAGAAGACTGCATGAAAACGTCATTAGGAAGTGATAAACGTTTCGGTACCTTCCATTACAACACCATTCGTAGCCAGCTGTGCAGTAGCGAAGGGTTCAGTCACTCGACTTGATTGATTCCTACTGAACGCACTAATAAAACGTCACGTGATCCACGACATGAGACATGAAAGAGTGTGAGAGTGAGCTGGTAAATTCTTTAAACCAGCCTAACTATCGAATTTAGGTGCTATTCATTCTTCCGGATCACTTCTTTAACGACCAGTCTAATACCTCTCAAATATCGAAGATAATTTGATTGATTGAATAAATAAATAAATAAATAAATAATTGATTGATTGATTGATTGATTGATCGATTAGTTTGTGGGGTTTAACGTCGCAAAACCACCATTTGGTTATGAAAGACGCCGTAGTGGAGGAATCCGGAGATTTCGACCACCTGGGGTTTTTTAACGTGCACCCAAATCCGAGAACACAGGCCTACAGCATTTTGGCCTTCATAAGAAATCCAGCCGCCGCAGCCGGGACTTGATCCCGCGACCTGCGGATCAGCAGCTAAGTACTTCAGCCACTAGACCACGTCGGTGCGGCTATCGAATATATTTTAACGTAGCGAAATGAATAAACAACGGCATTGGAAGTGTCATCCCCAGAGCACGGCATTTTTCCTGCTTCAAATGAAGAAGAACTTAGTATACTAACTTTTTTTAATTTACACCGTTCCTACATCGGTTATATTATTGAGCGCCTACAGAAAAGCGCTGATTTTTCGGCATGACAAAGCGAGGAGATATAGTAATCAAGAACTTGCAATTCTGACACTTCATTCTTCCACCTCCTTTATTACTGCGGCTGACTTAGGTCATCCTTTGAAATGTAAGTCATTCAAAAGCTTTCATTGTTTTAGCATATCCCTCCGTATGTACTTAGTCATGAATTCCCAGTAAGGGCTGTGCTGCCTTTGTTGATTACCACGACACATTCAGGCAGTGGATTACTGAAAACTTACTACAGTCTTTTCGTTTACAATAGATGCCCCCCGCCCTAAAGAAGGGTATTCACCAGACCGTCTCCAGCTTTCCAAACTCGATTGCCATAGCATGCACTCCTACATGCACTTAACGCAAGAGGACGTGTACAGTAGTTCGACGTATGGCAACGCCAACACAGGCGGTACCAGCTTGTGTACCTGCCCTCGGGGACAGATACATGTAATCTCTTGGATATATCTAATATCTTGCAGCAATTCTGTGGCAGTGGCCGGTCACTCACTCGTCACAAAAAACAACATCAGTAAATTTCAAAAATAGAAAGAAACCTCTTCAACGTTGAAAGGGCTGTGGTCAGCGGCGGGCCAGAAAGAAAGCCATTACGGATTTCATGTCCACCTCAAATGCGATCGTCGCAAAAGGGTCAGTCATTCGTCATCTCTGGAGACCTAACGTTCATCTGAGTTATAAAATACTAAAAGGAAAAAAATAAAAAAAGCGTTTATAAAAATAAGTATCAACGATGATGATGTTTGCCTCTGTCTTCTTGGTTAGTGTCATGAGGCCAGAGATTAGCGTAAATCGTTTATACGCGCTCTTGAACCTGAGACCAGGAAGACGGACAGCTGAATAAGACACACGGACAGAAAGAGAGAGAGAGAAAGAGTAAGGAGAAAAGAGTACGAGGGACAAGGCACTCAAGCTTCGTGACGCGTACGGTCAGTTTTTTTTTCTTTATTTGTTGCCTGTCACATTTACTCTCAATACTAATATTTGTTTACCGTTGTCTTATTCGGTTTTTGAACGCCGGACACGATTGAATCTTCTTCTTCTCTTCCCAGCTCCTCTTTTTTTCTTTCGTTCTTGGAGAGCGTGGTGTAGTGGCGCTTCAGCGTGCGCCCTTTTTATGTTCGTATCGACACTCGTAGACACGCACGAGAGGAGCCGCTTTCGCGTTGCGCACGGATCATCACTCTATTTGGACGAGGAGGGCTTCGCTTAGGCTGCGGGTGACGTTGAGTTATGTCCGAGCAATATGAAAGGGGGTGCCCCAAATGAAATGTGTCCTGGTCAGTGGTGCTTCATTCAACCCTTGGGTTGTCGTAGTGGTGATCCATTTTCTTTTTTATTATTTTCATTTTCTCGTGTTCGTTTGCTCCTCTCGATTCTCAGAGTCATCAAGCGGACACTGAGGCTCTCGTTGGCGCTTCTTTTAGCTGGCCTTTTTTTTCCATATCACTGCACCTTTATTCGATATGTGCTTGCTCGTCAGCCGCCGACGGTCAACCTTGTTTTAATGGTTGTATGCAATAGAAGCCAATGGGTAAAAAATTATATTCTGCACAAGAATGAATTTCGAAAAAATATATACATATATATCAGCTGTATTTCGGGTATTGCGAGTTCTTCGAAGCGCATTACAGAGTGATTCCCCCAAGCTTCATGGGGAGCTTGCAGTTCATTACCGTAGTAAGCATGGAAGAAGAGTTGCAAAAAAAAAAAAAAACTGAGCACAACTTTCTTCTCTCCCTTATGTCGTTTACTTCGGCGTCCACTGTATTTCTTTTTCTGTGTATGAGGCTGTTGCACTGATAACGAATAAGTCATAACGTTTGTTTTACTGTACCACAAACATTCAAAATTACCCTACCCTGCCACCCAGTTAAGTTGCATTACTTTTAAGGCTGCACCTTGTTCTGCCGGTTGATCCCGCCCTGCCACCCAGTTAAGTTGCATTACTTGTAAGGCTGCACCTTGTTGTACCGGGTAATCATAATCGTACCGCATCACACGGCGTTGATGTTTGCTGGAAGCCACTTGGCTGACGGTTTCCGTGCCCGTTTCGCCTTTCACATGTTCGTCGTTCAGTTTGGCTTGCCGCATGCCTTCGCAGTTTCTTGAACAGTCTTCTTCTGCATTTACTGAGAGGCATCAGGACAGGCCGCTATAACGTTTGTTGTCATTGAATGCGTCTGTTTTCAATCAATACAGCTGGCGTCAACCCTGTCCGCGGGGACCCAAACGACCAGACACAAGCTTATGCTGAGATACCTAGCCATGAACAGGTTCACTGTAATGGCGAATTCCACTGGTAGATCTGGATTGAGCGCCGAAATCTTGGTGCGATCACTCGGAGTGTACCAAACGAGATCTGCGAGTGGAACACGTGAATGCCCCGCGTGAGGTCTCCCCGGAAGTTTTTTACCTTTCTTCCAGCAGCCATGTTACGCATACGTCACTAAACTGGTACCGGAAACTGTTTCTTTTCTGCTCTCGACGTTTCAATGTCAATTGTGTCGCCACTGCAAAGCACGCATTTCGACCACGCAGTCTCGCCGAAAGCAGGGCTACCACTTTCTCATTTAAGGAACGTAAACAAGAGCACAGGATTACTAGACCACCTCAGAAAACGCTGAGGGCAACCAAGCTGCCCGACTGTACCGGAAATGACGGCAGCGCATTCTTGGAGTTCTGGCGAAATCCGTCTCTGCATGACGGAGCACGCGGAACGCTCCATCGCGGAGTGGATTGCTCTGAATCTATCATTGGAAAATGCGAACTTGCTCCGAATCTACCAGCGAATCGCGGATTGTAAGTTTCGACCAAGAAAACTTGCTTCCGCTCGACGACTGGAGCGAGAGAGAGAGAGTGAGAAAGGAAAGGCCGGGAGGTTAACCAGATATTGGCATCTGGTTTGCTACCCAGCGCTAGGGGCGGGGAAGTAGGGGCAAGAAAGAGGGGGTAGGCAGAGAAAAAAAACTGGAATTCGCCATAAAACAGTCAAACTAACATTGACGTTTCAGAATAGTCAATGAATAATGTTCGCATCTTTAAATTAGGAGATATAGTGTAACTGAGCAGTGCCTAAAAGTAACAAATTTATATCGGTGAAACAGAAAACCCTGCCCTCATTATAAGAGCACAGAAAAACACGATTGTGACTGTTTCTTGCTGTTTTAGTACATCAAAAAAACCTACAGTTGTGTAACCTCTCGTAATGGAACCACTACTTCTGCGGCGAGGGACTGAGTTTGAGTTTGAGTTTGTGTTTAGTTTATTTGCCACGTACAGTTATACAGTAAATTGCTGGGACAGAGGAAAAAAGCTGTACAAAACAGCTTGACAAAGCCCCATATCCCCATGGCAACTGTGGCAACAAAAACGGCAAAATCAAATTAAACACAGGACAGTTTAAACCAGCAGTGCATATGCTTTGCATCGGAACAAAAAATTTAAACAAGCTATAATAACCAAAAACATACATGCTATACATCGAAAGAAAAAAGTAATCAAGCGCAAAATCATACTACACACAAATTAATAAAGCATATTCAAAATAAAAATATTAGAAAGTATACGAACATTGTCATAATTAATTCCTAATTTATTTAGTATATTCCGCAAGCAATAACTTAATGTGTGAAAGCCATAATTTTTGCGCGGTCTCGGCACATGCCAATATTCAAAGTGTCGGTTTACAAATTCGTTAACTGAGTATGGATTGAACAACACACACACACACACACACACACACATATATATATATATATATATATATATATATATATATATATATATATATATATATATATATATATATATATAACCTGAAAGGTTTCTGTAGGGATGATACCTATGAACAAAGTTTTATTGTTGTTATTGCTTTTTATCACTGCAAATATAATAAAAAATAAAGAAAGAAGGAAAGAAAAAAAGCTGGTCCCGTTGATTCATGCTTGACCTTCACCCTTATTTGCCGCTACGTTCAGAGATTCACGCTCTACGGAGAAAAGTGCGAGCGTAACACTGGCGAATTATGGGTAAAAAAAATCATCGTGCGTACAACGAAGCACCAGCAGCTAAGCCTTCAGAAGCCTTTTTAGATAGATAGATAGATAGATAGATAGATAGATAGATAGATAGATAGATAGATAGATAGATAGATAGATAGATAGATAGATAGATAGATAGATAGATAGATAGATAGATAGATAGATAGATAGATAGATAGATAGATAGATCTCGTGTTCTTCATCCCCTGGGTGGTCAGAAGAACATGTTAAAAATATAACTAACTATCTAACTAACTAATAACTAACTTACTAAATAAATAAATACACTGGATACGTACACATATTAATCGCTTGACGTTTATCACTTTGCAATACTAGAGGCATTCGTGCATATGTCTTGAAGAAATTTTATCATGGGGCGTACATTAGCAGCACTTTATTCTGTCAGTTGCTGCTTTTTTTTTTCTTCGCGATTCTTCTTTAGAGCATTCTCATGAGCATTATACCTTTAGCGTTTTTTTTTATTCGTTTGAGATTTACATGAAGATCACTTTTTACTGCACTATAGATAAAAAAAATGTTTCCCTATTGTAATTGAGTGTATAGGTGTGAGGGTAAGCGTACTCTGTTGGATCAACATTTTAGTCATTTACTGTACAATTTCGTAGCTCGTTTCAAAACCGAAGCCACGTGGTAACGCGTCTAAAGGCTAACTAGCACTATGCCTCAAAAGGACGAATTCTGGGGGATTGGTTACCAACAATGGTTAGTGCCTAGATAGATTTTCGTGCAGTTAGGCAATCAAATCGAATCATATGCAACATGAATTTAGCATATTGTGACTACAGTGTGAACAAGCGCAGAAGAGGGTCCCAAGGTTAGAGGACCATACCGGGACCCTCTGTGCAGAATGATCAGATACAAACTGCGAAATATGCACAAAAATGTGAAAATATTTAAGTCAACCAAAACGCACACGCACACACGCAAGTGCAAAAGTTACCGAAAGTAACCTAACACGCATTAAATACGTTTTATGTCACACCTGAATATTCTGACTTACTGCAGTAAAAGGGACAGCCCGCCCAGTTCAAGCAGTGTCAATATGTGCAATGAATACCACCATGCAGCCTCTACAAAATAAGCACAATACTAGGGCTCACTACGTCGCTGTGGTGGCCGAATAGTTAGAGCGCTTTATTGAGGACCCGCAGGGCAAGGGATCGAACTTCGGCCGGGACGATCACATTTTTGATGGAACCGAGAATGGTTGAGGTCCGTGCACTGAGTTATGAGCACGTCAAGAAACATCAGGTGGTCGAATTTTCAGGATTCCCCCACAACGGCATCCCTCATAATCATGCTGTGACTGTCGGTTGCAAAGCCACGACAATTATCATTACTAGTGCTCGCTACGGCCTTTTGCGAATTTTGTGCCTAACAAATTGCGGAAAGTTCGCACATTCTATTTGTTTTCCATGACTCCCTTTGTTTTCCATGTTATCTTCTTAGACTATCTGTCTTTCAAAAATAACTGTGCATTCAATAACGAAATGTACTTGGAGACATGTGCTCCACCAGTCATCATGAGCCTCAAGACCCCTACCGCACTGTTTAAGCTTGAATAGTCCCTACAGCGGTTTATATTCAATCCTGCCCGTACACTTCAATTGATGTCTTTTTTGCTTTTTCTATTTTTCCTATTTGCTCATTCCTGAGTTGATAGTTGCAAATAAAGTGCAAACCAGTTGAACCTTTCACTTTTCTTTTTCTTTGTTTTTCCCTTTCAAGTCTCTCACTTAACAGTTTGAAGTACCTGTGCCAATTAGCTTTGTTGGGCAATTAGCTTCAATGGGTTGTGTCTAACAAAAAAAAACGAGGTTCTGATCCGTTCTACTTCTTTTGTCGTGCTAACTATATATATGCTCTTATTACATTATGTTGCCTTCTGGCAAATTGCCTTTCACCCTAATCATTAGGGTGAAAGCTTATCAGATAAAATCTCTAAGTTGAACGCCATCTCTAGACTCATGTATTTTCTATCATGAATTTTTTCATGCAGCCTAAATTCGTACAAATAAAATTCAGGGACCCTTAAATTTTTCCTATAAAAGTTAAACGCGTTAGTGATATTCTGTTTCTAGTGCATACTGCAAACACTTAGTGTATGAAAGCTTTTTGAAGTTGCCATGCACTCAGTAAGTGGCCTTTAGGGTGCAGTAACATGTGTGCCTTTTGTAATTGGTGACTGGCTTTAAACTACGAAGTCATCAGAATCATCCCATGTTTTGACGCCCGATGGCAATGTATGCTTGTAGCATTTACTATTTCGGCAATATTTCATGTTGTATTGTTAAGCCTGTATACAAGACGTATGTGTACGCAAAGTACAAAAGTTACTTTCACCGCGTTTCCAAGCAGTGGAAGTTATTTTCACTGTATTCACAAGCAGAGGCGGGGCTGTCTGTTAGAGCACCCGCTTTCCACACAAACTACTTGGGTTTGATCCCCACTCAGACCCAGAACTTTTTATTACTCAGTTCATTTGCATATTTCTCAATTTTTTGGTCCCGCAAAGATGATTATTCTTCGCTCACAACCAACGATTCCCACGCTGAAATTTCTGCGAAACGAGCTCTCTAACGGTACAGCATTAAACAAAAACACAATTCAGTGGTTAAAAGGTTACATTTTGAAATGTGGAAAATAGGTATGGAAATGTGGAAATAGGTATGGGGGTTTGTTTTGGTATTTATTTTTACAAAGCAAGAGCAAAAAATTGGGGGACCGTTAAGCTTCAGCTTTAAGAGTTGAACGCGATAGCGAAATCTGGCCCTTAGTGCACCCTTCATTCGCAATGTGCATACCTAGTGATATCTTTTGTTACATACACACGCACGCACACAAACACGCACACAGTAGATTAGACCAGCGCGCGCTATTATCGCCAAACGGGCTCATTTTCGTCACGACAGCTGTCGAAAAAAAATGCGTTAAAGGGGCCTTGAAACCCTTTTTCAAGTATCCATGGAATGAATTCACTAAAAGAGCTTATTGCCTCACAAATTCAACGCCACGAAAATTTCAAGAATCCGTCCAGTGCGAGTGGAGTTACAAAGGTTTGTCACATGCTGAAATTGCATTACCTCTTCTCTCGTCCCGACTAGAGCGCTGAAAGCTTAGCAGGGAGGGATGGCAGGGCAAAAAAACTACCGCGCCTTGTGACTTTTCTTCGAATGCGCGGCTCTCTCAGTGTGATCGCGCGCGTGCGCGTGAACGAGTAGTGACCTCCCGCGGTTATCTCGGTAACATGATTTTTCGGCCACAGACACACATACGATTTTTCGCTCACAACCAACGGGGCCGATACGGGCGGCGGGTTTTCTGCGACACCAGCTTCCTAAGGCTATCGCATTAAAACATCACCATGACTCCTACCAGCCTTGATAAAATGTGCTTAGTCATTGTCTTTTAGAATTTTCTTCGTGGGTCCTTAATACTTTTCAAAATTATGCATTCAATTACCTTTTCATTGGCTAATACTGAATGTGTACGAAGGGTAATAATGCGCATTGCTGGTTAAGCCAGATGAAGAAGACTGCAGGTTGCGTTATATGGATGAAATAAAGAAACACATGGACATTCCTGAAGACACATAATAAGAAGAAAACTCAGACTGTGCACTCATTGCAGTGGCCGTACTTTTAGGTTATGCAGTTTCAACCTTTAAGTGCATAATTGTGCCTTATGATTACGTGCAAACGCAGCCATCCTCTAAACTACAGGGCTGTCCTAGGCCCTTGTCAGTTGGTTTGAATGCCTCAATGGCCAGTAACTACCGCAGGATATTACCACAACCATCCTTCAGCACATGATAAAACAAAATAACGCTTCCAGTAGATACATTTTGTTTTCTTGTGGCGCCTACCGTTTTCGTAGTAGCATTATTTTCAGTGTTTTGTGCAGATGTTTACTTAATACAAGATTATTTAACGTGCTTTAACTTACTGCTCTTCCAGTCATGAGTGAAAACAATGCCTGCCTCTTTAGGCAAACTTCACAACTAAACGAATGGTGCTTATGGCAAAACCATCATCTACGCAGTGGGCTATAAATGCTTTGATACATTCCCTAGAGTTCTCCTTAACTTTGTTGCCGATCTGACTGAGTGGGGAATGCGTCATGTGCATACACATCGCTTTGCTATATCCTTCTTCTTACTTTTCTTCTTGTTGGCCATTCCTCTCATAAAGACTAAACAAGTCAACCCGGCAAAAACTAGATGTTAGCTCCCCTGCCTTTTTTTTGCTGCTTGTTTTTCTCGCGCATTGCAAAATACTCCTGGATCGAAACAGTTTCGTGCGGTTGCGAAGTGTGTCAGTTTACAGAACATGATGATGATGATTGA
The DNA here is from genome assembly GCF_043290135.1 of Rhipicephalus microplus. Taxonomy (NCBI): domain Eukaryota; kingdom Metazoa; phylum Arthropoda; class Arachnida; order Ixodida; family Ixodidae; genus Rhipicephalus; species Rhipicephalus microplus. The sequence continues at coordinate 394,546,169 of NC_134710.1, read as the reverse complement.
TTTTATGTATTGAGCTTAACGTCCCGAAACGACGATATGATTATGAGAGACGCCATAGTGTAAGGCTCCGGAAATTTTAGTCACCTGGGGTTCTTTCACGGTTCACAGAACAACAATAATGAAAAAAATCATTTATTTGAAATTGCCCTGGAAACACAGTACGTATTTACACTGGCGTATGCTATACCATTACCAATGATAAGCCATAAAATGAAGACCGTCTGCGAAACCGAATACGAAGAAGGACAATGTAAAAGAGAAATGTGAGCACAGCAGGACAATATACAATAACGGAACACCGAAATGTAGAACGGCAGTGAGAAATACAGTTCACATGCAATAAAGCTCAAGGTAAGCTGCGAGACAAACGTAGAGAAAATGACTTGTTCAATGTGTGATACTGTGTAAAGACAACGTAGAGCTCGGAAGAAAAGAACTACGGCAAGTTATGGAAAACAAAGCTCAGTAATTTTTGCTGTCGCGCTAGTTGGTGCATAGCTGAACTTTTTATAGCTAAACCAGTTAAACTATGGAAAGCATCAAGACCAAGAAAATAAACGTTTTGAAGACATCGCATCCTGAGGATGATCTCCTGTTGGCAGAAGCCAGAAGTTGCATGAAAAGGACTACGCCATCTGGTAATTTTACGAGGAATCAGAAAACCAACGCAACTAAGCAGTCCAAAGGACCTTAAGATACCGTGAAAAACCTTGATGGGAAACATCAGGTCCATTCGATTTCGTCAGCAGGTAAGTGATGGCAATGATGGCAACAACAAAACATCTTTGGGCCCCATTTGCGATCGCTTAAGATTACTCAAACGCGTTATCTTATTTTTCTTCCCAGTCGGTCTACATATCCTCCTCCGTCACCCTCCGAAAACTTTCTGCCCCTCACCTGATTTTGCAGGGTCTTCTGAATCGGCCACCTTTGACTATGCTAGCATGTCATGTGACGACGACAAAAATTTTTATGATATGTGACGTCACGGTGACGTCTGAAGATGACCTCATTACGTAATGAGTTTATGCACCCCCCGTACTGATGCCTATGCCATGGGACACTCATGCACCGACGGTCAGTTTAAGTCTTTGACAAGCAATATAAAGTTTTCGCCAAAATTATTGAACTATGCTGGAACGAGATCACGAGGAAATTCTAGCACAGTGTTGTAATACATGGGATTGGAAATTTTCAGGGAACCACTCCGTGGAGTTACTTCTGATTTGAGAAATGACTTAAGAGTGTGCGAATAGTAAATCTTTGAGCTACACCAAATTGGAATTGAATAGTGATGACACCGGATCGAATGCGAATACAAATCGAATGGTTTTCGAATAGTAAGAGAACCACATTGAAGGCTGTCAAACACTGGTATTGCAACATTTTTTTAATCAGCCAAGAAATTTCACTGCATTTTACTTGAAAAATTATACACAAGTTTTAACTGAGGAACTTTACACTCACTTTACAAAAAATGACATTTAAATTATTTAGACGGAGTTAAGCTCGTATACAGCAAGAGCTAAAACCTTCGAAATGTTTTGCAACTGCAGGTTGAAACACAGCATTTTACTACAGAATTCAGCGCGGTACGGGACCAACAGCTTTTAAATAAAGGTAATACAAACAACGTTAAGCAAGCTTCATTAGTTAAGATTATCGTGAATGTCATGGTAGTGTTCTATTGTTATGTCATATTAAGCTAGATCACGTAGTAGATTCATGATGCTGTCACTCCCGGTTTACTGAAACTTTCAGCAAACACGCCTTCATCCTGTGACTAATATGGTGTCAATGGTCCTGTAAATACATGGCCTGCATGTATCTTGGTAATTCAGGGGTCAAAACCAGAAACGTTACCTCCCTCCCGCCTGTTCTAATGTATCATTCATTTGAGAACTTTTCGTTGTGGCTGATAATTTGAAAAATATTCGGTGTTTTGAATATAAAATGTCCCAAATATAGTTTTATTAGACAATAATAAATATTCAGCACAGAATCAAAAAGAATGCTAATGGACTTGCTATTCAACCTTTTCAAATATTTGTGGGCCCGAAGGAAATGTCATTTGTCATTTTATTGGCATGCCGAAGTCAGGGAATACATATTGCTTCTTAATAATAATTATTATAAAAATATTAGGAAGAAGAAGAAGAAGTTGCGGAAAGCAGTCGGTCTATCATGTGATTGTTAGCAATGATCGTCTAGTATTATAAATGTGGAAGCCTTAGATACCTTATTAAAAGCGAAAAGTCACCACCAACGGTGTCGGCAGTGTCAACACGTGTTATTCAGGCAAGAAATCATTACGCGGTTCCGGTATCATCACGTCACTGGTCACAAAGTTTTGTGACGTCACCAGGACGTTATTATATCCCACAATCGCTTGGTTATTGGTGGACCAATCGCTGAGGCACTGCAAAACCAGGTGACGTGTAAAAAACTTACAACGCTTCCGATCCCGGAGGCTGTGCGAAATACCTCAGGTGCATAAAAATTTCCCAAGGGAGAGGTGGGAAAGGATCACTACATCGACTGAGAAAAAGAAGGAGAACCAACCTCGGTGGAACAGTGATTACGGTGCTCATCTGCTGACACGAAGGTGGTGGGTTCGATCCCGACAATGGCGGCATCATTTCGATAAAGGCGAAATGGTGCACTATATGATGCCAGTGCAGGTTACAGAATCTCAGGTGGTTGAACTTTTCGGAGCCCTTCACTAGGGCGTCTCTCGTAATCATATCGCAGTTTTCAGACGTAAAAGCCCAAATAATATTTTTTTAAGAAAAAGGAGACCATTGCTTTATCCTTCATGTTATCTTAGGGGAATGCATATGGGACTGTGCAAGTTTTAAGAGCGGTTTCCGCACCCGAGGTTCAAAACGGCGAGCTTTAGCTCGCAGCTTTTACTACGAACGCCCCACACAAAATCGCCTTCGAGACACTAATAATGTAGATATCCCCGCTGATAACTCCACTGAAACATAACGTACGCTGAGCGTCAAAGCTAACAGTAATAATTCGCGATGTCATTTGCAAAATAAGGCAACCACGGTGCATTAGGCGTGCGTCCTGTGTGCTGGCGATGATGTGTTGGCGATAAGAAAACGTGAGTAACGTATTCGCTTTAATTCACACAACTACTCATATTTATTCCTGTAAGTACTAAGACCGCTTTCAAGCTCAAAGAAACCCAGAAAAAAGAATCTTGGAACAAAATGGACCAAAGTTTGGTTTGCCGACCACCAGACAGCCACTATGTAAATGCAGTTGCATTTAGCTCGAAGCTAAAATACGTCTTGAAGTAGTAATGTTCAAATACCGAGGCACGGATATAGCTCATTTTATTACTGGGCGACACAAGAAAAAAGGAAGCACGTGGAATGAAATCTTGAACAATTGAAACGGGAAGATTTGTGCGTCAGTTCAGGCACATAAAGCAAAATGAGTCGGGAGGGAATTTGCCGCCGTTCGAGCGTCGGGTATTTATTATACGCGGAGAAGGAAAGCCGTGCTTGTATTTTTGACTTACTCCTACCCGAATTTCCTCTTCACCTCGGTTGGCTCTCTGTCTCTATAGGAAACAAAAATTGGAAAAAAAATGAGGGAAACAGTGAGATCTGCGCAAACATGAGCGGGGGATATTTCTCTGGAAAGTCGCATGTGGCATTCAAGAGCCGAATCTCCGAAAGAATGCCATCAGTAATCTCCTCTCAGGACGTGGCTTTACATCACTGCTGCGAGTTGGGTCAAACTTCCATGTGCGCTGCGCGATAGCCACCTATTCTTTTTTTTGTTTACGATCCAACGTCTTTTCAATTCTTTATTTTATATATTTATTTTTGCCTTTGAGTTTGTTTAACTCTTGCACACGAGATTTCCAAAATGAAAACACGAACGTACGAGTGGGCACTGGGCAAATTAAAGCAAAAAACTCCGGCACAATTTGTTTTCACGAATCACGAAAAAAAATTTGACAGCGTGAGCGAGATAGGAGAAACGGAAAGACCCACGTTTTCTGCGGGTGGAGAGAAAATGCTACGCTCGTTAAGAGAAAGCCTCGGATTGAATTGTAAATGTTTAACTGTGGCTGCGTAGGCACAGAAATATGCAAATTTTTTCTCGGCCCCGCAAACAAAATATACTTTGGAGGGAGGTCAACAACTTGAACGCTCTCACGATTGCTCGAACAATTTGTTATGGATCAGCTCGTATTCATTAATAATTATTTATTTATTTACACCTTACTGAACGAGATCTTCCGAATTTCTGAGAGCGATTCGAGTTCAAAGCAATCACAAGATCATGCGCCTATACGAAATAACCACACCCAGGCGTATTTTGCTCCTATTATTATTATTATTATTATTATTATTATTATTATTATTATTATTATTATTATTATTATTATTATTATTATTATTATTATTATTATTGTTTCTCTTCTGAACGTGCTCCGCTATGCGCGCTTTGTATAGTACTGACTGTGAAACGATTTCATTATCATCGTTTCGCAGTAGTTCGAGCTCATGCACTTTTTTATATTATCTGTTAGCTGATAGTTTTTACCTTCTTTACAGTTCATGTTTCAAGATGAGGTTGTCAAACTGAAAGAGGACATTCACAAATATGACAAGGCAGAGCTAACGTTTGGTTGCACGGTAAAAACATTACCGTTAGGAATCTAGTGTACATGTCTTTTCTGGAAAAATGTAAGGGTGCTAAACGAGTAACTGAAAAGCTTAGCCAATCATGCGCAGTCGTCTTTCACGCCGAGAGCCTTTTCATGGGCCACAGATTTCCGATGTCTATACTTTTGACATGAAAGCAGTCATGCAGTTAAGAAGGGTTTATAGCAGAATGCTTTCTTAGCCATCGGTATCTCTGTTATCTAAAAATTAAAGAAAAAAACTACTTTTTTCGGGCAAGTGATCCGGGCTGTTTTTGTTCCGGTGTTTTTTAAAGTAGGTGTAAAGGATCTTCAATTTCCTTTTTTATATAGCACTATCAACGTCACAGAACTTCTGCTGAAATTGTATATGTTATCGCTGTCATTCATTTTCCGTTAAATACATACATGTGTTAGCTGCAATAAAATAGCATGCTATGTTGCAGTCGTTGTTACGTGTGTTCGAAAACAAGTATTCAATGCAGTACACATGCTTACATTACGTCCTACGTGAAAAACGACAACACGAGAGGTTCTGAACGTGCAGTGCGAAACAAACCCGAGAAAAATACTTGTCCGTAAGAAAACTATTCATAAAACCCATATGGCCGACTCCGTGGCCATACCAAGGCGGCAGCCATACAAGCTTCCTACTGGATCACAGATAATGCCCGGAAAGGGGCTCTGGCTGGTCCGCCGATAGTTAACAGTGGGCGCGAAGGGCAAAAAGAAAACTTACAAACCTATAGCACCACAATGAAAACGCTTTTGTTGGGCACTAAGCGTTGAAGAGTGCTCTGATATCCGAATTTCGCTCTACGTGTTTCATTTTGCACAAAATTTAGGGCAAAAGCTGAAAGCCACAGGGAACGTTTTTAAAGGAGATCACAGTATGATCACTCAGCCATGAGCAGAAGTTATGCGAGAAACCACAAGTTTTTTTAAGCGCTTTGTACGCATAAAATATACGCCAACAAATTAAAATTACATAAGTTGTGCTGTATACGGCATATGTCGTGATTCTCTTTTGAAGGTAGATTGTGCACGGGCTTCAACTCTGCCGGTAACAAACTCAAGAGGCTGTGACTCGAGCATTCTCTTTAAAACCTTCTCGGCAGCTGCTTCCAATTTTCGCTGCCGTATATATTCGCAGCAGAGGAATACGCAACCTCCTTAGACCATTTAAATGATGCACACCCGCGTGGTAACACCCAAGCAAACAGAAAGGGCCACCAAAGCAGACCTCCGAAAAGTTGAAAACGTGCTGTGCCGCACGCAGGCCAAGCGTTCGATGTATCTGCCACGTATTGGCTGAAATGCGTGCGTCCATAGAGAGGCCGCGGCTTTTGGCGACAAAGGAGAGCGTCCGACAGTTTAAACCCACTTAGGGAAAGAATGGAGGAGTTCCTTTGTTTTGCCGGTTTCCTTCTCGTTTCCTTTTTATTCTTCTACCCCACTGTCAATATTCAATTTTGGGAACAGGGGGCATTCCGGCGGAGACAGAACAAGGCCAGGTCATTGATATCGAACGACATGGGCAGCGCTGGGCGAGCGCAAAACTAAGTCGAGAGAGTTGAAAGTGGGCACGGACGTTCGGGGGTGGCGGGCTGACTAAAGTAGGAGCTTCGTATAGCCCTATCCGAGATACGCGGGGCTCGTGACAAAGGAGGGGCGCTTCTGCTCTTCGAACGGACAGCACGCACGTCCAATCTATTCGTCCTCCCCGAAAGTGCCTTGCCCAAGTTGTTCCCTCAAAAGCATGACATCGCTTATGGTTGGGGCGGGTGTATGAAAGACGGACACGTCATGAGGCACGCACTATAACTAAAAGCGCTTCCTCCACACACTCAATTTGGCCTTTTTGAAGTCGTCGTGCGCTACACATTACATTTTAATTTGATGCATTTCTTAGCCAATGAAAGGGAATCGACTCTTTATGTCTATCTTGCCGCCTACGTCTGGAAGCTCTTGTAGTCATCTCCGGAATTTATTATCTACTGAAGTTTAATAATAATAATAATAATAATAATAATAATAATAATAATAATAATAATAATAATAATAATAATAATAATAATAATAATAATAATAATAATAATAATAATAATAATAATAATAATAATAATAATAATAATAATAATAATAATATTAATAATAACAACGTTGTGCAAACTCCACTAGTTTTAATGCAATAGCTTCAACGAGCTTACTTTGCGAAAATTCCAGCGTTGGCATCGGCATCGTTGGACGGGATCGAAAAAGCATACTCTTGTCTGTCACCAAAAAAAAAAAAATCGAGAAACATGCAAATAAAATAAAGAATATAAACTTCCGGGTCTAGTTCACAATCAAAACCAGGCCATTTACGATGAAAATTGGTGTTCTACCTCACAGCCATGCGTCTTCTTTGATACACAGTGAAAATAACTACCGCTGCTTGTCAATGCATTGAAAGTACCTTTGATAATTTACGAAGACACGCACCCTTTATACAGGCTTTACAATAAAAAATGTAGTATCACGGTAATATTGTGTGGTACTAGTGTACATTGCCACTTGGCAACAGAACATGTGAATATCATTACTCTATAACAACTTTGTTGTTTAAAGCCGCCCACTCATTAAAAAAGGCGTACATGTTACTCCACGTATTCCATTAAGATCACGTAGTGGGTGTACAGCAAATTCAAAAACATTTCACGCGCATAACTGCTCATGATTCAAAGCATGCTACCCATTACACAGAATGCAGCCATATGCGAAAGCTTCACAGGCACAAGCCACTTTAAACTTTATCGAATACGTTGTAGTAATCCCTATTTAAAACTTCCACAATAACATCATGCAATAAAAAGAATGCACGAAGTGTTTCAAGTACGCACTAGCATAGCGCTATCACGTTAAACTCTCAATGAAAAAGCAGCAAGGGTTCCCCACTTTTTTCTATTCCTTCTTCGCATCGCAAACTTTTCGCTAATCCCCAACGCTGCCGGCGCCGGCACCACATCATCTTCCACACGGGCTACTTCACGCCATCACATTAAAAATGGAAAGACTATTCTAATTTGTCATAAGGTGACGCAGACTGTGAATAAGCTGTGGCGCATACCTGCATCCAACGGGCCGCAGTTTGCGGGTATACGTGCCAAACGTGACTGATAGCAGGGATTTGTGACGTACACAACAGCGAAGACACGTTATTCATGTAGTAACCCGTGAATCGCGTTCGCCATACGCTCATGCACCGTTTTGCCAACTTTGGCACACATACTTCTTTTTTTTTTCATTATTCTCTCTTTCTTTGTTACGGCATTTATTTATCTAATTTCTCGCATTTCAATACTGATATGCTCTACTCTCTTCCCTTCTTCCTCCATCCCTCATCTCCCAATAATCCCTTCAATTTTCTACCACCTTGCTGTAGGGTACTGAACAGCGATAATGCATGACCCCGCTCCAGTGGTTTAGTGGTTAAGGTACTCGGCTGCTGACCCGCAGGTCGCGGAATCGAATCCTTGCTGCGGTGGCTGCATTTTCGACGGAGGCAAATATTTTGTAGGCCCGTGTGCTCAGATTTGGGGGCACGTTAAAGAACCCCAGATGGTCTAAATTTCCGCAGCCCTCCACCACAGCGTTTCTCATTATGATTTTGTAGTTGAGGGGCGTTCAACCTCACATATCAATCAATCAAGGCTAATGCATGGTCCGTCAGCGTGCTTGGTCCATCAGAGTGGTAAAAACCCTCACCTTTGGATTGTATGCTTTACGTTCGAACTACGCCACCTGATTGAAAATATTTTTTTCCTCAAGATTTTCTCCTTTTCTTTGCCTTTATTTCTGTGTGTCTCTCTGTTTCTTCCTCTCTTTCGTTCTTCGTGCTCCTTCTCACTCTCAAATACATCCTTCGCTTCGTTCCGCTAAAAACAAAAATAAATCGGCGCATATGTCCGGGGAGCGAAGTAGACTATATATGAATGAGAGAACGAAGAAGTTCTCGAAAAAAGCGCGGGGCAGTCTATGATGCTGATAATATTGGGTCATGGCATTTCACGCCAAGTTATAACCGGTTTGTGGTTAAAATCCTGGCGCAAACCAAACTTCAACACAGGTACTATGCATGCAACCTAATTATTTTATCATAGAGCTACAACAGTTTTTGAATGTGTTTCAGAAAAACACCTTAGGTAAGCTTCATGTCAAGTGAAGGTCATAGGGGTTGTGGTTAGAGCTCTCGGCTTTTGTAACAATGAATCTTCAAGCTAAAGTCTGGTATTGCTCAAACTATATGACAATGAAGTGTTCACCTATGATATGATCATCGTGGCATCATAGCGTACACTTGATTGAATGAAGGTAAAATTAACGTGTCTGTCTAACGTGGTGCCGGCCGTATACGTCAGACCATGAGCTACGCTTCGCACGCACGTCTAATCAGCGTGGCTGGAAAGCTCACGATACGTCCCAAAGCACTAAATTTACACAATGATATTCATACATCTTGCAACAATTGGATCGAAGCAAAAAATCCGGCTCACAGTGCCGCACAGTGACTCCTTCGAATAAAATCGATTGCCAGAGTGCGTGTGATCTCTCGAATTGTTTGCGAACCAAGTCTGGGATTATAGACTTCCGCATACCACCTCTCTCCTCTAAAATTTGTGTGTGTGTGTGTGTGTGTGTGTGTGTGTGTGTGTGTGTGCGTGTGTGTGTGTGTGTGTGTGTGTGTGTGTGTGTGTGTGTGTGTGTCGTGAAACTCACTGACCATATGCGAGTCTGTGTTATTCTTGCAGACTAAAACCTTGGTGATCATAGCGTACTAGTGAGCCTGGCTGAGCTTAAAATAATGTATAAATACGATTTATTTTATTCATTATTTCATTTTTTAATTACAACATTAGTTGCGTTTACTTAGCGTATCCATGGCACTGAACTTTGTCTCATGGTGAAGTTATGTATTTTACGTAGCATTGTCGTCAAAGTGCTAATATTCGCTTGGGCTTGCTTTTTGTTGAACTAAGTCTAAGAAAAATCAATCCGAAAGAGTTCAAGACAAATTTCACGCTTTTTGTTGTTTTCTCTAAGTTAGAGACGATCCCTCGCACTCTCGCAAATATTGCCAGGAGAAGCGTATTCTGAAGAAACAGCCTTCAAGGTAATAGTTTGAACATGAAAGGGTTGAAGAGCTCGTTTCACAGAAATTTTGGTGTCAGCGCCGTTGGTTGTCAGCAAAAAAGCACCATATTGTGCTTGACGGAGAAACCGAGATAGGTGAAAATAAAATAATTAATGAAAATTTTGGGTCAAATTGAGGATATAATCCGGGTCGTTCACGTGGCAAGCGGGTAATTTCCCGCACAGCCACGCGTCTTCTTTTCTTTCATGGTATTTATTATAATGCGTATGTAAATGTATGTAACATTGATTGATATGTGCGATTTAACGTCCCAAAACCACCATATGATTATGAGAGACGCCATATGGAGGACCCCGAAATTTTTACCACCTGGTGTTCTTTAATGTACGCCCGAATCTGACGACGCGGGCCTAGAATCTTTTCGCCTCCACCGAAAACGCAGCCTCCGCAGCCGGGATTTCACCTCTTAGACCTGCGGGTCAGCAGCCGATATTCTTAACCGCAAGACGACCACAGTGGGTAAAATTAATCATTTGCTTTGGTGTAGTATTGTATTAATTCAGCCACAATAATCGCATAAGTACTGCACAGGCATCCAAAAGCTTACATACATATATAATTAGCAAGTCCAGAAAAAAGAGCAAATGTTATTCAAATCATGGTAAGGAGCAGCGCCTTATCGAGATGGGGTGCCAGTCTGGTGTGAAGTTCTTCATAAATGTCCTTTATATGAAGACTTCAGCAGTCGTTGGTTCTGCATAATGGTCTTGCATGGGCGTTTTCTACAGACTTTGCGCTCCCATAAGAAAAAAAACATATCGAAGGGCACTTTACGAAGACATGTTGGGATAAGGTAACGTATACATATGGCAAGGGAGTTTATTTCAAAATCTTTTTCGAAAGTTTCTTGAGGGATATCTGCTGTGAATACAGTGAAAATTGATTTCTCGGCTTGGAAACGAAGTGAAAGAAACCTTCATGGTTTACCTAACACATGCGTGCTGTATACATGTTTCACAATACAATAAATATTGCTGTAATAATGCCTAGTACAAGCGTACATTGCCATATGGCGTGTGAACATGTGATTAAAATAATGACTTCATGGTTTAAAGCATGTCACCCCTTACAAAAGGCACACACATTGCAGCGCCGACTTCCTCAAGGCCACGTAGCAGGTGCAAAGCAAGTTCGAAAAAATTTCATGCACTAAGTGCTAGAAGTATGAACTAGGGATAGGATATCGCTATCGCATTCAACTCTTAAAGACGAAGCTAGAAGCTCCCCCAATTTTTCAACTTACTGTGTATACTCAGGCGAAAAACCTTAAGCGCCTCATGGAAAGCGGAATGCCGCAACCCATTGGTGTTGAACACACATGTGAGGCGAGAATCAAAACACGCGGTAAACGTTATCATCATCATTATTAGCAGTACCAAAATCACCGTCATTGTAAATCAATAGTTACTTCACATATGAAGTCATATATATATATATATATATATATATATATATATATATATATGTATATATATATATATATATATATATATATATATATATATATATATATATATATATATATATATATATATATATATATATATATATATATATATATATATATATACCTAATAATGATACAATACAAGGTAAATGTAGAGAACAGCCACAAACGAAATGTGGTAAACGAGTAAGGGCTTTCGCTGTCAAAGTCGTCATCAGAGACTCCCAGGAGGTTAACTTTTTAAATTTTTGGGGCCCCGTCATTTGCACATTGTATGAACCTGTTTAGCAAGGTAAATCACTCGTTACAACAGATGCCACATGTATTGGCACATTTTAGCATGTTCTCGGCCTTACGGATTATTGTAATATAGATGACTAAACTTGCACGTTGAAAAGAGTAGAGACTCGCAAACTTTTGTCTGAGGGTGTTGTCGCTGAGTGGAACACTGGGAAACAATAATGAGCAACAGTAATCAGGCTTTCATATGCAAATGAGCCTTGTATCTCCACACTATTAACCTCTGAATCTGATATCCATTACTGACAGTTGAACTCACTGCAATGGTTCTGTTTCGAAATATATTGTTCTTACTTCTTCCTTTCTTTGTTTCTTGGGCACGTTTCTTCCTTGGACTTTTCAGTTCGCATCCTGCAACTGCGTACGGTGTTAGACATCTTATTTCTAACTAAAAAAAATTTACCAATGCCAATGGCAATGCAGTCTAACAGGACATTTCCTCAAGTCACGTAACTTTGACTACCGTATTTATTTGCATGCTAATAGCCCTAGCTGTTCAGCTCTTACACACGCATTGTAGTAGAGCTGGCTATCTGCTTAACGGAACCAGCTGCGCGGATGAAGTGGGCTGCCACTATTTTTTATATCATCACTTCGCCCAATAAAAAATGAGTTGTCGGTTCAGGAGTCCCAACCTCAGGCATAACTAGTTATACAGTACAGTTTAAGGATATCTGTGAGCTACCCCGCCTTTGGCCGACATATGTATCGCTCGATCGGCTATTTGAAGGCGAAGAGAACGTATTATTTGCATGCAGACTATGAATATACTGATTTAGGAGTGTATGTCAATATAGTATACGATAAATGCTTATTAACTGTTCCATAAGTCTGTCGTTTACGTCTTACCTGCAGCATGCGCCACGTGTGGGCTCGAGACGAAGGTTGATGCGGCGGGCCATGGTTTAGGCGCCAGCATCATAACACGATGAATTTCTTTTCATGCGTTCAGTGAGCCGTTCTTGATAGATTAACGGCGCATAATGCTGTAGTCGGAAAGCGGTGGATGAAGTTGCCAAATCACTCGAATATAATTGTAGTCGTCCTGGTTTTATGTTTCTTAATTTCAGATAAAATAAGAACTACCGGAAGAGCTCCTCACACTAATGTACTCTACGATTACGCTCAGTTGGTTGGCACTCAAAAAAATAAAGGGAAAAATGAGTTCCTTAATACCTAGAACAGAAGTAATTTATGTGTGAACTGTTGCTGTGTCTTATGCCTCACACGAAAGCTCAGAGTCGGATGCAAGCAAAAAAAAAAAGTAACGGATGAAACATGCACGAAAAAGCTTGAAGTGCAGGCTGGGAAAAATAAGTCGATGGATTACCAGGTTAAATGTCGCAGCCAAATTCAGTGAAGAGCCAAAAATGGTGTGCATGTCTGGGATAGTGTGCAGCATAGACCATTGACCACGCCTCACATATACCGCCATGCAGCCACGGGGCCTGTTGATATCAATTAGCCGCAATGCCAACTCAGATCTGCGCTCTCAGATGAAAAGGGTGATGAAGTGAGGTAGGGACTTGCGCACAGAGTTATTTGCGCTGACAATTTGAACACTGCCAGAAATTTTGAAATGATGGAAAGTTTGGCTTCAATTCTATTACTTTACGCCTCGAAACAACGCCAACCATGTAAGACATTTCACAATGGGAGAGTGCTGATTAATAGTACTCCTCGCAAGGAGTCCTTTAGCATGCGCCCATATCTGAGAACATGGGTGTTTCTACAATCCGCATTTATCTAAATGTAGCCTCTAGAAACCTCCTACATCGAACTTCTTGCATGTAGCTCACAAACACAACAGCAGAGTCATTAAGCTACCGCAATGAGCACTTCCCTGCTATGATCATGCATCCGCGTATGCGGAGAAGCCTAGAGAAAACTCTTGCGCACCACAAAGAAGGAAGCATTACGACATGTTGGTTGTCACACAAACTTGATTTAAAAAAAAACATCAAAGCAAGCAATAAACCGGACAAGCCTTAAAACAGTGAAACGGAACGATTACGAAGACTGATTAGGTTGCACCTAGGTTTTTTTTTTCTCGGCCTTAGCTACTTCATGCCAGTAGTTTGTAGGTTTAGGCTAGGTTTCTGCTGGAATTTAGAAAGGTTATGCTAGGTTGTTTCGCTCTTTTCATTCATCTACGGGCTCGGCTACGTTGGAGTAAAGCAAACAAACGGGGCCTGCATATATTATTGAGAAGTGGTAATAGTGGCAACTTTTGCATTTATGATGCATATATCCGTTTATGATGCTGACAGTTCTTTCGTAGGCCGCACAGCACATACCGGTATGCTGCAAAAGTAGCTGCTATAGCCTTAACACCTTCACGGTTAAAAACGAATTCGCGGCGGACATCGCATCCACTGCAAACTGCTTGTATATCTTCCTGATGAATTACCAAGGAGAAACGAAAGTTCTGGTGGAAGGATATGTGGGTGAACAAACATGGGAAATTGGGACGTGCAGACATTAAATATTCCCCACATTTGTATTGGTAAAATTTGCTCTCACAGTTTTTTGCAGCAATTTATCAGAGCATAATTATCTCATATATTTGTGCCTGAATGCAATTGCCAAGACTTCAAACAGCTTCTCGACGTTCCATGGTAGAGTGACCGCTAGCATGCAATAGCAACGTCGAATCGAACACAAACATTCTGGTCTTTCAGTTCGAGCCAATTTTGAACATCGGCAAATGCCGACAACCAGGAGCGTGTGCGTCAACAAATGCGAAGCAGGCCCTTTGGAGGAAAACCCTTCATCTCTGCCGCACCCACCTATCCAACCTCTGCGATGGACGAACTGTGTATATCACGAGCAAGGCCTGAGGAGCTGCGTCCAAGGCTGCCGTAGATGGCGCGGAACGGTGCCAGTACGCCGCGTCCCGAGTCTCCATCCTTCGAGCGCGCACTGCCAGCCACCACCAAACGCCGGCGCAAGTGAACGGCTTTCTTCCGGTAGAGCTGAGAGCCACGATAACGAAGCCATGACAGAGCTGTCCATGTGTGCCCCCTCCTTAACTCCTCCAGGACGAAACCCGCCTTCAATGACGGCCCTACGTTATCGGTGGCACCCGCGCCCTGTAGTCCGGAAATAACGGCAGTACAAGCTCTTGCGCTCACACGCACACACACACTCGGGCAGGAAGAGATAATCGATCATGGAAACGAAGCCACCTCCCGCTGCTCTCAGCTACTGCCGAGGTGACGAAGAAGGCCAGGCCAGCCTTCAAGACCCTGCTCGCCTTGTCTTGAGAACACTGAATGATCAGGGACCCCGCAGGCTGATACACTCTCGAGCGTCACCGGACATTTGGTCGGCTGGCTTCCGCATTTTTGGCTGATACGTGCGCACCAGACTGGTCCGGACATTGTTTTGGAAACAACCACACTATATTGACGTTCCCCGTTGCCGATCAAGATGCGCGAAAGAAAAGAGCGCGGTAATTAATGCGTACGATATATAACAGACTCTATGGTCTGATTGCTGCATCTTGTGTTCTGTTTGAGGAGGTGGTAGATTTGTCTGAACACCTGCATGCGGCACTCAGTGGCTTAATGGCTCGCGCTGCTGAGCATTATGTCACATCTCTGGCAGCCCATTTTGTTATTTCGGCACGGTTCCAGTAGTGTCCGAAATTATGATTTCCGCGATGAACAAACATCTTTTCGCGAGTCTTTAAACAACACTCATTGTCTTGAAATAAGTTTTTTGTGAAGCGACTCCGGCTAAACCTAATAAGGCTTTTCCAACTCAGTCCAGTGCAGTTTGAGGACAGTGAGGCCAACCCAAAAGCAGCAATAATAAATTAGGTAGTAGTGGGGCTGAGGGTCTGGGATAGTGCACAAATGCGACTTCACAACATTGGAAGCTCTTTTTTTTAAGTAAAGTTTTTTTTTCTCTCGGCTACACAGCATCACTACCTTTCGTCAATATAGCTTAATACTCACGGCCCTCTCATTTCTGCCGTTGCAGTACTCCCCTCTTTTTGTTTTTGTCATCTTCAAGTAAGCCTTGGTACAGCTCACAGAATTCGGCGGCGTCGTAGTCGGGAAACATCGCGAAGAAATGGGGCTCTCGAAGGTATGCTGGTCACGTGCGCTGTGGTCACGCGCGGCTTGTGATTTCACGTTGCCACGCTTCATTGTTACCTAAATTTTAATGCACGGCCACTGTCGTTGCTGTAGGAACTGAAGTCTGAAAGTCCCCCCCCCCCACCACACACACACGCACACACACACACACACACACATTTCAAGAAGAAAGGTCTCCATTTTTGCCCTACTTAGTACGAAGGTGTCACTGATGAGGTTAAGTAGGACCACACAAAATTTCTTTTTTCTCAGCAAGAGCGTATGTTGAACAAGTTTACAAAAGAGTCATAGGTGGAAACAGCTGCGATGCTTCGACAATTATTGTGCGTTAAAACTTCCTGTCGTGGTTCCGTGGAAAAACGCTTGCTTGTCATGCTGGCGTCCTGGGTTAGATTCCCACTTCAATCTAATATTTCATAATTTTTTATTGGCATATATCGCATTTTTTTCGGTCACGAACAACACTGATTTTTCGCGTATACAGTCAACAACACTGACGTCAACGCCAGAAGTTTTGCGAAACAAGCTTTTTAATGCTATTGCATTAGAATGTTGTTCATGTACTTGTCAATAGCCTCTACAACTTCTCTTTAGATTTGGCAACAAGCGTAACGTAATAGAAAGTTAGTTGTTTATTCTTGCTTAGACACACGCATGGGCTCTTACAAAAAGCACTCTCAGTTGTTCCGACACAGTTTGAAAAAAAATTGTACTTTACTATGAGCTCCATATTACGGTGGTTTTGCCAAGAATAGGCGAGGTTAACGAAGACCTAGCATGCTGTTATTTCGTTATTACTACAGCGGTTAAACACCAGCAGGCGGCACGCTGTGATTGAGCACTGTGTTGTTAAAGTTTTATTTCATGAGACACGACACGTCTGCCATTGCTTCCCACGACGCTGACAGGCTTCTTGAACCATATGACGCGGCGCTGTTGCCTTGGTTTCACCTTATGAGCTGGGTGACTCTGTTTAAAATTACGCAATTAGTGCTGGGTATTGTTTCTTTACGCACGAATATACAAGCAGAACGCATGAGCGAACGCGACAGCAAAGCAACTCGCACACGCGCAAGCTTCATCTTCATGTGCCTCCGTGCAGATCCAGGTCTGTTGATGTTTTTTTCAAAACCCAATGACGCTGTATTACTGCGTTGTTCAACAACTGTAGCTATTCACTATACAATAGCGTATCAGCTTGTGCACTATACCATGGTGCCTTTCAAAGACCACGGATTTTCGGCACAGTCTTCATAATGTCGCTAATGTTTTTTTGTGCATGAGCTCGTTACTATGAAGATGTTGCTTTAAGTGGGTGTCTGCGTTCGGGGATACAAAAAAAGAAAACTTCCACTCGTACTTGTGTTGGGGAGTCACTGTGCATGAGTTCAGGCTGGTTTCACGTCACACATATATGTTTAATTATTTCGACGGCTTTTCCCTGTGCGCTTTGGAAGCTTACGTTATTTCGCATAAAATTTTGCGAAATGTCGACAACTGATGAGCTAACATTTTGGTACTGGGAAAAGTATATTCGGTGCTCGTTTGCGGTGCGCGATCAGTTCACGCAAAATTGATAGCGCGCTACGCTACTCGCACGCGATTAGTAAGGAGTTTAGCTGAAAAATTGTTTTCTGCAGAATACAAATGCCTACTCTTGTTGCAAGTATTTCCTACGGTGCTTTTCATCTCCACTGAAAGCTTGTTTGGGCTTAAAAAATGCAAAACAATGCGGTTTTATCATACGCATCTTCCCTTGTGTCTTATCTTTTGATTTCTGTGTACCAATGCATGGTTTTCGTTCGTTTTCTTTATTTTGTCTCACATATCATCTATATATCTCCAACGTTTTATATTATGACGCTCCGTTGTCTATTTACACTTCCAATTCCGCTGAGTTTGGTTGCAAACTTCCTTCATATATTTTTCTTGGTTCCAGAAGGACGACGAAGTGCCGGTGTGGCGGAATACCGACTGTTTGAGTTCAATGGTTTTTTGTGAATCATTTTCAGTTCGCCTGTCAAGCGTAGTCTCCTGCTGGTGTGCGATGGCGTTAGAGCCCTACGGAAGACTACCGGACACCGGAATGACCGCGGGTGTTGCTTCCAGGAGGTGCTACAGCTCCGAGAGTGGCACTGACAGTGATGGCAACGAACCCTACTACGTCAATTGTGATGAATCAGGGGACGACACCTTCGAGCTTGTGAGAAACCACAAGGGAAAGAGACGATTTTTTTAGCACGTCACCCAATTCGAGTGAGCCAACCATGCGATCTTCGCGGAATACCGAAGTATTGAAAATCATTTTCATGCCAGTTCTCGCTAGTGACAATACGAGACGCCTTAACCGTCAAGCCGTGTCTGTACAGCTAGAGGTACCGGTGCCGATTGAAGTAAAGGAAGTAAGAGAGGATATTCACCAGAACATCCTAGCGAGTGACGTCAATCATGTGACTGCGCATGACAGATTGTGTGATGTAACGGAACTTAATGGGATGACAGTCCACTCTCATATACCACTGGGAAAAGAAGTGAGCACTGGGGCGATACATGATGTTGCAAAAGCTATTGCCAACTCGAACCTACCAGTCTTGATTAGGCCGGCTTCGGAAGACGCCATTATTACAGGTATATGTCGTATCGGGACATCACAATGCGTAGGAATTACTTTTGAGGGCGAATCACTTCCATCACACGTAAAAGTGGGCCACTTCCGACACGCAGTTCGCCCTTTTATACCGAAACTACTTCAGTGCTGGAAGTGCATGAAGTTAGGTCACGCAAGTGGTGTGTGCACGAACTCTACCCTCTGTTTCCGATGCACTGGGCACCACAACAAGGTCACGTGCCAGGCCACGACTCTGAAGTTCTCAAATTGCAATGGGCCATGTGATTCTTCTTCCAAGGACTGCCCTTTTATTCGAAAGCAGATAACAATACTTAAAAATGGCTAGAGATGACATCTCACACCGAGAAGCAGCTGCATCCCTTACGCGACGACGGTACCGTCGTCGGCGCTGCACCAAAGACACCAAAACTTCGTCGCCTCGCAAAGCACGTCCCAAAACCACCTCTACCTCTCCCACTCTGGCCAAGCGCTGTCGGTTCTACGAACAAAGGTGCTTCTCCTAGCAGTTAAGCTGACACTTCATGCTTATATCTAGTCAGAACGCAGCCGTTTTTGAAGGGAAATGATGCCTCTTCCACAAAGGCAGGTGACGCTTGGCCTAAACTCCCAAAGATACATGCGCCTGATGAGAGGTATCACACTTCGACAGTGAGGGACACTTCATTGATACTTCATAACTTGACGGATGAAGGACAACTTATCGGCATGGTCAGCACCCTGGTCGGTACTATGCGTGTGCTGCTGAGCAAGATGCAGACACAAACAGCTCAAAGCGTGTTGCAACTGCTTGACACCTGCACTCAGGTTCTCGCAAGCCTTCAGAAGTCTGCTACCTGAGAACGCAAGTGGCACCATCATGGCTTCACCATCGGCAAGATTTTGGGTGCATGGAACCACCGATACAGGTTAATGCAATGATTGTGCTCAATTGATTAAGGCACAGATGTGACTCACCGTCTGTGATGTTAAGCACATAAGTGTAGTTTTGTCGACAGCATGAGTAGCATTTCTCTCCTTCTGTCTCTATAACTCTTATTTCCCTAACCCCTTCCCCAGTGCAAGGTAGCCTACGAGGCTCAGCCACGGTTAAACCACCTGCCTTTCTTTAATCCTCATTCTCCTTCTCTCTCTCTCTTCATCGATTCCATGACCACGCTTTTAGTACCCTGTGTTAGTGCCCCATAGCCACGTTTCGCTTTTCATTCACACTCCAAAATGTCTTTTTTTTTCAAAACTGATTTCACACTGCACTTCTATTACTTTCAACGAAAACCAACCGATATCCACCAAGCTTCCTCATTCGTGGTTTTGTTTTCGTTCCCAGTAACCATCGGCACAATCATCTTTCGCTAACTTCACATTCCAATGAGTCCTTATATTCCGAGCAGTACCGCTACTTCTATTTAAATTCCACGCATCACGTCATATTTACTCTTACCTGATTGTTATCGTGGTTTTATAATTGCTGCGTTAGTGCGGATCCAGTTTTTCTATTACATGTTGGTGGACGTACAGCCACGGCCAAGTCTCTGTAGAGCATGCGAGGAGCCGGTTTTCGCTCCGCGATGCGAAAACTTGAGACAGTTTTGTACTGTTATGTGGTCAGCCTGACAGCTAGGCTGCACATTTATTTATTTATTTATTTCAATACCCTAAAGGCCCCATTGGGCATTACATAGGGGGGGATTTAAGTGAATACATACATTTCAAGCAACATGAACGGAAAACAGAATACCAAAAAGTAACAATAAAAAAGAAACAGCGAGTAAATCGAATCACAGCATCAAGTCAAGTACGTTCACCAACATTAATCGAGTACATATTCATTAGTACAATAATAATGAAAACACTTAAGAAAATTACATCGAAGAACACTGAATAAGTATCGGGAGCAAAAACAGCAGACGAAACGAGGGCAATCAGACGCAGGTCAGCCATGTTTTTCACTATGCGAATAGCCCTGAAGCATGGAGTTAAATATGGAAGGATCTGTAATTTCGGCGATGTTAGGTGGAAGAGAATTCCACTCGAATATGCATAATGATAGTGGCGAACTTTGAAACTTCTTGGTCCTAGCAAAAATGGGGGCCACCTTGTGCGCATGATCAAGGCGGGGTGAAGTGTGAGGGGCTGGAAAGATATGAGACTGGGTGAAGGATGAGTTGCTGTGATAAAGTGAGTGAACGAACGATAGTCGAGTAAGTCGCCTGTGCATGGCAAGTGTGGTAAGGCCAAGGTCCAATTTTAGTAAAGAAACACTTATGTAACGCGAGTAGGGTGATGAGATGAACCAAGCAGCTTTATTCTGTACCATTTTGAGCATGGTAGTAAGACCGATTTGGTGAGGATGCCATATGATTGAAGCGTATTCTAGGGATGGCCGAATCAATGAATTGAAAGCGCGCAGTCTTGTGTCCTTATTAGTGAAATGCAAGTGACGTTTAAGGAGGCCGAGTTTCTTGAGAGCCTTATTAGTAGTATACTCTATGTGCGCAGTCCAGTTTAGATCTGAAGTGAGTATTACGCCCAGATACTTAAATGACGTGACTTTTTCTATTATCGAATCGTTTATTTTATAAGAGCTATAGCATACAGAAGTGATATTAGTAAACATTAAGTGCTTGGTTTTTTCGACATTAATTTCCATTTGCCCTTTGCTGCACCATTCCCCTAACCTGGTAAGATCCTGTTGTAGTTCTGCAACGTCATCTGTGCAAGTTATTTTCCTATAAACAACGCAATCGTCCGCAAAAAGACGAATTGATGAACTTATGTTAGATGCAATGTCATTAATGTATACTAAAAAGAGAAGAGGACCCAGCAAACTGCCTTGTGGCACACCAGATGTTACTCGGGTAGGATGAGATATGTAGTTGTTAAGTTTAACTGACTGAGACCTGTTGTTTAGAAATTCTTGTATCCATGCAGTAGTTTTCTGGTCGAGGCTGAGGTGACGTATTTTTAACATTAGCCGGTTATGGGGAACACGATCAAAAGCCTTAGAAAAGTCTATGAAAAGCGCGTCGATGCAGATGGACATATGAAGAGTTGTGTGCAGGTCTGTCACGAGTTCGAAAAGTTGAGTCTGACATGATAATTTTTCTCGAAACCATGTTGGGCTTGAAGAAGTAAATTGTTACGGTTGAGGTGACGCATGACCTCGGACTGTATGATGTGCTCTAGTAACTTACACGAAATGGACGTGAGTGAAATCGGCCTATAGTTGTTGGGGTGATTGCTGTTACCAGACTTAAAGATGGGTACCACATTAGCCAATTTCCAGTCATCTGGTATACAACCAGAGTCATCTGGTATACAACCATGCTTCTGATACAACACTTCAAAGCTCGAAATTGCCTCGAGGTTTCGCCCCGTAGAGCAAAAAACGGCTCCTCGCGTGCTCTACATAGACGTGGCCGCAGCTGTTCGTAAAGATTTTTATTTCATCGATAGATGAGCCTACGTATTTGTCTTACTTTCTTCCAGGAATATATGGTTGTTGGATTGACATCACGTCAGTTTTTTTCCTCATTAAAATAGTAATTTGCAATTTATTTGAAACAAAACTCGGTCCATGATATGTGCCCTGATTGCCATAATTTATTGGGAATTTTATGCATCACTTGCATGGTCAGCAAGTAAAACTGTGCCATCCATATACATCAATTCATGGATCCACTGTTTAACTGTTTGCCCAAAACGTCTCGTAAGACATGTAGGTCAAGCCCTAAGTCACTGATTCTAGGTCATCAATTTATACTCCTGATGTAAAGCGGGAACAATAATTCATGTAAGAGCATTCTCGCTGCAGTCTTCCTTGACTTTCGTGCAGTTCAATGAAAAAATAATGAGGCACTTCCAAACAATCTTCATGTGCTCATTCCTCTATATATCGTTCAGCGGCTACATGGACTTATCCATTTCATAGTGATTCGTACCCTTGCAGAAAGAAACTAAAACATGCTTGAATACTCCGACAACATGTATTCATGGTTAAAATAATACAATGGTTTGTCTATTTAACAACACGATAGTTAACGCTGAACCGCCGGGCCGAAATGATTGATATGTGGGGTTCAACGTCCCAAAACCACCATATGATTATGAGAGACACCGTAGAGGATGGCTTCGGAATTTTTTACCACCTGGGTTTCTTTAACGTGCGCCCAAATCTGAACACACCGGCTTACAGCATTTTAGCCTCCATCAGAAACGTACTGACAGAATGACTTAAAAGGGCCCTCTAACGTTTGAAAAGATTGGGGCCGACTGCATAACTTGTACTGGCGCCCACTAGACCTACTGCGAGCTGAAATGACGTCGGAAGGTTGCCGCCATATGATTGGATAAATGTAACGTAAATGTGATGACGGCATTGCATAAAAATAGGGATCACCATTGGATTTGTTTTTTCAATATAGCATGAATTTTCACACAAAGTGACCGAGAATAAGGCTATCCGACTTTTTCAGCTTGAAAACTGCAAAGCCCCCGCCACGATGGTCTAGTGGCTAAGGTACTCGGCTGATGACCCGCAGGTCGCGGGATCGAATCCCGGCTGCGGCGGCTGCATTTCCGATGGAGGCGGAAATGTTGTAGGCCCGTATGCTCAGATTTGGGCGCACGTTAAGGAACCCCAGGTGGTCGAAATTTCCGGAGCCCTCCACTACGGCGTCTCTCATAATCATTTGGTGGTTTAGGGACGTTAAACTCCATATATCAATCAATCAATAACCTGCAAAGCTGGTCAAAGAATGCGCCGAACGCCAAGTGCTGGAGCAAACGCGCCAGCGACGCTCCGGGCGCCATTATTTGAAGAAACTAAAGAAAAAAATGCAAGAGCGCTGATATATATGCGTCATTGCAAACAGAAAAATCAGCAGAGCTACAAAACATTATAGAAGCGTTCACGAGCTGGCTCGTTTCGCACATGTCGTTCCCTCTTCAAGTACCACATTGTTTGTTACCATCGCAACGGCAACCTTAATACGCTGGGCATAACAGACAATATGTCATGCGAGATTACTGTATGTTAGCGCTTTCAGTTCAATTCATTGGGCAGCCTTCCGACGTCAGAGGGTGAGAGAAACACAATAAGGTGAGCCAGCGACAATCTAGTTGAGGGTAAGCATCCAATTCATTGTATTTTAATATCTCTACGCTGAATAACTTTGGACTGCGTCGCCCTACCACTGCCATTCTTGCGGCACTTACCTATTAAGCCGTGAGTGTACGCAACCAGCTCGAAAAATAAATAAAGCTATGAAGTCGTGAAAAGTGTAAGAGGGCCTCTTTAATCCGCTTGCCATTAATGAGGACGATAAGGAATCGCGAGAACGTGCGCTCTGAGGTCATCTCGTTTCAGCTACCTGACGTATATATGCCCTGCGATTTACGAATCTTTCTTCGGTGCGGCTACGAAAGGGACGTGAAACATTACATTTTGAGCGGTTGACTATTTTCTGGTCTTCCGCGTGTCTTGGCGTCACAGTATAGGAATTTCTCTTAATTGAATTATCCTACACAAAACTGTGACACACTAGAGAATAACTGCATCGCAATAATGCATAATGAAAATAAAAAGATACATGAAATTGGGAGATCCTCACGTTTACCCTAAAGTCGAACGTGATAACGATATTTTTTCCCTGTGCGTGCTACAAATATTTAATGCATACTATATATGGTATGATGCTACTCTAGAAGGTTAAGTAGTGGATTACTACAATTTATTGTATAAAGTTGAAAGTGGCTTGTGTCAGTAAAAAATTCACATTTGGCTGCTTTCTGTGTATTTGTTAGCACGCGCGTAAGATCTCGAACTTGTTATGCAAGCATTGCGTGGCTTTAAGAGAATACGTGCAGTAACGTGTGGGCCTTTGTAATGGGTGGCCGGCTTTCAATCATGAAGTCATTGTGTTTATCCCATGTTTTGACGCCCGGTGGCACTGTACGTTTGTATCATGCAATAATATTGTGATATTACATGTTGTAATGTGAAGCATGTATACAAAACGCGTGTGTTTGTAAAGCATGCAAGTTACTTTCACTGCATTTACACTGATTGATTGACTGATTGATTGATTGATTGATTGATTGACTGATTGATTGATTGACTTGCTGATTGATATGTGTGGTTTTGCGTCCCGAAACCACCATATAATTACGAGAAATTTGTAGTGGAGTGCTCCGGAAATATCGACTACCTGGGTTTCTTTAACGTTCACCCACATCTGAGGACACGGACCTACAGAATTTTTGCCACATCAAAAATGCAGCAGCCACGGCCGGGATTCGATCCCTTGATTTATGGGTCAGCAGATGACTACCTTAGCCACTAGGCCACCGCGGCGGGGCCACAGCATTTTCAAGCAGAACACAGTTATTTTTATGGTATTCCCAAGCAGACGCATGGCTGGGTGTTATAACGCTTGCTTACCACGCAAACAATCCAAGCTTAATCCTCACTCGTATCTGGAGTTTGTTTTAGTTGCGTCTTTGTCAATTTTCCGTCACGCACATGGTGATGGTTTTTCGCTCACAACCAATGACGTCAACACCAACGCCAGAATTTCAGCGAAACAAGCCATTTAACGGTATCGCGTTAGAACTATATGGCGCTCCTACTTCTTGAGTTATCACCAGGGCATTCGTCAGGCTTTCTCACTGTTCTGCTGGTGATGGCGAGTGACGATAACTCAGTCGTGGCGCGAGACGAGCATCATTACAGCAGCCTGAGGAGCCGACTCGGGGGCTGTCACGTGAAGTGATACGGTTCTAAGGACGCTATCTTCGTTTCGCTGTTTTCTCGCGGGATCCCCTCCCTGCACTCGGACTTTTTTTAAACCCGCGGACAAACAAACGCAATTTGATTTCACCGCGAAGCACCACCGCTTCATTTACTTTCTTTTTCTTTGTGCGCCATTTCACATCATTTCGTCTTCTTCAGTTTACGTCTCTCTTTCCTCTCTCTCGTTTAAAGCTACAGCTGTCGTATAGAAACCGAGACTCAATCTTCAGGCACGAATGCTTTAAATGTGTTCAAGTGCTACTCATGAGTGACGCTCGAAGGCCCTTTACTTTCACTTGAGTGTGCGTCAGTCAATTTCTACCCCACTCCTTTCTCCCTCACCCCCCCCCCCCAAAAAAAAAAAACAAAAAGACGATGTGCGAGCTGCATTGTGCTTTCCGTGTTTTCCAGGTTTTCTTGCTTTACAATCGGGGCTCGGCCCAGCTTGCGAAAGAGAAGTGACATCTGTTCGAGGCTAAACTAAGTTAGGTGTCTAACGTGATTAAGGGGCCGAAAGACCGAATGCTAAAGTGAAGCGATAAACAGAACCAGGAGAATGCTCTTGTGTTGTTCAAACGTCTTGAGAGAGGGGAGTGACGGGTGGAGGAGACCCAGTGCCGCATTTTGTTGTTCCTCTCTTTTTCCCTCGTAAGAGTCACAATAACCAACGACATATCAGGAAGTGATAGAAAAAAAAAAGAATAACGACACCAACTTGCTGCTTCTTTACGATAAAGAAATTCTAGCAAACGCAAGCACAGAACTACAATCAAATACGGCCTCTCACTTGCATTTATATGGATTGTTTTCTATTCAATATGCGGCTCTCTCGAGGGTGCACACTGTTATTGAAGCCGTCTTAAACGTTTGCATTTCCCGAAAGCTAAACATTGTGACGCTGGCTATTCTTTTGTATTTTGTTCCTTATACGGGTTAGCAAGGTTATGATGTGCTCCAGAGAAAAAAGAAAAAAAGCAAATGAAAAGATATGAGAAAAATAGACGGGTGGGACCCACATCCCGGCTCAAGGGTTTTTCTGAACTACAGACGACAAAAAAAAATACGAATATTTCCGTTGTTCTCAACGAAGCAACGCTAATGGATATTATTACGCTAGCATCAGCGCAAAGTGTACTTTTGTTTGGCGCCTAGTTTCGCGCATCTCACGCGCTTATAGTGAATGCTCTGGTCAATGATCTCTTTTTACACGATGTAATGACAATCTGATAGATCGTCTGTACAAAAATCGAAGGCGTGAATAGTTAATGTGAATTATCTTAATCTTTATGTTACCAAATACCAGCACATAAGCCATAAGATATCAGTTTCGATTCTTATAGATAGCTTTCGTTGATCGGTCTATCAGCAAGTGGCCCCGCCACGGTGGTCTAGTGGCTAAGGTACTCGGATGCTGACCCGCAGGTCGCGGGATCAAGGCCCGGCTGCGGCGGCTGCATTTCCGATGGAGGTGCAAAAGTTGTAGGTTCATGTGCTCATATTTGTGTGCACGTTAAATAACCACAGGTGGTCGAAATTTCCGTAGTCCTCCACTACGGCGTCTCTCATAATCCTATGGTGATTTTGGGACATCAAACCCCACATATCAATCAATCAATTCATCAGCAAGTGCGCGCGTCGTTCACTGAGAAGCAAAGCTGTTTTGGTACCATAGAGAACTTTCAGTCGCGTTTATGTACAGATATTCTGAAATCCGCTTTGATTCGGCAATTCTTGTTGCTAATGTTACCTTCGCTATGATAAGTAACTATACTACAGCCTATTCTAGCGTGCAAACCGTCTTATGAATCTGGCTTGAGAGCCCACGTCGTTGAAACAGCTCGAGGAAGTCGCAACTTTCAATACAATGTCTAATATAGCCCGATTCGATTTTGTCTGCGAATTCACTGGAGTTGCCGTTAGTAAGTAGCAAAACATTCCGATTGTCTTTCAAATATGTTACATAGCGAACTTCAACTTGTATTGTGCAATAATGAATTAATGCACTGCAAATAAAATCCGTACCTAGGATAGTAAACATAAAAAGCGTGACATGTTACGTGATGCAGCTTGTCACATCGCCCAGACTGAAAACCTTTTCTCGCTAAACCATTGCCGTGCGCACCGCCAACAAATTCGGCTACTTATGCCACATGTGTGGTAATACTAATTGACAGCTCATAACGTGCGTCGCAATGTTTGAAACTTGCTCACATTACGAACATACAGCCACCCACATTCCTTATTTTCACTTGTTTCACTCGGTTTTCGTCCACAAAGCCCGTGAAGAATGCTGAGCGGAATCTGCGCCTCATTCTTCAAAAAGCTTCGTGGTTATTGTAGATGGTTCTGTTAGGACTTTGCTCAAGACGTGAACACTCGAGATTATTCGAGAGCTTGCGCGAGGACCAGTGATAAGGCTGGAATATTTGACGGTACATCTATAAATGGCCGCACGCTTCACCGCTTGTCAATTGTTCAACAGCCAGCGCTCTGTCCGCCGCTATCACTGCCATGTGTTGCTGTAATCTGTCTTACCGTAACCTGCCAGAAGTTTGGCTAATTGAATATTTTCATCTGAACATACAGTCAGCTCCTTTCATCCACGTCGTAACCCCCTGACAATGCTAACGTGTGCAGTTAGCTTTGTAAAAATTGAAGGACACTTCGTATATTCAGAAGCGTGTTCGGCGAAATCTTGGCCCATTACACTGGAAGTGCCAAGCCCTTTCTTTTTGTGGCGTTTTGTATTAAAAAATCCACATACTTGGGGGCCCTCTCCGAACTGCTTGACGTATCACCGGGCCGTTCATGAGCCAAATGGCTACCTCGATGGCTGCAACGAGACGTCTCATCAAAGAGCGTTGCCGCGCGTGCCGTTGTGCCTTTACACAATTACTGAGAGAGTGTTAAGGGGCACGGAAGGATCAACTGTTGGATGTCGCCACACCGTCATCACGTGATTGCTCATAGAGTGTCAGGAATAGAGGCCACAGCCGACACTGCTCCGGGGCGAGGACGAACGAATGGTCAAAGGCCGCGAGTGTGAGCCATTAAAAGGGCCCTGCAACACTTTTTCAAGTAGCCATAGAATTTATTTACTTAGAGAGCATATTGCCTCAAAAATTTCACTTCCGCAAAATACTTAGAAACCGTCCAGTATATACGAGCCGAGTTACAAAGATTTGTCGCAGACTGCAATCACGTTCTTTTTTCTCGTACCGACGAAAGGGAAAAGCTAAGCATGAAGGGACAGCACGGGCAAAAAACATACGTTGCGCGTGCCTCCTGACCTTGAACATTTTTCTTTCTTCGAATACGCAAACTTTTTAGCGCGATCGCGTTCGAATGCGTGAACAAGTCATGGCCTCCTGAAAGGATCCATGTAAAGACTGAGCGCGCCATGTTCGAGTCAGCCAATGGCTGATCGAACGGCTATGACGAGTCATTTCTAAGCTTCTTCTATCATTTGTCGAGAGAAGGGAAAGCATGCTTTGCTGAATTCAAGAATGTATTGTGAATTTGAGGCCACGTGCATCGCTATAGACTCTATGCAAAATTGCTGTCATCTTTCGGCTGTAGTGTGCATGCCGCCATGTTAGAGGCTCAAGCACAGCGCAGAACGCACAGTACGCGTGAATTTATGTATACGTATACGTAACCGACGTGAGGCATGAATTGAGTCATAATCGCAATACCGAAATATTGCTGAGACCCTTCGTGCACACAGAGAGGAACTCAGAATGCTAAAAGAAGAGAGATACGCAGTAAACTTTGCTCATTGTTATTTTTCAAGCTGATGAGGTCTTCAGCATGTGCTTTAGCTAGTTCTCCCGAAACACGTGTTTGCGTTCTTCTTTCTAAAAGGAAGACGTGCTATAGCATTTTTAATCGTATTCCCTCAAATTGCTGCACGCCGAAGTGTGACACTTTTTTCAACGTTTTACTAGCAGCCGTTCAACAAGTGAAGGCGACTCGTACTCTTCACGCAGAAGCTACGTTCACGCAACAAGCTTTTTTGCGGCTAATTTCACAGCCCCGCCGCGGTGGTCTAGTGGCTAAGGTACTCGGCTGCTGACCCGCAGGGCGCGGGTTCGAATCCCGGCTGCGGCGGCTGCATTTCTGATGGGGGCGGAAACGTTGTAGGCCCATGTGCTCAGATTTGGGTGCACGTTAAAGAACCCCAGGTGGTCTAAATTTCCGGAGCCCTCCACTACGGCGTCTCTCATAATCATATAGTGGTTTTGGGACGTTAAACCCCACATATCAATCAATCAATCAGCGGCTAATTTCACATGCCTGCATTTTGTTGAGTGTGCCGAGAACATCGAATCCTTGACAAACTTTCGCATTTATGCGGAAGTGATTTCACTAAACGGCGGCTTGTCACACTCTAGAAGAGAAAACAAGAGAACATGAAACAAACAATCTTTAACACTGTGGCACCCTTCACAGAAGTAACCGATGACACACACTTGCTTCTAAATTAACGTGTGCCACTGTAACTGATACGTAATAAATTAAACAACACATTCAACAAAATGTAGGTGTGCTCAATTAGCTGCGTAAAGCTCGTTGCGTGAACATGGCTTCTGCGTGAAGCGTACGAGTCGCCTTCACTTGTTGAACGGGTGATAAGGAAAACTATGCAAAAACTATCTTGTTTTGGCGCGCACCACGTTCAGGGAGCACGAGTACAAATGCTATTGCACTTCTTGCTTGCTTAGAGAGGAAAACGCAAACACGAGTTTCGGGAGCAGTACCCGGAACAGAAGTTGGAAACGTCATCACCCAGAAAAAATAACAATGGGCAACGTTTAAACCTTATTTTTTTTTTCTTTCAGCATTCCGAGTACTTCTCTGTATGCAGCAAAGGATGCAGCAAAACGTCCACATTGCTCTTATTAGCCAATACACGCCTGGTGTCAATACGCCTTATGTATACGAATACGTAAACACACGTGGACTGCGCCGCACTGGAGCTTATAACATAGCGGTATGCGGACGACGGCCAAAAGATGGCAGCAATTTTGCATAAGGTCTATAATATTTGGCTCACGTGTTCTCGGCAGCCTCTACTACCGATCAGCAGCGTTTTCTGACCGTGCTCAAAAAGTGTTCCTGGGCCCCTTAAAAAAATTTCGCCTTAATGCAGATGAAATACGAGTTAAATTATGTTCGTCTTTCGTTTCTCGCCTGCTTCAAAGACATTTGTTCGCAACCATCCGGGTACATTATGAAAAGCCTGCGGTTTACAATGGCGCGTGTACACCCCACTAATCTAAACACAGGCAGTTTTTTTTTAATGAAATGACTGCTTTGAATAATTCCTTTGAAATGCGTCTTGTCACTGGAAATCTGGACGAGAAAGATAACGTGTACTTGTAAACCAACCAAGGTTGCACGGAGGTCTTTATTACCCTGTGTCGGTGTTACAGGGCCGTTCCTCTGTACTTTCCTGGATGCATGATACATCGGATGCTCTGATGTAAGTGTTCAAGTCCAAGTTACGCCGGCATGACGTGAACTGTAAAGGCTGAAAACAAAAGCGAGTGCATCATACGTAGCTGTATTTAGCTTTTCAACTGATCATTACTGTATCTCATTTTGTGCGTAGTTTAATTAATAACATCAAGTTGAGCGCATAAAGTGTTATTGTTGTTTTCTCTATTAACGCATTTTATTTGAAAGAGTGTATACTGCCACATGGCCAGAAAGACTATTTCGAAATTTTTTTCGTCAGTGTGCGTGTGTGTGCATGTAAGTGCGGACACATCTGCGAGGAGGGTTGGGTGCCGGGAAGACCCAACCTCGCTCGCTCATCTGTCTTGTTTAAACCATACGTCATGTTGTCGCCTCTTTCCATGCGAGAATGTTTAAACTACACAAGAGCTTAAAATAACATATGATTGTCAATTCGGTGTTATGTAAACTTTCCAGCAAGCTGAGTGAAGCACAAAAACGTCGCGTCACCTTTTTTTTTTATATATACAAGCGATATTTGCAAAAATGTTCTCATGTTGAAAAATATTTCTTCTATAGTGTTTATTATTACGTGCTTTTTCGTGCAATATCTAAGAATCGTGCTGCAACCAACAAAAAATAGATGATAGAATGTGATTCGTGTTTCGCTCGTGTTGAAACTCGGCAAGATAATCACGAACTACCAGACTGAATATGAAGTTAGATCTCATCAAACAAAAAAATCTGCGTGCATGTAGAAAGGAAACGCTGCACATTTGGCTGCCATCTCACGCTCAACAAAAGAGTTTCCGATTTTTAAAATTTTTCTTTCTCGGGGAGACAATCTTCCCTCTGTCTATCGTGAGTGAGGTGCACTCGGACGAAAAACAAAGGATAAAATCATCCACACTCGCGGTTAAGTGAGTACAGCGTAAAAGGATTAATAATCTAGTACTGTACACGCAGAGGGAAATACGAGCTGCCCTGATGTCCTTGGCAGCGGCCGTGGTGGCACGGATGCCCGCGATGTCTCGCTGGTCGCGCGTTCTTTTCACCGCAGGAGTAAAATGGCCGCCCGCCCACGGTTGACCACGTCCGTCGCCGTGAACTCTTTGAATTAGTAATAATGTCCGCCCCTTCCTTGCAATATCGCTTTCCTGAGGCGACCGCGCAAAGGTTGGAAGTTGCCCGTACGAGAAGAAGGGCGCCCCGTGGAAGGGCAGGTGTTTCGCCAGGTCCAGACCGTACAGCAAGGCACGGCTCTAACTCGTTCTCCGTGTTAGACCGAGTATAGTGCTCATACAATGCGCAAGAATTACGCGGAACTTCACGTTTGCCATGTTTTCACAATGAACTTGAGCATACAATAAATTACTGTGGTTTAATAAAATGTCCCCGTCAATGACGTACTATTACCAAAAATAAATCAATGAAATAAATACAACATGCAACTAACCAACTCGAAGCGGTTTTCGTCGACCACGTTTTCTCTATCGACGCTGTCGAAAGGAAAGCGGATGTGCAGTTGAGCTGAGAACGTGATTATGTGTAACTAATGTCAATAATCTTGCGTTGTTCGCGCTCTGCGCAACTTATTATCTGTTTTGTTCTAAACAACAATAAGAAGTTACAAATAGCACCAATGTATGCATAATCTGCCTGGTGCTCGGAAACCAGCCCCTCCCTTTTTGAACTCTTTTTTAAAGCGTACAGTAGCCCCACTTCGGTGGTCTATAGTGGCTAAAGTACTCGGCTGCTGATCCGCAGGTCGCGGGATCGAATCTCGGCTGCGGCGGCTGCACTTTCGATAGAGGGGAAAATGATGTAGGCCCGTGTGCTCAGATTTAGGTGCACGGTAAAGAACCCCATGTGGTTGAAATTTCCGGAGCCCTCCACTACGGCGTCTCTCATAATCATAAAGTGGTTTTGCGACGTTGATTCTCACATATTATTATCATTAAAGCGTGGAGTAGCCTAAATATTCAACTAGCATGCGCGAGGGGCAATGTTTTTTATGAACTAAGAACTCAATCAAGTTGCAAAAACTGCTAAAGCGTGTGCATGCCGACAAAAAAAATTTGTAACTTCGTTCCATCATATCGCGCTGTTACACCTAAAAGTATAGCTGCTGCGAACGCTACAGTTTAATGCGGCTGTACACAACTGCGAAGGGCAGAAAAGTGTACAGCACGCTATACGGATCACCGAAAGCGATGTCGTAGTATCGGACATGAACCGTGAACTTCTATGGTTGTGCATTATCTCGAGGATGCATGCGTAAACAGACATTGAAATTCGCAAGCATGCACATGTGGAGTGCCCCCGTAGGTACTTTAATGCTTATTTTAAATGCGAAGCATTTCCAAGCAAGCATCGGCAACTTTGATCGTATCTATCTATCTATCTATCTATCTATCTATCTATCTATCTATCTATCTATCTATCTATCTATCTATCTATCTATCTATCTATCTATCTATCTATCTATCTATCTATCTATCTATCTATCTATCTATCTATCTATCAAGCCACTTACGTTTGGGTGCTCTCATGGTCGTACCCTTAACTTGGTGTGAACTTAAATTAGCGTGGGAGGGTAAGATGGTTTGACGATTATGACGCACTGGTCAAGGCATGAATAATGTCACAATCCCGTCACAAACGTCGTCAAACACTTCTGGGCAGAGAGTGGCACATACCCACGGGCGGGTGTGTGCCACAGGTGATTGACGCTTAGTATTCACCCAGGAACGACGAGAACACACATGGGCAATTTTTACGCGCGACCGTTAACATATACCCGACATCGGTAGCGTCAACCCTACAAATGCAAAGAATAAATACCAAGGTCCCAGCTGGTATCAAACCCAAGCATTCTGCGTGGCAATGAACTATTTTGCCACAAAGCTAGGCGTGGTCTCTGAACTACTTTTCAAATAGACGCTAATCTTCGTAGAACGTCAATAGTGGTTGTAGTTCTGCCTATACCCAAATTTTTATTATAAACAGTACATGCGGGCTCTTTTGATACAGCCGTCACGTCAGGTTAACGTGAATTGTGATTAGTTGCCATGCGCTGAAGTTAATTTTTGTAGAGGTGTCCAGGGCCAGCATTCTCGCGAGCATCAGCGCTTCATATAAGCTTCTGGTGTTGCTAACACGCATGTTCGATTTAGCATCATTGCGTAAGTGCAAACAACTGATTATATAAACATCTGCAACTCTTCAGCATATGTCTGTGCGCAACACCTGCACATATATTTGGTGTCATTTTATGAGGTGTCACTCGATAAAAAAAAATTCCAACTGATCACCTTCACTGGGCAGGCTTCGCATAACATCAATTTTCAGGTACGTGAGATCTGCCAAATTTTTCTTATTCGCGCGGTATTATCTATGAACTCCTGTATAGGCTCGCACAACTAGAAGTCCCGTAGTTTGTCATTCTGCTCATTCTACCAAGAAAAACACGGTGCATTATTCTGGGTAAATAGAACGTAGAGGCTCGAATTAAGTCAAACAACACTGCTTCAATGAACCAAGGATATTCAAGGGCATTCTTCAGAATGATCTAGTATGTTTAAGCATATCAGCACTTCAAATTTTTAGTGTTTTTTTTTCTCATTGTTTGTTTACAAACTGTCTCTACCATTATCAGTTATCTCTCCTTCAACCTTGCAAAAAAGCAACAATTTTGTACTTGGCAAAGCTGCGACGAAAAATTTTGAGCACACAGTTGTGGAGTCTCCAGCAAACCTGTTTTCAATCGAGGTGATTGAACCTTAATCTATATATACGTACGCGAATGTCTATGCATTTGACCCCCATACGAGACGCAGCCGCTGCCACCAGGATTAAAATCCACAATTTGGCGCTTAGCTGAACATGCCTCGAAGCCAGTCCTGTGCGGCTTTACAGTATGCATGTTTGTCTCCAGTTTCACTTATACGACACTAGGATTAGGCGTGTTGGTATAACATGATAAAGAGTGCTTAAAAGCGCAAACGACAGGAGGGGATAGAAGAGCCGAGACAGCGCTGAGACAGTGCTTTGTCTCATCTTACCAAATCCCCTCCTGTTTATTGCGCTGTTAAGCACTCTTTTTCACCTATGCGACTATTTGTAAAAAAAAAACAATTTTCTTTATGTCTTTCAAAAAGAAGTGGTAAGGAAAAGTTATCCCCCCTGCCTTAAAAGAAACATCTTCCAGGGTTGAATTTTTCGCTTGTTGGTATATGATCTTCGTAGTCAGAAACGCAGAGCGAACACAGGTTTAACACAGGCGTGGCTACAAAAAAAGGCTAATAAGATAAATCATGAATCTGAATCCATCGCATACATGTGTTCCGAGTGCACCCTGTCTTCACTTCCAAGTGATAAATAACTTTGATCTACGTAGAATTGTTATGTGCGGGCTTGGAATGTGATACGATTTAGCAGTTCTATATACAGCAAATCAAACAAATATATTAGAGAAGGAACAAGAAACTTTATTGAAAAAAAAATGGCCACGTATCTCCGTGCTTTTCTGCAAATGACGTCGAAAGACGACAGTCTTCTGTCTAGAGGCACTATGTGAGATATAGCGTCATCTAGCAGTAATATGAAAAAGCGAAAGTTTTCTTAGAACGCAGGGTCACTGGTAGGTGGCGGCACCGGGTTGTTTTAGTTAAGGTTCCTGAATTTTTTAGCACAGTGTAGGAAACATCCTCTTTCACATTCATAGCGTCGCATTCTTAGCGCAGTGTAATAAACACTTCAGTCTTTATTGTTACACATCTATGCATGTTCTAAATAAAGATACATATTGACAACACTTACGCACTGATGTTGCGCCTCATATATGCGTAATATTTGTTTTTTCATTAACTATATTCTCAAGTAAGGCCAGAGCCACAACATCAAGATGGGTAGGCGTTGAGCAAAGCATAAAAATTTCGCGCGTTGACCTTTTGCGGGTGAAGACAAAGAGACAGACAGACCAAAATTTTTGCATAGGAACATCGCAGAAAAAGCTATATCGTCTTTAAAAAAAGGTAAATGCAGGAAGTTAAGGACGGGATCGCATTTTGTGGCTCCGCTTGCACGAGTGGCTCACTGGGCCTGGTCAAGCAAAGCTATTTGGCTTTGCCTGGCAAGCCGTGCCTTCCATTGCCTGTGTAACATGTGTGTGGTTGGTTGGAGTAGTGTAAGTTAGAACTTCGTGTGTTCTTTTCACGATAACGTTTGCCCTGTGCTATCACCATGGAGAGACCCCTAACCATACTGGCTGAGAGCTGACATCGCTAAGCCTAATTTCTCTCAGTCTGCGTGTGCGCTTACGCGTGGGTGTGCGTGCGTGCGTCTGTGTGCGCGTGTATGTGCATGTGTGTGTGCGGCACACTCACATATTGCTCCGTAGCGACGGAAAATAACTGAAAAGGGAAAGTATACTTCAAGGAAAAGTTGTTAAAAAAGTAGTGTAAAATGGGACGCTGGCTTCAGTTCGGGCAACATAGTTTAGTATATTCAAACAGTGCGTAGGGTGGCAGGCAAAATAAGCACACGCTGTATCAGTATCGTTCTTCACTTTTTTTTCGCCTATGCGTTAGCTGCTTTAACATTCCTAGTTATTCTGAGATGCCAGTCCTCCCCTAAATAGAGAACCCGCTTGTGACCGCCAAAGCCGCGGCACCGACTGTGCCGACCACATTATGCAGAGCGTTCGACAAAAAAAAAAACGAAAAGTAAAGCGGAAACAAGGAATAGCATGAGAAGATAAAAATAGTTTGTGTGTGTGTTGTTTTCAAAGAAAAGAAAAGTGACAATTGGCGGCCGCACTAGAGCATTTAATAAACAGGCTAATGACGTTCACAGGGCTTAAGTTTGCCCTTTGTATATAAGAAGGAAGGTACAGCAGCGGGCTTCCAAGATGGGGGCGGTGGAGCTGCCACAATGTTGAAGCTATTAGCGGGTGATTTCCGAATATGAACAGTGAAATCGCTGCTTATAAAAGCAGCAGGCGGGGAGCTTTAAAAGGCGCCGCGATTGTTGTAATTTGCAAAACGGGGCTAAGTTCTCGCCGAAGCCGGATCGCCAGATTGAGGCGCATTATGCACGTTTTTATTCGTACTATAGATATTTCTATGTCATCAATTTTTTTTATTTTGTTGCAAGAAAAGGCCCTATTGCGTCAGCTCTGCGATATGGAATTGCGCTTTTCCAAGCTCATCATGGAAATGGTTCGCACCAAATTATTACACACATGTGCCTCTGGCTAGCAGTTGCGCTGAAAACCAAAGTGAGCATTACGGTAAAAGACAATGTATGTCGAGCTATATATACACATTCACATGCTGCTTGGAAATGTGGCGTTTGCGAACCCAAGGATATCTCCATGTTAACCGGTCACATGAAAAAGGAGTTTTAAAATTCATAGAAGGACAAGAAAAGAGAAATAGAAATAAGAACGCGATTGCATTCCCCAGGTGCAAGGTAAAGAACTGATTTAAAATTTTGCGATCACAGATTCCTTTTGCTCCTTTTAAATTCTTATAGCTGTTTCCGTTGCTCTGTGTTTAAACAGCTGAATTGACGCCTGTAAAAACACAGTGAAGTCATCAATTCCCAAACTGTCAGTTATTCACTGCTTTTACCACTACATGCTTGTTCAACTTTTTCTGAACGTCATGAAGCTACCACTGCAAGAATACTTATTTTGGTAACTACCTGCCCCTTTGGTTCGTGTTAGCCATAATGAGGATTATTACGCTCATTGGCCCTTTTTTAATGGGCAACGATAGTCACCTAACCAACTGTTCTTTACAGTAACGGTTGAGTTGTTTAAGCTATCGCATTTCACTACGCTGCATACTTTAACGCCATAGCGTTGCAGAGCTAGTTTCTCAGAAATTTCGTTGTCAGCGTCGGCGTCGTTGGCTGTGAGCTTATAATTAGCGTTGTTTGTGAGGGAACATGGAAGATAGGTCCAAATATACAAAAATTAAGAACTTTCGCTTCGAGTGGGAATCGAACAGTGTTGAAAGTAGGCGTTCTATTTCTTGTCATGTTAGTGCTTAAAGCTGTTTGGAAAAGAAAAAAAGAAACGTACACACTAGTGTGATTCAACGTGAGCAGTCTCTTTAACGCATGTAATTGTATTGCGTGGCAGAAGCGTGTCATTTCATTTCAGCAGGCGTCAAAATTAGTAAATTGCGCCACGACTGGGTGGTTTCGGGCCCCACCAATAATGAAGCGTTTAGGCGTAATTAGTAATCTTCATTAGCAATATCATGAGCAAAGTGTGCAGCGAGCAGCTGCACGTGTTACTTTGTGGTCGCGAAGTGGGCACTTTGCCAATCGGCAAATAGAAGAATTGTGGCGTAGTAACCAGTTCGCAACTGTGCCTGCTACGCATTCTCGGTTCGTTTAAAAGGACCTATGGTGTACGCGCGCAGACGTACCTTTCCTTGCAGCACAGTTGAGGTGTTGGCCGAATTAAAATGGCGATTTGAACTGGGATCTATTACGCTTTCCTGCTTTATTTTTGAAGGTGAAGCTCAAAAGTCCCCTGAATTGGTTACTGATAGATTTTTTTTACCGACACAAGCGTCTATTTCTATGGCGAAGTGTAATCTAGCGCCGATATTACATGGCGCAAAAGCATCGGATAAGACTGGTAGCGCGACCTCCATGAACGCCGCCATTTCCGCGGTTAACCGCCGGACCCAGGTTGCCAAGCTCGTTTTCCTAGAACCATGGTTAGTGGCATAACCCTGGTTTCAAATACCATGTAAGATAACGGAGCATGTATATACACTTTAACCATGGTCTAGGCTGCCTGTGTAACAGGGATGTAAGTCCGCAACAAAGCTGGAGTGGTTAATCTATCCTTCAAGTCTTTTTCTTCAAGAATATTGCAAACAGTGTTCTCTTTTCTATTTTGCCCACGTATTTTAACTTTTTTCCTAAGAAGATTGATGTCTGACGTAAATCGCAATAAACAATGCGGGGTGCTTATTCTCTGGCCAAAGCATTTCTAAACTTATTGCAAGAGTGATTCAGAACACCAGACCATGCATCTTTTTTTTTTTCACCTGGTGACGACAGAGCACATAAGCGAGAGATGAGTGGCCTGGAACGAGTTATTTCCCGACGGTCCCATGTAGACAGCCCCTAGCTGCTTGCCGCAACCATGAGCCTCCTCAAGTTCACTCTACCGCTGCCAACGCTTCTCACATGCAATAGAGTAGAGCTTGGTGCCAAGTGGTGTTATAGCTTCGAGGACCGCTTTCTTCATTTTTTTATTCCCCACCGTCTATTAGAGTAGTCCTCACCTGCAGTCTCTTTTTCTTCTTTCTTTTTTTTTTGCCTTCATTTTCGCTGCCTAAGCTAGCGTACTCAATTCCGACAGTTGGGACGTGATGTGGCACAGCGCTCTATTCTCGCTGTTCAAGTGAGGCGGGTGCGAACTGCGACTGAGTATGTGTGCGAAAAAGGCGAAGAAATATAAATGGATAAATAAGCGACAAGTTTCTTGCCTCGCGTTAGAGGACGACTGAAAGGTTGGTGAAGAAAAGAGGCTGTAGGGAGTTGTGATGGAGAATGAGCGTAAGCGAGAAATAAGAAGAAAAATTAGGTCTTAGACAGAATGGGCACTATAGTGGCGAAAGGCTGGGTAGGACGCGAAGGGCGGATGAAAACTAGCCTTGGGGCAAGCCACTCGCTATAGCCCCAGAGTCGATGGCTTCCGAGCTTGATTAGGCCACTGTGAGTTTGGTACCCATCTCCTGGCATAGGCCGAACCCTCCTCTTACTACCCCTCTCTCTTTCTTCACTCGGCAACTACAATCTACAACGCCTACTCATCTTCCTCTCTTTGAGAATAAAACGTAGAAAAAAGCAGCCCGTGCCCACTAAACAAGTTAAAAGTATCCTTGCCATCTGACCGAGAGAGCTGAACCCCCGCAGGCACTGGCTGGCCCATTTGGAATACCGGTGACTCGGAAGTAGGAGCGCCTTGAAAGGGCGCTTCCCTTTTAGATACCGTTCTAGCTCCCTGTACAAGCCTGAGTTCCTTCTTGCAAGCTACAACAGCGGCGACAGGCACCGGGCCCCAAGTCACGTCGTGCATTAGACCGAGCTCAGCACCCGCTGCTTCCCTGACGTCTTGGGAAGAATAGAATGTGGTCATCGCTGTAGATAACACTGTTTGGTGCGCTCTTATGTTCTTTAGACGTCGTACCCACTCATCATGGAAACACAGCCTTGAATGTGGGCAAGTGTTCCTGATGCGTTCTAAATTCCATCGCTCAAGCGCCCGGGGTGTCCTCCTTCGATGCTGCTTGCTGACGTGCGGCCAAAATGCAGCTAACGAAACACAAGACCTCGGAACTAGTGGCGCGGCTCGCAAAAGTACAAGTATTGTATTGCATTCAAACGGTGTGGGGACGTTTGAGCGCTACAGGGGTACCAAAGTTGAAAGTGAGAGTAGCTGACGCAGAAAAGAGATTGAGCCAGGTCAACTTTATCTACAGTAAAATTGCTTTGACCTTTCACATTGCTCGCTTTCTCTGCTTCATGATGTAGGAAAGCTAGCTTGCCCTATTTTGCACTTGTGATGGCAAAACAGCGCAGAAAATCCGTCTACCGCGTTTGGTTAGCTATACAGGTGACAGGTTGATTATGCCGCTACCTGATGTAGCAGTTTCTTCTCGTCTAAACAGCTTAGATACACAGTGAGTGGCGACATTCAGAGCGGCCGCAAATGCTCATGAACATATTATTTCCGCTATTCATTTCGCTTCGAATCGTGGCTACTGGCAAACTTGAGTGTTGCACGCGAAAAAATCAAGTGCTGTCTTAAGTTCAACGATCCCGTTATTGGAGTGGATCCACTAAAACTGCAGCTGTGGAACATTTCCAGGACTACTTTCACAAATGAAAGTGACTTGCATTGGATTTCGCAAAGCAGTAAACCACGACATATTTGGCTGTTATGCTGGCTTGTAGAACATAATCAGTAAAATACCACTGGCAGAGCAAAAGTTTTACTTATCAGATTCAGTTGGCCCGGCTTCGATGGTTCAGCAAACCACACCACGTAGCTTTTTGAGAGAGCACACAGAAAGGAGCTGTGTAGCTGTTTATGTCTGTTTTTAGTTGATATGCGCAATTTTGAAGGCTTCGACTTCACTAGTATGAGCCGTGCTCAAAGAGCTTAAGCGAGAATGCATGTACACATCCAGTGAAGTTTTTCTTAATGTGTTATTTGTGAACGTGAACTGAGTGTAATATATTTAGGCGACCACAGATCGGCCAAGATTACCGCTGCATCTACCATCACTTCGTGATGTATGGCGCGTGCTCAGCGTTGCATGAAGTTGCTTTGCCTGGCAGCAGTAACAAAGCTACCAGCGAAGAGCAACCAAATCATAACAATTGACATAGAGATCCTTGGAACACTGATTCTGGAAAGGGATTGAGCTCAAGTTTTTACAGCAAATTTCAGAACAATGTTTCCACTCTAAGTGGTAGAGAAACAACTTAGCTCGTGTGTTTCAACTTGAAACTAAATCAAGGTCAATTTAATCTTCTTTCTCGTCGCCTGTGTGCCGTCATAACAAAATACATGCGCAGACAAACAGCCCGAGACCCCCAAATCCAGTCACGTAACTCCCACACTGGCAGTACAAAAAGAAGTGTGTTGAGCTTACCGCTGCCTGCTGCACGGGACACCACCACAACATGCTTTAAACAATATAGTCATTGACAAGCTAAGGGGAATAAAAAGTAAACTCTACTGCTATCTATTTTTGTTATACGCGTGTAATTAAATCTGCCCTTTTTTATTACGTAAGGGTTAGCACGAGCCGATAGAAAATTCAACTCTCATCGACCCGTACACAGCATCATCTTCTGCAGTCACCATTCGGTGCAGTCGAAGTTTGTGAATGTGCTGCGTTTGACGTGCACCGAAGCGACAGCGGGTCGGAGTGTTTTAATAATATGCGGGGCCGTACTTTCGGAAACCACGCTATGATTAAAAGAGGTGCCATAGAGAAGGCCTCCGGAAATTCCTACCATCTGATGTTCTTTAATGAGCACTGACATCGCACAGTACATGACCGACCTACCATTCAGCCTCCATGGAAATGCGACCGCTAGGGCCAAATCGAACCCGCGGCCTTCAGGTCAGCAGTCGAGCACCCTGACCCCTGCTCCACTGCGGTGGGATATAGAGTGTTTTTGCAACACTTTATCGCGTTTCGTGGTTTCCGTAGCATTAAGCACTTAGCAACACGGTGGAAGCATGCAAAATAAGGACAATGAGGCCTCGCTGGCCGGGCCTTTATTTGTTATTGCACTATCCCCGACTACTTACAGTCGGTGCTATAGATCGACAATCATGGTTTAAGCGCCTACGATCACGTTGTTGTTGTTTTTGTTGTTGTTGTTGTCGTCATCGTCGTCGTCGTCGTCGTCGCCG
Source organism: Rhipicephalus microplus (assembly GCF_043290135.1). NCBI lineage: Eukaryota > Metazoa > Arthropoda > Arachnida > Ixodida > Ixodidae > Rhipicephalus > Rhipicephalus microplus. Next base: position 394,504,104 of record NC_134710.1, on the reverse strand, counting down.
CCGCCGTTGTTGTTGTTGTTGTTGTTGTTGTTGTTGTTGTTGTTGTTGTTGTTGTTGTTGTTGTTGTTGTTGTTGTTGTTGTTGTTGTTGTTGTTGTTGTTGTTGTTGTTGGAAGAAGTTTAGACATAGCGAAATGCCTTTCTAATGTATTGGTTCCAAGCGGTCATGCCGGCTGCCCGATATTACAATCCAGCTTATATTACGGCACATACGCAAAGTAAAAATATAACTATAGGAAGAATCGTCGGGTTGTCACCTCATCGTACGCGTGTGACACGTTGAAGCACATGGTGCTTGTTTGAAGGTTCGACCGCAATATAATTTATTGCGTGTCACCATGCAGCCCGGAGTGAAAAGTAATGCCCCGAAATTTAAAGTTTTTGTCAAAAAGAGTGTGTTTCCAGCTCACCTTCCGCGCATAGATTATCGCTTCATCCAGGAAAATACGGCGCATAGCCATTTCTCCGCATATAGCCATAGGCATTCGCGGATATGCTAACCGGGACGCCACGTCCTATCTATTTGAGCTATATCGATGGGCCCCCCAATGAAGTCATGGTGCAGCCAATGAGGCGGTGAAGTGCTCGCGTAAATTTCATTCGTTGCCCTTCCTCTGGAGAGCATGGTATATGGTGAGAGGTAGCAGGGCTGTCATAGGAAGAACAAGGCTTGAACCATCCCCGAATTTCGCCAGTAACTGTTTCTCTTCCTCGTCTTCTTCAATTTTATCCTCCCCCAAAGGAAAAACAAAAGAGAATATGCAAACGCATTGGAGGAGCACGGAAGAGCGATTAATCTTTCCCGACGTGTTTCGACTGAATGTGCTTCGAGGCGTAAAAAGGTGCATTGCACGAGCCGTCGGCGGAGAGAATCTTAATGCCCACTCGCCACGCTTCTTGTTCCAAACTGTTCCGAAGTAGCGCGGAAGTGGCTCGTGCCTTAATAGCCACTCGAGCACCAGGCCAGGCTCTCTGACTAACGGGCTATTAAATTTAGTGCCTCCTGCTTTCTATTCCCTTCCACTCGTCTAATCACTGTTTCGCCGTGGCTGAGCCACTCGATCAAGCCAGTGACACTCAAAGGGGGGAGAGGACAGCATTATAGATTTACGTGCACCGGCGCTGCCTCTTGCTCGTTCTCTCGTTGCATTCTAAACTCGGGCTTGACCACTCGGGTTTGACTCCCGTCGTCTTTAAGCAAGACGTTGGCGCCGTCCGCCATCTGCCTCGCCAAGATATGCGCTGCCAACTCATTCTCTGCGTTCGGAGCTGGGTTCAACCATCATAACAAAAAGGACATTTCCACTGACGTTAAATATCGTCTTAGTGCAGCAGTTAATGCCCATCTAGTCAAGCGTTGGGCCTGTGGCGCTCTTATAGCTGGAGTCACTGCTAATAGCCCCTTAACAACTTCGAATGAAACAAAATAACTCGGCCATTGCCTCGCGGGCATTCAGTAGTTGGGATGTTGTTTTAGATAAGACACGTTCCCATTTTATTAATTTTTTTACACAATAAGGTACACGAGCAACTAAATTATATTGTCACATCACACAAAGAGACACCTCATTGACATACATTGCCCTTATCATCACGCACGCAGAGAACAAACAAACGGAGACTTCAGGACATGTAGACGACATCAGTCGCGTGGTAATTATCGGTGGCTTTAGGCATGGATCGCGCTAACTCAGGAAATGAAATGGAGAAACTTGAAAGCGTGGCACCGAGGTAAATATGGGAACTTTGCAATGCAGGGAAAAAACAGAGACGCTGGCTTGAATAGGAAAATACTGGCAAACTACTTAACAGTTCAAAATGCAGATAACGGAATATATTGATAGTAAATGAGACAAACATTGTGATGAAAATGTCGACTGCTTACATACCCCGCGCCGACTGCATCTTCCGATTCATCGGACAGTCTAATGTAACGAGGGAGCACTATATGAACATGGTCTTGTCACCTCAGAAGAGAAAATTCAAACCTGTGTTCGTCGTTTCAAAACTGGTACCTTTATCGATTAATTACTGCCAATGTTGTGAAAGTTGTGCAGTTGATCGTCATTTTTCTAATAACGTGAGTAAGCACGCAGTGCAGTTCTAAACTCTGTTAAAGCGCTATTTCTCGGTTGGCACTGCCTGGACGACTGACTGTGCAGATATGACTTGCGCACAATAGTGCATGGCGTCTAACAGTTTACAAATGTAGGAGCTAAGCTAGTTGGTCTGTGTTCTTGATGGCCAAAATTACAGCGCGTGAACACAGGATTAAAATGGTACAGAGTAGAAAATAGCACTGTAAGACACGTTCCTGTTTTACTCTGTCCCATTTCTTCCCCCTTTGTTCATTCTCTGTTATATTCACCGTGTAGTTCTTATCGCAATATGCGCCGCAATTATTCTCAACATATGATTATATCTCACCTTAAATTTTTAATAGCAGACATCCGAAATACATCCAGCCATTGTTTTCTTTTAATGTGTATTGCATACCCCCAAAGTTCATAGGGGGACAGGTCACCACGGTGGTACCGTGGTTGGAGCGATCTACTACTGACAAAAAAAGGCGAATTCATTCCGTCCACAGCGGCAGCATTCTCGATGAAGGCGAAACTCTAAAGGCCCGTGTACCTTGATTTAGGTGAATATTAAAGAACGCCAGGTGGTTGAACTTTCTCGAGCCGTCAACTGTGGCGTACCTAAAAGTCATATTGTTGGTATGGCATATTAAGCCATATAAGTCATTATTATTACTTTGGGAAGCCTGCGAGCAATTCCTTCATTCAAGTGCAATCACCATTACCTCAATATTGAGACAGGCGTAGTTTATTTGGGAGTTTTTTTTTTTTTGCGACAATCATTCCAGGAGCTCAGCAGCATGCTTCTTTGTGAGACAAACGAGGAAATACACACGAAAGAGACGAGAAAAGAAACGTTGCTGAGTTGTCGTAACGTTTTCAGCCAAGTGGGCTTCTTGTAGATTTCGTGGGTAGTTTTATGGAAACGGAACGCTCTTATTTAAGAAAGCGTTCTCACGTGCTTACCAGGAACTAAATGCACTTGATTGCTGACTCGTGTCCATAACCAACAAACATGCTGAACATTGAATTCTGGCGCTGTTCACTGAAGTATACTTGTGAGGAGTGTTTTCCTGTGAATAACATTTCGTGTTGACTCGTTTGGTCATTCTAGCAATCATTTATACATTTTACTCATTAGAACCTCATTCGAGCAAAGCCGAATCAGGACGATATATTAGGTCGTTATATCCGATATTTGCTGCAGCAGTGATAAAAAATTGGCTTTAAGAAATTTGCTACCTTTTTCAGGCAATCATCCCAGAAACATAAACGTCGGGGTGCCGCCTTTCATTACGTGATATTTCCATTATATTCATTCAGTGGCCTAGTCAGCCAAATATGTTTCTCTTTTTTATTTGCAAAAAAAAAAAAACGTGTGGATGCAAACTTTTAACTTTCAATGCGTGTTTTACAGGGTATGCTTCCTTTCAAGAATATTGCTTCATTTTAGCGGACATTCGCATGTCTGCCATGTTTTAGATTTCATAATGAAATAATAAATGCACTTAAATGAGGTGTGACGAACGGAAGTCCATATTTAGTTCGCTATAACTGATCATTCGTTATATCAGCGGTCGTCAGTGTGACATTATATATATATATATATATATATATATATAAATATATATATATATATATATATATGTGTGTGTGTGTGTGTGAGAGAGAGAGAAAGAGTTCATTACATTTGTGTTCTCTTCATTTTAGTGTCGGGTCATTTCTTCTATCCGGCCGTCAACTTCATCTTAGCATTGCATAAAATTTATAACCTACATTATATTTTGTTGATTGTGTATGTCAAGTAGTAGTATTATTTGCCTTCTGCATTCTTTGTTTGTATCGACGATATTCATGTTCTCTTATTGTGCGTGTGTTCGCTTTTTACTGAGTTTTTTTTTGTTTATATTTCCGGTAAAAAGTATTGTATGGCTCAACTGCCTTGCTCTCAAAGAAGCTCATCGTAAATGAATAAACAAAAAAGTTACAGCTTTGCCACAAAGACGAAGCAATGAACGCGATAGCAAGAAATTGGAAGGTCATGCGCAGAATGTCAAGCTGATCGAAACATGCCCCGCGTTTCTCACGCACAAATGACGCACGAAACGTACTCACAGGCACAGATGAACGCGAATAAGCGTTACAGTTTTACTTCGCTGTGTATGAAAAGCCCGCGCTTTTCGCAAACGGCAACTGCAATGATTGCAGTGACCTTTGTGTACCCGGTAACTACAACGGAATCGTTCCAGGTAATGCCCAAGCCAGCCAAGGTGTACGATCCTCCCCTCTTGCCAACCGCGACATAAGAGCGCGCGAGAGATCGTCCACTCCCCTCCTTTTTGCAGGCCAAAGTACGCGTGAAAGATGAGAGCCACCGCACGCTTATTGCGCCATCTTGCTGATAATCCTGAAAACCCGATTGCTCCCCCGCCCCCCGAGATGCGCGCCAGCAGCGGTGATAGATATAAGTAGCTTGTTGTTTGAAGATTGAAGGGGGTACCTCTCGGTGGCTTTCCCACCTGGGGTTAAAACGTTTTCTTGAAACTTCACACAGGCGCACTACCTGTGAAAAAAATGGCTTGAACAATGAGGTATGTTTGTGCCGTAGGGAGTGAAATGCATTTTATGCAACAAAGCAAAAACTTTGGAACACGTTTTTGTTGACTGTTGAATTGTTGTATTACAGTGGGATGGACTACAGATAACTTTGAAGAAGGAGCTAGCAATCGACGCCCTACAGCATTTGTTTTATGCCTGTTCAAGGAAATTGTGTCCCGTATGACCTCTTCATGTTTCAAGGTCTTCATAGCATATGGAAGTCACGTATGGATGTACAACGTGCTGAGCCCAGAGCACGATCGGTTAACGCTCATTTTGTTGACCAGGTAGTGAAGCTAAGAGAAGTGCTGGAACACCGAGGAACCAGCGATGAAATGCTTAGTTTATTAGACCCATTGAAAGTGATTAAGGTGCATAAGTGAATACAGCCTGCCTTACGCACCCTAGTGCGTGATGTGTGACATATGTATATATGCATAAATTGTATTTAAAGTGTAATAAAGAAAAAATACCTCTCGGTGTCTCAGTGGTTAATGCCTCGCATTCACGACGCGGAGGCCCCACGCTTGATTCTGCGCGCCAAAGCTTTTTTCTGATTTTTTTCTTGCGCTTTCATTTATTTAGATATGTATACATATACGGTGCAGGACGCTGACGCCGACGCCGGCGGCGAAATCCAGCCGAGCGTGTCCATTTGTTTCTATCGCAATAAAAATAAATAAATAGATAAATAAATATGTAAATCTGTGGTGATGAATGACTCGTGTGATCGGACTCTTCGGCTTGCCTCGTGGGTCGTCACACCAGCGTGGGTCGTACCCTTACCTACAACACCACATCGCGCACTGGCGTACTTCATCAATGAACCGAGTTAAATCTTCAGGTACAAGGCACTTGCGTTATTCAGCCGTAAGACCATCTTGCCCTTTTAATAAACCCGGACCAGAGCGAACGACCGAACGACTTCAGTTCCTCGCAGCAGCTGACCGTTTCCCGATCGACAGATGGAGCTGCATTCAGACGAAAACGTGTGAATGGCGACATACAGAAAATGAGGTCAGTGCGACTGTAGCACTGAGTGAACGAAGACGAAACTAGAAAAGAAAGGAAGAAACAAAGAAAGAAAGAAAGGAAAATAAGAAAAAAAGAAAGAAAGAAAGAAATAAAGAAAGGAAGAAAGAAAGAAAGGAAGAAGGAAGGAAAGAATGAAAGAAAGAACGAACGGATTGGTAAAGAGCTTTCACGCGCATTCCCCGAACGCTATCAGCTCTCGGGCGTAAACATTTGCGGGCTTTCAGGTTTTACGCGAGACTCCCGAGGCTGCGCCTCAAAGAAAGGTTGGTGGCTTCATAAGAAATCAAAGGGACGCCTTTTCAGAGCGCGCGTTCCCTTTGTCCAAAGGAGCAGCCTGCAAAACGGAGCCGGAGAAAATTGTTCTTCTCAGTTCACAGTAACATACGGTCTCTCTTCCTTTCTTCCACCTCACCCATTCGCAGCTCTCGATGACTGAAGTGAATGACAGCGACGCTGAAAGCAAAAGAGGAGCGCGGTGGGTCTGTCTCGCCGCTATCGGGAGACTTACGATAATAATAAATACGATATTTGGAGAAATACTGCAAAAGAAACAAACAACGCGTCTGGAAACATTGTCAACGCTCTCCTCTGAACAGAACCTGAGAACAAAAAAAATTGTTTTGTAGCTCATGAACACCAGAGGCACATTTTGTGCTTGTGTAAAAGCTCCTCAGGTTTTAGCACAACCTTTCGCATACTTTGCTTATTCGGCTGCTGAGATCTTACGGTGTAGACAGTGTGACGTGGTTGAGCCCACAAAATTGAGGACTGAAAGGAAGGCTTTGGGGACCGCAGCACACTTTCATGGCCTGTCCAAACTCCCACCCCAGGCTACAGATGTATTCGAGTCCCGCGCACAGACCTCAAAGCATTTCTTTTTGTGCCCTCCATTATCAGATTCGCTTCTTAGAGCCGGAAACGCGGGATTACAATGATGCATGACGATGACTTGTGAAGGGAAGAAGTTCAATGAGAGTGACATCGTTCGCATTAACCAGTGTCTAATCGTTGTTGTGAAGTCAGTGCGACGTTCCAAAATTTTTGCCGACGCTGTGCCGAGGATTTTCCACGGGCGTAAGGCGTATTTGTATAGTGCAAAAAGGTGCAGAGCTCGCCCACCTACCAAGCGCCAACGGGAACCATCAGTTGAGCTGGATACTGTGGCTGCATTGACGCTGTGCATGAGCCCTTTTGACTTAGCCGCAATCAATAATGAGGCATTTAATGAAGGTGAACACACTAGCCGACTCTTGCTCGTTCTCTGCCAGTAGGTAATACAGAAGCTCGGCGAGTGAAACGTTCACCGTTTTAGTTTACACAGGCACTGAGATGAACAGACGTGTAGAGGTGATATTTTAAACAGGCGGAGCTACATGCGGTTCGTCACAGCTTTAAAAGTTCAAACCACACATGTGTTGCCTGGAACAGGGACTTTAGCGTTATACCAATAGAACTTTGCTAGGGCAAAGGTGCAACAGAGGTTGCGCCAAAATGCTGTACAAAGCTTGCGCAACCTGTAAAACTGTGAAAGGTCATTTTTCGATATCAGTGCATCATGAGCACGAGAAGATAACTTCTTGCGTCACATGTTCACACCACTGGCGTGGGACGCAGACAGTCAATTTCCACGTTTGAGGAGGCATGTAAGGTTTTTGCCTTAACAGTGAAAACAATAAAAAAGGGCCGGAAAAACACATCATAAGTAAGCTACGCAGTAGAGTAAAGGACTGGGAAACTACATTGCATGGCCAACCGAACTGAGAACGCGCACTACCACCGTAGTGATAAATCAACGCAAAACAAAACACGAAAACGAGGCAACTGTCTTGTGAAGTATAGCTTGATCTTCATCACTTGCTAAAATCAGAACACTGGTTCGCAGCTGTTGGTTTAGTAAACACGAGGCAATTTTAAGATATATTCGTATAGAAACGCCCAATGTTTATATAGCCTGAAAGATTGGATATGCGCAGTCAAAAGTGGCAACCACTGCACTTCCGCAACGCGATAAGAACCACCAAAATTGTTAAAACACTCCAAATATCACACAAATTTTGACTAGATGCTTAAAAAAGCATGCTTTTATAGCGGTAGCATTTCTTACAATAGAATTAGCATGCCGTCGAATTTCTAGCCCCAAGGCCTCGTTTGACGCAAAATTTCACTGTATTAGAGCTTTGCCGAATTTCCGTGAAGCTAACATCACTCTCAAGACGTATTGAACCTTCACGGATACACTGAATAATATTTCACAGCTCCGACACGTGCCGTACAATTGGCTCCACCGTGGGTGAGGGCACCCCTAGTGGTTGCTTTTGTCTCTATATCAAACTTTCGCCGAAGCTTCATGACCTGTAAAGGTATTGAAGGACTCCGGTTTCACCTACGCCTAAACTTGGAGAGCCTCGCTTGTAGAGCCGGCATTACGCTGTGTGTTAGAAAACGCCTGCAAAGACTTGAAACATTGTCGGCTAAATCTATGAAACCAAACGAGATAGAAAAAAAAATGACAGAATGTCCACGGGGTGAATGATGGAGAGTGGGGCGAAGCTGGGTCCGCACGCCGCTGCAGCCTCCCGTTGTCATACTGCAGAGTCCTCGTGGCGCCACCGTGCAGCTTAGCGGTGCGCTTTTGCCTCACGCACCCGCACGACGGGGTCTCTACTTCGAGCGCAAGCCGCCGCCGCCCTGCGCGCACGCCGCTCAGCAGCGTTGTCCATCCTCCGTCGCCGAGCCTCTTGATGCGTGCACGCGCCAAAACGGCGCTTGTATTGTGCTATAGAGCGCCACCTGGCGTACGGTGCCACCGAAGAACACGCAATCGTAGTCGTGTGATCGTCTCTCTCTCATTCCGTACGTGTGACTTCAATCCTTCTTTTCTACAAGTAACTCCCTCCAGGGTCATACAGTTTGCATTTTTGAGCGTGTAGTAGAAATATCACACTCTATGGCTGGTTCAAGAATTAACGAGGGGTGGTTACCCACAGTGTGGACGCACAAACCACGCCATAAGGAGCTTCATCCCTAAAACAGAAAAAAAAGGCAGATCCCATGTGCAGCGGGAATCGAAGATATGCGAAGCATGAATGAGAAATGTTGATATGTCACTTTAAATTCAGCAAAACGTTACGAAGTGGAGGTAAATGATGGCGACATGGCTTCCATGTCATGATTATCATGTTTGGATGTGTCGTTTACCTTCGTCATCTATTCACGTCACGTGATACCAAATTTAGTATGTGTGGAGCTAGCGAAACGGCCGCGAGCACGATATCAGTGTGGTATGTTGTCATGTTCTTACATGACACGTTTGACAGGATTATCAAGTTTGCACCAGTCATATACTTTCGTCATCCATTGAGGTCACGTAACACCAAGTTTGGTATATGTGGAGCTAGCAAAACGGCCGCGAACGCATCATGAAGGGCCCAATAAACACCAATGTAACGTTGAAGCACGCTGAGCACAGCGACGCTACGTTATCAAAACGCGAGCACTCTATAGTCTGACGCCAGACGTGACGGGCGCGACCAGCGTCTGTCGGCGTGACCCGACGCAACCGGCTCGAAATGTGACATGCTGCATTTCGCGCCGATGCATTACCTAGACACCAATGCATGTCCCTCTTTTCGTGACGGGGGAACGCCGGACACGCTGCAACGCGCATGCGTCAAAGCAACGCAGCGCGCCGCGCACCTGCGAGTATATGGCAGGACCGGCGCCTGGCGTGGCAACGCCGCGGCATGACGCGACTAAATAAACGCCGGCGAACACGCGCACCGCGTCACGTCGAAACGTATTGGCGCCTTGATTATGGCATGTAGTCATGTTCTCACATTACACGCATCTCATGATTATCATGTTTGCACCAGTCACATACCTTTGTCATCTGTTTACGTCATGTAATACCAAATTTGGCATATGTGAAGCTAGCGAAACGGCCGCGAGCGCATCGTGGGCGCAGCATGTAGTCATGTTGTTACATGACACGTATGTCGTTATTATAACGTTTGGATGTGTTATTTACCTATGTCGTCCATTCGCGTCATGTAATACCAAATTTGATGCATGTGAAGCTATCGAAACCGCTGAGGAGGCTTCACAAGCGTAGCATGTAGTCATGTTGTTGGATGACACGCATCTCATGTTTATCATGTTTACACCAGTATCATACCTACGTCACTCATTCACTCCCGCAATACCAAATTTGGTATAAGTGAAACTAGCGAAACGGCTGCCAGCGCGTCATGAGCGTGGTATGTAGGAATGTTGTTACATGACACGCATCTCAAGATTATCATGTTTGCACCAGCTACATACCTTCGTCATTCATTCACATACCGTAACACCAAGCTTAGTGTATGCGAAGCTAGCGAAACGGCCGCAAGCGCGTCATGAGTGTGGCATCTAGTCATGTTGTTACATGACACGCATTTCATGATTTTCATGTTAGGGTCTGTCACTTATGTTCGCGATTCAGTCATATCATACCATACCAGTTTTGCAACATGCCATGTGAACGATACCCCCCGCAAGAGCTGCAAGACCGTGAAATGTAGATCATGACACTCATTACAAACATTTCACGATTTTCATGTTATGACTAGTGAATCGTGTTCTTCATACAGTCATGTTGTGTCATGCAAGTTTGGTATCGATACCATTATCGAAACGGCTAGAAGAGCTAAAAGTCGTAGATAGATAGATAGATAGATAGATAGATAGATAGATAGATAGATAGATAGATAGATAGATAGATAGATAGATAGATAGATAGATAGATAGATAGATAGATAGATAGATAGATAGATACGCTCAATGTCGCCGAAGTTCACTAAGGAATGCTTCGCATTTAAAACAAACGATGCCCTTGTTGCCAGACGTTTAATAGCACCCTTGGCCTAATCCATTGTGTTATTTTGCGTGAATCCGAATGCGAAAAAGAGCTTGGCATTCTCCGTTCACGGACGCGGCTCAGATGGGAAAAATTGATGACGTTGCCTACGTAATGCGCCATCCGCCACGGAAAATCCGCCGCGGAAAAGACAGATTTGGTCTTTCATGTGGATACACCCTTAAAGAGCACTGACAATTTCAACATCGAGATGTGCCCACCATTCAATCACTTGATATGCATAGATCTTCTTGGCCAAATTTTAATGGTGTCCATCGCGTCGAAGTTATTATTTCGACGTCAAAGAGCGTAGAAAAGCTAAGGCGAAAAAACGAAAAATAGACTGCCCTGCGACATCAACACTAGTGTAACGTGTTCGGTGTGATACATTCCACAAATACCATCCTGAGTGACGAAATGCTAGTAAAGATGACGTCGGCGATCTCTGAGTGTTTTGGGAGCCGACTCCCGGCCATCATGTCAGTGGTGGCTCTCCTTGCTCTGTTGACCCGTGCGTGCGATTCATCGTGTCGCATCAACTTATTTGCGTTGTGCTCCAGTGCATGTGAGTACGATCATTCAGAGCGACAATACGTGCCAGAATGTCGGGGAATTGCTGCGTTGCGGGAACCTGCACGTCGAGGAGCGAAAAAAGCTGAGGGTGCCTTTCGAAGCCACGAACCTCAACGCAGCCAGTGGGTTGACTTCGTACGCGCCTTTGGACAAAGGGACTGGAGGCCTGTGAAGAACAGTCACATTTGCTCCCTTCAATTTGCAGCGAGCTGCTACAGGGTAAATCCTGTGTTGGCGAACCAGTTGGGTTTCACTAGCAGTACGAGTCCTCTTCTCGAGGCCGGGGCTATTCGTATACCGTGTGCCCGGCTGCAGCTGAAAGCAGCGATTCACTCGCCAAACGTCCGCGACATGAGGTGCGTAGTAGGTGTTCCTGAGCTCGGACAGTACGGTCGGGACTGATAAATGCATTGCATTTAACGCGGAGCTTGTCAAGCAAGGATCGTCGCGAATCGCGGCGATACTCAATTCCAGGTCGCTGTAATCATCACTTGCCAATGTTGACCACGACGGCAGCGATGACGACAATGTTGGCGACAGAGGCATGTCTACCCCTTCAGAGACACAGCTGGACTTACTGTACGCGCGCTGCTAAGACGAAACACCAGTGTGACGTCACCATTTTTTTTTGTGAAAGCGACATCAGCTGCGCAGCGGCCTCGACGTGGTCGCGAGGTAGCGTTGCCAGCACTAAAAATTGGCGAAGTTTCCACCCATTTTGAACCATGTTCGATAGAAAATATATTAATCAATATTACAGATACTCATTCGTCACTCAGATGCGTTCTAGGCCGTGAATCGCTATTATGGGGTCGATAGCTACTGGTTGACGCAAATATCTTGACATGAGCAAATTTGATCTCAGTGAACCTTCAACTCGCCTCCCTTCTCCTCTTGCTATCACTACACTATGCTTTATTATCTCTGCTTCTTTCTGTCCGCCGACACACAGGTCGCACGATCGAATTCTGGCTGCGGTGTCTGCATTTTCGATAGAGTCGGAAGGGCTGTAGGCCTGTGTGCTCAGATTTGGGCGCACTTAAACAACTCCAGGTGGTCCAAATTTCCGGGGCTCTCCGCTATGACATCTCTCATAAACATGATGTTTTTGTTATGTTAAACCCCACATACCAATCTTTCTCTCCGCCCATGCTCTCTTTTCCACCCCTTGCTATCTTAGATGGTTATGCTATGGCCCGTATTCACAAACGCTCGTTCACTCAAGGGCTCCCCTCGACTTGACGAAGTCAAGGTGGAGCGTGCTCCTCCACTCAAGGGACCGCTGCGTTTTATGAACGCTTCTACACACTTCCTTCGCCAAGGGAGGCCTTGGAAATGCTCCCTTCACTTCAGTGAAGTGCATGCGCCGAGAAAAGCGCCTGATAACGAAAGTATTCGCAATTGTGGTTCAGAATTGCCTATCTATGTACATTAAGAGAACACCTTTTCTAGTTATTTTTTTTTTCTAAATTGACATTACAGCAAGATACGTGCATTTAGAGTGGTAGTGTTGTTTCCCTAAGCCTTGTGCTGATAGAGTTAGCGAAACCCTCCTTCAAGTCTGGCAACAGTCGAACCCAGGGAGCTGAACGAACAGCTGATGGCATTTCGTCTGCTGCTGAACGTGTCTACCTGCTTAGTTTATTTTGTCTTGTATGCATCTATTAATTGCAGTTTATATTTACGGTAGTGTTTGCGTGTGTGTCGTTTGAGAGCCTACTTTCGCCGGGGTAACTAACGAACTACGTGAGTGATGACAGGAAGCGCAATAGATGGTTTGTTGCTTTGTTTACTTTCGCTTTACTGAGAGCCTTCTGATCACTAATGTAGCCACCGAATGGATAACGCGGTGGAATGAGTATTTTTTACTATATATCACAGTATGCTGGCGTGCTTTTAGCATTCACCACCGCATTATGCATAAGGATTACTCGTACGTAAATTCGTTCTCGCTACGGGAGTACGTGCACAGTTCCTAATTTCAGGGGCCTGTGCATTGTTTATTTTTCTCATTTACTGCGAGTTTCACCGTGGCGCTTTCGTAGTTGTTCCTCTGCGTATAATAGGAAATTTAAAAGACATTACTCGCAACTGATATTCAAGGTTATACCAGGGTATACCTTTAAAAACTACGCATGTTATACTCGTAGCTGAGCGTTCGAATTAGACTGCTACGCAAATTAAGAAAAGCGATCATGTGCCTTTTTTTCACTATTGGCGAAAAATACATTGTAAAGTTGTTTTCTTCATTTGGTAACATATATAGTCGGTTAACAGGGACCGGTGTGTGTGTGTGTGTGTGTGTGTGTGTGTCAACTTTAACATTTTAAACTTCCAAGGAATAAGTTATTGTTTTTGCATTGTTTTTCTATTTGCCCTGCATTTGTGGATGCGTCTAATTTGACAGATTCGCATAGAAGTAACCTTTAAATTTGTGTAGCTTCCGTCTCCAAGTTCACTCAGCGGCAACGTATTGAATTTTTTTCCCGTCTCCTTCATCTGCATGCTCAGAAACACAATCGTTAGTGCATGAATGACCTTCGCACTATTGTTTTGGATTTTATTTGCAGTATACCTACTGGAAATACCTGTTGAAAAGAATCGGGGTGTCTGTGCTGCATTCGGAAGCCCTGGCACAACATAAATTATAGGGGATGTTTTATTTTTTTGGAAATCAAAAAATTGAAGCCGTGTCTGACTTTTGGCGCTGTTCTGTTTCAAAAACTATCCTGTGGGTTCTCTCAACCTTCGAGAAAGTGTCTTCAAGAGCAGCGTATATTATTCTGCTGATTTATTGAAGACCAGTGCAACAAAGCGATGAAAAATGCTCAAGAGTATTGCAGTCACCACGGATGCATCTGGTCAGAACCCCGTAAATAAAATATCCGCTATTGCTGCATCATTAGCAAGTCTACCAGTTAGAACCACGCCATCTCAGTTCCGTGGAAGAGAAGTGGTGCTGCTATATATAAATCAAGTTTAATTTTCCTAGAACTGCTTTCCTGTAGAATCGGAGAAGTGGTTTTTGCAGTCCTGTCTCATCATGAAAAGACAAACACGATGATATTTATGTATTGATAAATGAACAAAACAGAAGTTGTGAAGGGCAAATGGACATTTATTACATGTGGCTGATGAGGAGCAACGTGGCAAACATAAGAATGCAAATGAAAAGTGTTCATCAATCAAACATATGCAACTTACACACTGTAAAGATAAAGTACGAGCTCGGAGGACATCATAAATAAGATTAAGGAAGTAGACACCATAGCGCGCCTAATGCAGTGTAGCTGCACGCATTCACTGCTGTTTTTGTGCTTTTGTATACAGTCGTGCAAACTCTGCAATGCATTGATAATACGACAGATTATAGGAGGCCTTTTCTCTGTGTTCTTCTGTCGGCAGCTGGTCCCCTGCACAAAAGAGGCAAGAAATAATATTAGAAAAAAGTAATAGCTTCGATACAAAAACCGCATTTTTCTTTATATCTAGCTGTGCACACATTCATTAGTATGTCTCGCGTTCAAGAACAGACATGGTTGAAGTGTTGAGCTTTGACTATTTTGACACATGTTCGGCTCAGGCACTTGGGCAGCTGACCAGGCATATGGGTATATAATTTCATTATCTAATTGCACGAATCAGTGTCATAGCCAGGAATTCTTCTTCGGTGGGTAGGAATGGGGTTAAATTAAAAAAAAAACAATCTCATTATGTATCTGCTGTATTTATATTTCATATGTTTGCGTTTTCTTACGACACCCGCACTTTTGCGTACATGCAGGTTTCACAGAGCATGATCATCTGCTTGATCCCCTAAATGTGTACTTGGTTGTTCATTGGTATTGGGAGCTGCATAGACACTGTATAAAGAAGCTATGTTTCACGCGTAGTAGCTACAGCGGCACACTCATTGCGCCCAATGTATTGTGTTGTGCTTTTCTTAAACTGTCTTTATTAGTAATCTGACCGAAGCAGGAAAAAAAATTAAAAAAAACACAGGAGAACTTACCTTCTCATTGGTACAGATGGTCGTCTAACGGAGGTATGCTTCGTCGTAAATTTCGGCTAGGGCAGCAAAGGTTCACCGGAGAGGAAGCCACTCTAAAGTACGGTGAACCCAGCGCATCAAAAGTTTGCTATGCCGCTTGCTTGTCAAGCTTTCGCACCACGCTTGAACTGATGCGGTGTGCGAGCTTCATCAAAACACTTCAAAGCACTGGAATCCGCAGTAAGTCATGGAGCACTCGCACGAAGAGTATACGCACACACGAAGGCAGGTAATCCACTGGCTCATGCACGGAACGCAACACATCATGGCACTGGTGAGTGCTTCTCTTGACACCACGCCCGCTTGTCCCGGCGCCACAGTATCCGTTGCTGAACCGTTGGAAGACAGCTCTGTAGTAAATGCGCACCGTCATTGTAGAAAGAACGTGGCGGTGGCAGCCTACTTGATCGAGAAACGCCGTCAAAGTGAGACGGGCTCCGCCATGGACGCGATGCTGGCGCAAATATTTCACTCGAGGGATGATTCAAGGTAGCACGATCGCTTCCTTGACAATCCCGAGGAAAGATTTTTTCAAGTGAAGGAAGCGTTTCAAGTGAAGGGCGGTTTGTGAATGGGAAAACGCCAATTAAGGAGCGTTTCGAGTGAAGGGTCGAGTGGAGGAGCGTTTGTGAATACGGGCCTATGTATAGCATATATAGTACGTGGTTCTAAGTTCGCACGCGCTGACTTGCTGCAGTTTAAACTTGTCTGCTCAACTAAACTTTGCCTGTTTGAGCTCGACATTAATAGCTTCACTGTAAAACTCTGGTGCAAGGGAATAAGGCCGTTTCATAAGCTGAAGCGGTTTTCGCCCAGTCTTGTGTGAACACGAAGCGATGATAGTACAGCAAGTAGAAAGGCCTATACGAACCGTTTCGTCAAGTTTTCTGAGACAGCGTGTGTTCTAGTGCTCAGAACTCCGCCCTTATGTGGAAAATTCATACTTGCTGTTCGAGCGAGGAAGTCCCCCACCCTGACAGCGCTATTTCGCCTGTGGGTATACGATGTGCGAAGGGGGGCTATCGGTTTGGAATTTTCACCAAACTGAGGCGAAAAAAAAAAGAACTCTAAAGAGCGCCCTATATTTTCTATTGCAATAATAATCTGCAGGTTGTCTTTGCGCCAAACCAGATATGATTATGGGCGACGCCTTAGTGAAGGGCTCCGGACGTTTAGGCCATCTGGTGTTCCTTAACGTGCAGTCACATCGCACAATACACGGGCGCTTGCAAGAATAATTCGTGAATGTAGTTAGTAAATGGCTACAAGTACAGAGACCCGAACTTCTTTGTGTTTTATTCAGTCATTTGTAAAATTTTTCTTACTTGCAGGCACTCGCACCATATGACCTGGCTGTCATAATTGACTTATGGGCACGCATATTAGTTTCAAGAGTTTCTTCATCATGAAAATACGCACTCGGGACATAATACTGTCATAATAAGCAGGGCTTCTTTTCTTGCCCCCCTACTGCGTGTAACTTCATTTCTCATTGCTTCTAGTGTGGAAGGTATTGCAAGCTCTGTGTCCCTCCTCTTCTTTGGCACTACCTCTGCGATTGGTCTACCTTTGACCAAGCGACCATGTCACTGATCACATCGTCACGTGTTGTTACATTATGTGACATCCTATAATAATGTGGTGACGTAAAATGGCGACGTCATTGTTGTGACAGTCATGCACACGTGCGCCAGATTGGGGGCAACGCCCCTCGGCATAGAATGTATATATGAGAGCGCTATCGTTCAATAAACGTTCTTTCGACGCACATGACCCGTGCAAGCCACATGGTGTCAGAAGTGGTCGGACCGCAGCCGATACACGCAGCCGGCGAACGAACAGCGGACGCGTAGCAAGCCAACAGGGGCGGCTCGAAGGTCCCAACCAGCTACAAGCATGCAGAACGGGGAACAGCGCCAGCAGGCCAGCGGACCAGTCACCACGCTATTGCCACCGCCGAAAGCCCTGGACACCACAGGAGACGTATGGCGAAGCTGGAAGACATGGCGGCAAGAGTTCGAGCTCTTCGCAACGGCAACATACCTGAACCAGCAACCGAAAGAGGTACAGGCAGCCACCTTTCTTATGATTATCGGAGAGGACGCACGCAAGACGTACAGCACTCTTGATTTTGCAACTGACGAAGAGAAGTCGGACGTAGAAGTACTGAAAATGAAGTTTGAGGCATTTTACAAACCAGCTCTAAACTTAGCCTACCATGAGTTCCGCTTTGGAAAGTGCGACCAAAAGGACGGTGAAAGTTTCAATGACTGGCTGACAGACCTCAGAGTGCTAGCAAAAAGCTGCGAGTTTGGGCAGCTTGAAGAGCGTATGCTGAGAAGCCGTATTATTCTCGGAATTAGAGATAAAAAGCTGCAAGAAAAGCTAATCTCCGAAAATGCTTCTTTCACGAAGACCGTAGAAATGTGTCGCTCTCGTGAACATGGCAAAGAACAGTGTGAAGAGATACAGGCGCGCCCGAAAAGCGATTACGCAGCCGAGATGAACGCGCTATCTGAAGCGAAAGGTCAGCGTTGTACAAAGTGCGCAAAGGTTCATCAGACCGACCGTGTGTGCCCAGCAAAGGGACGCACGTGCAGGAAATGCGGTGGCAGAAATCACTTTGCGATAGCCTGCAAGAAGATGCAAAAAAGATTTCATTCGAAAGAGCACGCAGTAGCATCTGTCGATGCAGAAGAAGGCGATTTCTGGTTAGAAACGCTATCGCATGCCCGTGGGAAAGACGACCGCTGGACGGCTACCGTTGAGATAGAAGGAAAGCCTATTTTTTGCAAGTTAGACACAGGCGCAACATGCTCGGTTATAGCACGCAGCCAGCTGCAGAAAATAACAAACAAGCAGCCACTTGATTGCAACGTTGTTTTAAACACATTTTTTGGCTTCCAGAAAAAAGCGACGAAACAAGTTCGTCTTGAAGTGGCAACGAGAGAAAGCAAGATTCTGACAGAGTTTTTCGTCGTGGATGACGAAATCGCCGTGACCTTGAGCGGTACAGTTGCCGAAGAGCTTGGCTTGCTCCAACGTGTCTGCTCTGTCGACCAAATAGAGCTTTACGGCACTGCCAAGCCTTACGAAGACGTGTTTGAAGGTCTGGGTCAACTGGAGGGTATTGTCTACCATCTAAAGCTCAAGCCCGGGTCCCAGGGAGTAGTGAAACCAGCACGGCGGATTCCAATAGCATTGCAAAGCAAGGTGAAAGCTGAGCTCGACCGCATGGAGACTGCTGGAGTCATCGTGAAAGTGACCGAGCCGACAGAGTGGGCCAGCAACATGGTCGTTGTTACAAAAGGAGAGAAGGTACGCATTTGTCTTGATCCTTCCGACCTAAACAAAGCTCTGCTTCGCGAGCACTATCCAATGCCAACATTGGAAGACATAGCACCTTCGATAAGTGGGGCCCAGTACTTTACAACTTTGGACGCAGCCTCCGGTTTCTGGCAAATCAAGCTGGATAAAGAAAGCTCTAAGATTTGCACTATGTGCACTCCATACGGCCGTTATAGATTTTTGCGCATGCCCTTTGGAATCTCGTCGGCGCCGGAAATATTTCAGCGGGCCATGCACCGCGTGCTAGAAGGCCTCGAAGGCGTAGCGGTTGTCATGGACGACATTCTAGTGTGGGGCCGATCAAGAGAGCAGCATGATGCAAACCTTGAACACGTCCTACGACGTTGCCGAGAGTACAAACTGAAATTGAACAGAAAGAAATGCCGTTTTTTACAGGAGTCCGTCCGGTACTTGGGACACATTTTGACGCGCGACGGCCTGAGCCTGGATCCACAGCGGCTAGAAGACATCTTGCAAGTCCAGACGCCAAGCAACCAGAAAGAGCTGCAGACGTTCCTGGGCATGGTAAATTTTGTCTCTCGCTTTATTCCGAATATGTCGGACCTAACAGCACCACTTCGAGAATTACTAAAGAAGAATGTCGCGTGGCTTTGGGAGGACCGCCAAGATGCAAGCTTCAAGGCTCTGAAGGAAGCGCTTGCGACAGCCCCTGTACTAAGCTACTACGAGAAGGGGAAACCAATCAGGCTGTCGGTAGATGCCAGTCAGAACGGAGTTGGCGCAGTGATCATACAGGACGGGCATCCACTAGCGTATTCGTCGCGTTCCTTGACAGAAACACAGCAAAGGTATGCCCAGATCGAAAAGGAGATGCTGGCAATTGTCCACGGCTGTGAAAGATTCCGCGACTATCTTTTCGGGCAGCCTGAAGTTGTGGTAGAATCCGATCACAAGCCACTAGAAATTATATTTAAGAAGCCGTTATGCCAATGTCCTCTAAGGCTTCAGCGCATGCGCCTCAGCTTGCAGAGGTACCCGATAGTCGTCAAATACACACCTGGAAAACAGCTGTTTGTTGCTGACGCTTTATCACGGTCCCCGAGCCAAGCAATATTGAAAGAACAGTGCCTGAATTATCAGTTGAACACCATTGCTTGCCTGCAGGTTTCAGACAGACGGCTGAGCCAAGTTCTACAAGAGACCGACCAGGACCCTGTGATGGTGAAACTTCGACAGTACGCAAGCAGTCAGTGGCCGGAGAGCAAAGCTGACGTCAGCAGCGAGCTACGATGCTACTGGAGCTTCCGCGACGAGCTGCATACGCAAGATGGCCTTGTATTCAGGAGCAACCGCCTCATCATTCCGGCCAAGATGCGCAGCGAAGTTCTTGCCTGCCTTCATGCAGCGCATGGGGGAGCAGAAAAAATGAAAGCACGTGCTCGAGCTGTACTTTTTTGGCCTTCTATAAACAGCGATCTAGAGGAAGTTGCTCGACGCTGTGAGACCTGCCAAAAGCACAAGCCACGAAATCGGCGCTTGCCATTGATGAACCATGAAATTCCTAGCCTACCCTGGGAAGTTGTGGGAGCCGACATATGCTATCACAACGCTACCGAGTACTTGGTGGTTGTTGACTTTTATTCTTTCTTTTTCGAAATCAGGCCCGTGAAGACGACCGCTGACAAGGTGATTGCTGCCTTCGCAGACATATTCGCCACTCATGGCTTCCCGCAGCGCCTATGCACGGACAATGGACCGCCATTCAGCAGCCAGGACTTTCGTGAATTTGTCGGTAAGATTAGCTTGCACCATGTTCGCTCCAGCCCCTATCACCCTCGATCAAACGGAATGGCTGAACGTGCGGTGCAAGAAGCCAAAAAATTGCTGAAGAGGTATCGGTACGGCACAGTGGATTTTTGTGCTGCATTGCTTGAATGGAGAAACACTCCTCGCGATTCCTATTTGAAATCTCCAATGCAGAGACTCATGGGCCGAAATGCGAGGACGCTGCTGCCAGTCACGGAAACCCACCTGCGACCGCAGACCATACCGCCAGAGGAGGTTCAACGGCGGCTCCACGTCATCAGAAGTAGACAACGTTCCTACTACAACAGGGGTACAAGGCCGCTACCAGGACTTCCTGAGGGCTCCCGCGTCACAGTGTACAACGTACCATCAAAGACCTGGTCCCCTGCTACGGTTATCAAGCCTGCCAACAGTCCGAGAGCCTACATTGTTGAGACCGAAGATGGACTCCAGTTGCAGCGCACCAGAGAACATCTCCGTCTGGCCCCCACTCCACTGGTGCCCCCCACACAAGAACATCAAGCTGACGTGGGCCCCGCCGAGCCACAACTACGCAGAAGCGAACGCAATCGCCGGCCACCGCAAAGATACCCCATGCCGGAACTTTAGTCTTTTTGTTTGTTTAAGAAGGGAGATGTGACAGTCATGCACACGTGCGCCAGATTGGGGGCAACGCCCCTCGGCATAGAATGTATATATGAGAGCGCTATCGTTCAATAAACGTTCTTTCGACGCACATGACCCGTAATGATTTTTAACACACGCTCACGCCAACACTGCCCGATGCCGACGGCCAATTTTAGTGGTTATTGGGCATCTAAGCCTTTCGCCTTAGAAAAAGAGATTGACAGGCTAAGTTAAGGTTAGTGCAGCGTTGAGCACGATTCGCGGTGCAACTTTTTTTCTTGACTTGGCAACCAAAGCATCCTCGCCTCGTGTAGGCCTGCACACGTATATATTGTCCAATACATACGTATACACACGTATGTATTGTGTATACTTTAGTCCGGTGAAGCGTCCGCACCAAGCCTAAATGTCCAGATGTAGGGTCGTCGTGCATGACACTCATAATAACGGTTCGCAGGCTCTCCGGGACCACTAGAAGGAAACGCGCGCCACTGCTGAAGAGGTTCCTTTTGAACAACAGTCCATCACGCATACAGAAATGGCTTGCACTAGTGGAAGTGGATGCAGCGGCGAATAGTGGTGCTAGTTTAGCGTCCTTCCGCTGTTCTGCTCTGAAACTGGGATAGTCCGGAAACGTAGGCGACACAGACGCTACAAGCTGGTCAAGGTCATCGGATTCACAGTCCGTTGTGCTAAGTGGCATACGTGAAAGACACTCCGCGTCAGCATGTCGACGACCACTCTTGTAAGCGACGGTAAAACTGTATTCTTGTAGCCGGAGGTCCCAGCGCGCAAGGCGGCCACAAGGGTCACGAAGGTTGATAAGCCAACACAACGAGTGGTGGTCGGTTACGACTGTGAATGGGCGTCCGTACAGGTAAGACCTAAACCTCTGAATTGCAAATAATATCGCCAGGCATTCTTGTTCCGTAACCGTGTAGTTTTGTTCCGGCCTGCTTAGGGAGCGACTTGCGTATGTGATGACGTGTTCGCGGTCGCCGTAACGTTGTACTAGGACGGCTCCAACACTTATGCCATTAGCATCCGTATGAAGCTCTGTCGGAGCAGAAGGACTGATGTGCTGAAGGACGAGTCGTGACGTCAGCAAAAGTTTCAATTGACGGAATGAAGAATCGCACTCTGGAGTCCACTCAAAGGAATTGTCCTTTCGTAAGAGGCGTGTGAGAGGATACGCAACATCGGCAAACTTTGGAATAAAGCGGCAGAAGTACGAACAAAGCCCCAGGAAACTACGAAGCTCTTTGACGGAACGCGGCGCATTGAACGCCTCAACTTCTGTTGTCTTCTGGGGGTCAGGGCGGATGCCATCCTTGTCAACGAGATGCCCGAGGACAAGCGTCTGGCGGTCTCCAAAGTGGCATTTCTCCAAATTTAAAATTAGGCCAGCATTTCGGATGCAGTTCAAAACAGTAACCAGACGAGAGTTGTGTTCACTGAACGTGCGGCCAAAGATGACGACGTCGTCAAGGTAGCACATGCAGATGTTCCACTTCAAGCCACGCAGAATGGTGTCCATAAACCTCTCGAACGTTGCCGGTGCATTGCACAGTCCAAATGGCATCACGTTGAATTCAAAGAGCCCATCAGGAGTTACAAAGGCAGTCTTTTCCTTGTCCTCTGGGTGCATCGGAATTTGCCAATAACCGGATCGTAAGTCTACGGAGGAAAAATAAGAGGCCGAATGTAAGCAGTCTATTGCGTCTTCTATACGGGGCAGCGGGTATACGTCCTTTTTAGTCACGGCATTCAGTCGGCAATAGTCAACGCAAAATCTCCAAGATCCATCTTTCTTCCTAACAAGGATTACCGGTGCTGCCCACGGACTGGCTGACTCTTGTACCACTGCATTTTGCATTATTCCCTGCACTTTGTCGTTGATAATTTGTCTTTCTGACGGGGAAACACAATATGGCTTTTGGCGAATCGGACTTGCCGCGCCAGTGTTGATGGTATGGCGTGTTCGAGACTGGGGGATAGGGATTACTTTGCCCTTCTGCGCAAAGTCAAATGCCGAAACGTGCTTCAACAGCACATTTATTAAAGTTCGGCGCTCGCTTGAGCTAAGCGATTTATTTATTGTTGCCATAAGCGCTGCGTCCAAATTGTGACAACCAGTTCCGTCACGTTCTTCCGGCACGTCTGTGAGCTCGACCACTGATAAGTTCGCGTGTTCTTTGCTGACCGAAGGTAATTTAAAACCATTGGGTAGTGTCACGGGCTCAGAGGAACAGTTTACAGTTCATAGGCCAGTTCGTCCGCCATCTATCGACACCACACAATGGGGAACCAACACATTCTTCTTCACGCAGTTTATGTGCATTGGTTCTACGCTCGCATCGAAGCTGCCAGAATCCGCGCCGCGACAAACAACAGGAACACGTACGGTAGACAACGCAGGTATGAACGTATCGCCACAGACACACAGCGTAGTTTGATTATTCGCTGGAGTTTCCAGACGTTCTGTTGGCATGAGGCCACTCACAAAGACTTTCCCCGTGCGACAGTCTACAGTGGCACCACATTCTCGCTAGAAGTCCATGCCGAGAATGACATCATGTGTCGACCGAGGAATAATCGTAAACTTTGTCGTTATCATAAGGCCTCCCAAAAATACTTCAGCAACACACACACCAATAGGGTGCAACGGCTCTCCACTCACTCCACAGAACGTCGAAGTTTCATCCCAGGTAAAAACAACTTTCGGCCCTAACACGTCTTTAAAGGAGCACTCATCACGGAAATCGTTGCACCTGTGTCCACCAAGGCCATCACAGGCACATAATCCACGAAAACACGCAGTTTGTTTTAAACATGCACACAGGAGTTATTTCTTTCAGGAGCACGTTTCCACCGACCTCACCCCCATTGGCCGCGCTCGCTAGTTTTCCGGTGGCGAAGAGGGCGCTTTGCGACGCAGTGGTGAAGGAGAACGATGAGGACGAGGTCGCGGTGGGGGCGTTGAACTCCTGTCAGATGCCGAAGAGTTGTTGCGGAAGTTGCTGGGCCAATAGTTGTCTTCAGGTGGTTTGTGGGCCGGCCGCCGGACACCATGAGGCTGTTCGAAGGGTTGTGAAAAGTCGGATGGTTGGTGATACCGAGGAGTCACCCTACGGTTGCAAAATCGCGATATGTGGCCTGGCACACCGCAGGAATAGCACACCGGCCGAGGTCGAAACGTTGGTCGCTCGTCGTTGAATCGAGCGTCATCATTTGTTCTTGTGTAACGGATGTACTGGTCGGGTACGTCGTACCGAGACGTCGGGTGTCGAGGAGGCATGCGCTGAGAGCGTCAGTCTTACCACGACGCGGGAAATCTGGTTGTCATCCTTGACTGTGGGGCTGGGCTGTACTCCACAGTTGCCGCGCTCATCGTCAGTTGCCATGAGGTAAAAGGAGGCACATCCATAGCCTCACGTGGCAGACACAACTCGCGGTGGTCAGCTGTCGAACACGACATTTCTCGGTGGGACAGTTCCTCACGAACAATCTGTCAAATGGCAGAAAAAATGTCGAGGCCAGGATTCGTGTCCACACTGGCAACAGTTGTAACGTTAGCCAGCCGACTAAACTTGGGCGCAATTCGACGCATCTTGAGTGTTTCAAACGTTCGGCAATGCTGCATGACGTCGGACACAGAACTGAGGTTTTCTTTTCCAATTCGAAAATTATACACGTCCTCAGCAATCCCTTTGAGCAGATGCCCAACTTTATCCTCTTCCGGCATGGTAGCACAGACCACCTTGCACAACCTTAACACTTCTTCTATGTAAGTGGTGCATGTCTCACCTGGTAGCTGTGCCCGTTGCGACAGTGTTTGCTCAGCCCGCTTCATTCTAGCAACCGAGTCGCCGAAACACGCCCTGAGCTCTTCAACAAAAAGATCTCACATCGTGAGTGCGTCCTCGTGGTTCTCGTACCATACCAGTGCGGTGTCGGTCAGGGAGAACACTACGTTGGCTAGCATAGTGGCTGCATCCCAACCGTTGGACTTGCCCACACGTTTGTACTTGGTGAGCCAGGCGTCGACATCTTCTTCGGCTTTTCCTCCGAAGGGCAGTGAAACTCGGTAGTACGGAAGCGGGCCAGACGGTGCCGTGAAACGCCTGCTTCTTCGGGCATGTCGAAGTCACTCACGGCAGATGGTGGGAGACCGGCAAGTCGACGGCTTCGTCGAAGCTGTGGCAGTGATCTTTCCGTAGTTGAAGCGCTTACCTCGGCTCCTCCACCACTCTGTTACGTTTGAAAGAGACTGGTAGACGTTGAAAGGGGCCGTTTAATTAGGTCGTGAGGGGCAGCTCAGAAGCAGCCAACTGGTTAAAGATCCTCCTGATCCTCTTCTTCCTTTCTCGCTCTGGGCGACAAGTACGTTCCCCGTGTACGCTTCTTTGTCTTCGTGCATGTGCGCAACATTATGTTGCCAGGATAGATCTGCCTCTCCCATTCTCTTCCCCTGTGCAGAATAGCATACCGGTTATTCCAAATTGTTTAACATCTCCGCCTAACCTCTCTCTCGTTTTCGTGCCTAGACCTGCCATTAATTTACAATATTTTATCCACGCCGCTGGCACCACAGCGATGGCTTTGTACACAAAGGGCCTGTCAGATATTTTGTCTGAAGAAAGGAGCGAACGACGTCCGTGCTAGACTATAACAAGGAGTTACGAATGATTAAATATTAACAAACAGTTAGGCACCAACACAGCTGACTCGCGTGCCCAAGTGTGGGGTCGAGCACCGCTAAAGCCGGTCGTTTGCTTTTGTGTATGCCCTAAGGGCAACGTCCATAATAATGGGGGATGTTACGAAACTCCGGGTATTATTTTCGAGAGAACCTCGCAAGCATGCAGAAGCTCGTCGCGTGCGCCGCAGCAACGCAGGCTATCAAAGAGCCTGTTTTGAAAAATTGCGAAAGGAAAGAAAAAAATAAGCGCTCTATCTTTGACGCAAAGGGGCGGGCGATGACGCTGGTAGTTATTATGGCTTTTGGTACGAGAAAATACATGTAGCCAGACTAAAGTGCACCACAACTGACAAGTCACTTTAGTTTGGGCCGGAGTAAAATCCAATACCTATCTATCGCAACGGCATATACCATACTAATGAAAAGTATATTGTGGTATATACAATTTATGGCCTGGCATCACTTCTCGTCACGCCAATTAAGGTATGCTACACCAATGTCGGTGTGTATCCAGGAAACGAAATGGCCGCGAGCGCCCTGAGGCAATGTCACGTGAACAAGCCGTACAAAACATACATTTCGCTATGTACGTGTCATGACCTGTCATTTGTGTTCACTATAGTCATGTCACGTCATATCAATTTTAGTATGTCTAAACGGCCGCGAGCGCATCACGAATGTTGCATTTAATCAGGCATTACGTGGGATTCACTTCACGGCTTTCATATTACGACCTGTAATTTATCTTTGTCATGCCCGCATGCCACGCAATACCAACTTTGTTATGTTGGGGGCGAGGCGTTAAGCAGTCGTCTTCTATCGGACACGCTTCTCTTGCGTGCTAAGTATAGGATTACGCTGGCGTGCTCCTCCTACGTTAGGCTGTCAGCTCTCTATTCGAAAATACCACGTGGAAGCCCTACTGGACATTTCTGCGAATATTTTATAAAAGAGGGGACACTTTAAAATAAAAAAAATGAATGTATGTCAGGACTGACAATATTAACTTTCGCATTCGTCCTTTTATTGCCGGAAAATAAAGCACATAACTGTTTACGGGCACTCTCTGTTTGCAGAATTTCTGTAGCAGTCATGATGGAGAAAAAAAAAAGAAACGTGGGGCACACAAAGCGTCATACGCCACCGCGTGTCAGGAGACGCAGAGGGATCATCCCATGGCCCGCAGTTTAAAAGAAACTAAAAAAGATTACAGAATGTCAGCATCAGCATTGTGGACATTCGCAGAGCGTTCCTCAAATGCAAACACGTAATAACTATAGGATGGTTGTTAGTTCACACTTGTCCTGTGTATACCTGTATATGTTTTCTTTTTGAGCATCCTTCTTTGTGCTGCAGCGGCGTGCTGAAAGTATTGAGCTGGTTGTCGTTTTTCGTGTGGAATTTGTATTTCTTGCTATCGCATTCATTGCTTCGCCCGGCCGAACTGTGACTTTCTGTTTGGAGTTCAAAATTAAGCGCTGATGAAACAAAGTTCATTTGCCAATATTGTATTATGAAAGGGTCCCGGCTGGAAACTTGACCGAAAGAAAGAATTTTCTTTCGTATTCCACTGCGCGCCATCGGATAGGCAATAGTGAGCAGAGAAATCAGGCTATGCAAATGAGCTCAAAATCTTGCTTTTTTTTTTTTTAGTCTGTAAGGTCGAGTATATAGCGTGCAAACTGAAACCGCTGCTAAATTACAATAGTCATTAGAGTAAAAAACACGAAAAAGCGAAAGTTTTCTTATTAAAAATTTATTTTTACGTGTTTATCCTATAGCGCAAGCAGGCCACTGGCAGGAAGCGAACTTACCGAGTGGTAACATTGGCAACGAAAGGCCAACATGTTAGTGGGATTGGTAAGCGAGGTGTGCTTCATATCAACAGAGTGTATTCCTACTGAGACCCCTCATGCATGAACTTTCACATTCCTTCCAAGTCCAATAAAAATTAAATCAGAAACATTAAGTCATGTTTTTATCATCGAGTTTGCGTCGCATGCTATAGCAAAAGTGTATATTCTTGCGTTCTTCATATATGCTTTTGTGAATATTCATGCGGATTCTGACATGAGCTATTATGTCATTGGTGACAAAACGTTATGGTCAGATGTGATCAGATAACTGCGAAATCACATGAATGTCGAGAGTATGAAGTGAAAGTATGGCAAGCGGTCAAAGTGTGGTACTTTATCGCACTGCTTATTCAAACGGGAGCAAATTTTATTGTAATTGATTGATATGTATAGTGTAACGTCACAAAACCACCATATGATTATGAAAGACGCTGTAGTGGAGGGCTCCGGAAAGTTCGACCACCTGGGGTTTTTCAACGTGCACCGAAATCTGAGCACACGGGCCTACAGCATTTTCGCCTCCATCGGAAATGCAGCCGCCGCAGCCGGGATTCGATCTAGCAACCTGCGGTTCAGCAGTAGAGTACCTTAGCCAGTAGACCACCGCGTCGGGGCAAATTTTATTGTATCCAATAGGCGAGTATTACGATTTTTCCAGTTACATAGAAGTACCACTTCTGACGAATAACATGAAACTCTAAACAGTCAGTTCCCACGGCAGGTTTGTATAAGTCTGCAGTAAAAAGCTGGTTTGTACAACATCTGTGTACCATAAGTTATGACAATCAGGAGCGGGTATACACCACAGTAATTGGGAATGTTCCACTACTCACTGGAGATCGACTGAAAATGGAATGAAGACAACTGAACAGTTACAGACACCAATTGAGATTTCTAGACACACGTAATTATAAATTGAGAATTAAAGCTGTAACAAACCATTGCCAATAATCCAGGGGTAAACACCATGGTCGCATGTGTCAGCTTCACTAAAGCATCTGCGTGGAGTGCTTCAGCGTTACGAACCACGAGAAAGACCTGAACAACAGGAAAGGCAACTGCAGCTACTAGAAGGCCCCGAAGCGATTAAAGCCCTACGCAAACGACGAAGGGCTCATTTATCTGTGGGAAGTGCGAACGATTGGTTTCAGCGCGAGCTTCTGTCTCTAGAATTTGGACGCTCGCGTCGGGTCTGTGACGGTCAATGGTTTAACTCAAAACACTCTGTGCTGAAAAGCAAACTCGATTTCGTTCGTCTATTCGAAGGTGCTAGAGACGTACGCAGACGCAGGTGTTGAAGCTAGCTGAATGAATAAGGCGACTGGCATATGAGCCTCAACACGGCTGCACTAGACAAAAGTTTGGCGAAACACATTTTCCCGCCACAGCGCAGCTGCTATTTCGACGTTGGAAGTAGAATGATACCGCCATTCATTACGCATATTACTGCTGAGCCATGACGTTTAGGCCTCAAAACGAGTCATTCATTACGCATACGAGTAAGAATAACAAAAAAAAAATACCAATGCGCTAACGCACAAAAGCAGTGCACAACACGTCATCCATCTCACCTTATCCTGCAAGCCCGGCGACACGGCTCACCATTCACTCTCAAACTCTCAGTCACACAGGAACATGGAAATTTCCCGAACAAGCCCCTACATAAATGTGCGCTGAACCTGCTGGAATGCTTACTCTCTCGCGTTTGCCTGTGGAGAGTTGCCATTGTGCGCTTCCGTGAATCGAGAGTAACAAGTTACGCATTGTGTGAAATTCAGGATGTTCTAACGAATAATGAATGATGTTACCAGGCACTCGAGAGCACATTAATGAACACGGCTGACGCTTTGAGCCTTGTCACGGCACCGCTACATAATAGTTGAGTTGACCCCGTGTGCATGCCATATGAGCAGGGGCTTAGTTCTGGGAAATTAATTTGTCACGACACGTTAGGTGCGCCGGAGACTACATGGCAGAGCATAAAAGTGCACTAAAATTACCTATTTCTTGAAACTTTCTAAGCTCCATCTCCCGAGGTATCCGCGTTAATTGCTTCTCGCGTCTCACCGATGTGCTCTATTCTGCTGATAAGTGGACCTACATTCTCAAAAAGCTATTGCTCCAGAACTGTTTGTAAGATGAAACTTCAGTCAGCCCTGACGCTGGACATGACATTAGGAAATGTTACTGGTGCATGGCAGACATCCCTTGCCAAAAGAATTCTTTCTTCTTTTTTAGGGCTATGGCTGCAGTGCTACTTTTATAGTTGACAATGTGCCACCCTTTATTCCTCGCCGCAGTCCGAGGGTAATGCCGTTCAGTAAGTTATTGTGTAACACTTCCCCTGAGCTCCATCACAACCAACGATTCACACGTGGATGTGGCCTTGCCGTTAATTGCTGGCGCGTCTACGTGCCGAGCAATCTCACGCAAACTTCGGATAGAAACTTCTGATGCAGTCTAACTGCAGTCGGTGTAGTACATCCCACACCGTGTATCCCGAAGAACAGGCATGGTCTCCGTGTTTCGTCTTCTAACATTAGCGAGGTATTCAGGAGGACTGAAGGTTGGACATGTGGGGCCAGTACCTAACTCCGTCAAATAGGCTCAAATAAACTGGACACAGACCAACGAAATAAAGAAGGGGCGCACTTTGCAGCAAGTTAGTTTTCACACATTAGCGCTTGCCTCTTGTCCTCCTAAATATATAACTATCTTTCTGCATTCATGCTGAGAGTGAAGTATTGACCTAATCATGACGCCACTTTGGAGGGGCTTTTGTTCTCTATCTTACTAGATACATTTCAGTGTACACACTCAGAAAAATAAAAAAGTGCTCAGACTGAGACGATAGAAACAAGATATAAATTGTATCAAGATAACTCCTGTTATGCTCGTGGTAGCTTAAATAATACGCATTCGGAACAAAAAACGAAAACTATATGACCATCCTTCAAAGTACGTGCGCACTAACGGCTCGAAGATGTCGTCTCTATTAGTATTCAAAATCAAGGTGGGAGATGACAGATGGAAGCAAGAATTTCACATTGGTTTCATGAACAGGCGACAGTGCCTCCGACAGGTTGGCCGACGTTTGGATAGGAGGACCTATGTATAGCTTTGGCCTTTAATAAAAAATGGGTCCTCCTCTTGATACGTCAGCCATCCGGGGCGCTTTCTCCTGCTCATTCACCATATCCGCACTGTGCTCTAGTAGTAGTAGCTTGATAAGAAGAAAGACGCTTAATTCTGCAACCCGTAAGGGAGCGCCTTTTGGTGCAACGCTGGCTCTCTCTATCTGAGCCACCGAAATGTTGGAAGGTGAAGGGCACCTGAGAGGGTCGTTATATCTGTGGCCCATTAGAGGAAGTGTGAAAAGAACGAAGGGGCAACGACTGAAGTCCACGGAACTTCTGTGTCCGCTGTGTCCGGTAAACATAGCGATTTCTGTAAACTGCCTGAGTCAGGTCTTGTTGCCCCCTTACAAGCAAGCTGACTACCCATATTAACACCATACAGATTCCACGAGGTGCATTCAAGCGTAGCCACTGTCGTACGTCAGTGAAGGCGCTTGAATGAACTTCGTGTAATTTCTATGGTGCACTACGACCTATGGTTCCAACTGAACCTAAATCTGCTGCTTCTTCTATATAGACAACAACCGATGCCCACAAACTCAAACACAGCCGGTTTGTGATGGAAATGGACACCTATCAGACGGTTGGCGTACTTGTATTGGGGCAACAAACTTTTAGGGTTTGTTATTACATCCCCAATTCTCCCCAATATTTATCCCGCATTTCGCATCGGCACATAGGGAGAAACACTCCTATGAATAATAAAAGTGGGGAACGTATATCTTTCTGTATAAAACCAAGATTTCGGCTCCTGGGGGCCTAGCCCGGGCCAGTGATTTCTCGTTGGATCTCTAATAAAGTTTATTACCTGTCTTCCTTTGCCCCACCGCGGTGGTCTAGTGGCTAAGGTACTCGGCTGCTTACCCGCAGGTCGCAGGTTCAAATTCTGGCTGCGGCGGCTGCATTTCCGATGGAGGCGGAAATGTTGTAGGCCCGTGTGCTCAGATTTTGGTGCATGTTAAAGAACCCCAGGTGGTCGAAATTTCCGGAGCCCTTCACTACGGCGTCTCTTATAATGGTGGTTTTGGGACGTTAAACCCCACATATCAATCAACCTGTCTACCTTTGGAAATAACGAAGCTCCACACAACTTTCTTCATACACCTAAAATATATATAATTAATATCACTAAAAGACGTTTCCACTGTTTGGAGAAAGTGAACCAATTGCGTTAAAATTTAGTGAAGGTTTTAAACTGGACTTAATGGTGTGGGCTATTTTTATTAATGGACTTAGGTGCGGCCATGCTGAGCTGTTTACCTTGCCGTAAACCCCAAATATCAATCAGTCAATATGATAACGGTTACGTTGATGCACTCGACGTTTCTTCGTCTTATCTATTCACGTCGCGAAACAGGAAAGTACGAGAACATTCGTTTAAGAGCCACGGTATGTCTTACGTAAAATAAGATGCTATAAGAGCTGCAAAAGAATGCGTCGGGAAGAACTTTCGCTTGCAGCACTTTTACATCAAGCTGCCGAAAGCATCGCACTTTTGAGAAATCCAACATGTCGCTCTAAATACCCAGAAGATGAAGACGACTACAAGAAACAAGTAATTTTCGCATACGCTTCAATCAAAATAACAAACAGGAAAACTCAACAGACTTTTCAAACTTTTACTGAAGTCTGTTTGTTCTGTTCAACGCATGTTGAAAATGCAGCACAAACACGAATCTAGGTGATGTTGGCCGGACAAGAAATGTCCCTCGGGACTGCGAGCGATATGGAATAAGACTATCTCTGAAAATACCATTCTGCCACGTGTGTTCGTCTTCTGACATCAACATTGAACAAGAACGAATGTCTTGGTCGTTTCTTTTATATTTTTTAACAGTGTACACGAAAAGAGTTGCTGCCAGAAAATTGTAAAGAACATGAAGGAAAGAAAACGAATAAAATGATAAACAAAACTTTGGTTCTTACAGGCGTCTGTGCACTTTGAATGTGAGAAGTTATAAACACCGAGTAGCATTTGAAGGATATCTTTAAAAAAAATGCAGAATCTGAGTTTACGGGCTTTGGCGTTCCAACGAGTTTTACTATAATACTGTCCACGCCACGCTGCCGTACAATAAAACACATACGCAACACCATACGACAAGTAAATTGATCATGTAGCTTCTCTTGCAAACGACAGCGTGAAACCTATACTGCCTTGGTCATCACGCAACCACCTTCTTATGTATACTTGTGGGAATCGTGACATGGAGAACATAAAGAGAAGTTCCACAAAAGACCATTAAAAACTGCAGCGTCAAATATACACGTGAGTATGATGACTAGTCATATTGAAAACTTTGTCAAAGATTAAAATTGAGCAAGTACTGGTAACTTTACCAAATATCGTATTTAAAGGCTGCCAATGTACGCGAAGTGCGAAAACGAGATTTTGGAAGACAATAGTTGCAAGTCATCAAACCGCAGTTTTGCCTACTTAAGCAGTGGCTTTATCTACACATAATAAATGGTACTGCAAACTGATGAACGAGAGCGTCGAGACGCAGATAGATAGATAGATAGATAGATAGATAGATAGATAGATAGATAGATAGATAGATAGATAGATAGATAGATAGATAGATAGATAGATAGATAGATAGATAGATAGATAGATAGATAGATAGATAGATAGATAGATAGATAGATAGATAGATAGATAGATAGATAGATAGATAGATAGATAGATAGATAGATAGATCCTCATTTATAGAAGCTTTGAGAATGGATGAAATGTTGGTTACAGCTACATTCTCTCTACAAAAATTTTTGGTTATGTAATACAATTCAAATGATTACCGTGCGCTTGTCATGCATTCATAGAGGTTTTATGACAGCGACTGTTACCCGGCGAGTTCAACAAAAGTATTTGTGGCGCTCATGTGATGGTATAAGCTACACGCATCTCAAGTCATTCATGCCATGATGTGTAATTCATGATTGTCGTACACGCTGCTCACGAATTGCACATTTCGGTAGTACATACCAACTTAATGAAACAACCACCATTGCACTAAGTAGTAGTAGTAGTGAAAATTTATTAGAAGGCAGAGAGGTCAGCCTGAGCTAGTTTGCTCTAGCCTGCTACTCTACACAGGGGATAAGAGAAAGGGGAAGGCAAGAGGGATGAAGGGTGATGATGGGGACAAGAAGATGTGGTGCGTATGTACAGTAACCACTTAGCATAGTACCCTACAGTCTAGTTTCTAGTGCAGTGCTTTTTATAAAGTCTAGAACAGCCTTTGTAGCAGTTTTTGACACTGTTTGGTCGTTTATTGCTCACAATATGTGGCTTTCACTTAATGGTGTTCGTCCAGTGCTTGCCAACGTTGCAGTCAGCATTTTTCTTTGCGCCACGTATAATGCACAGCCACAAAATGATAACATGCTGATATTTATGTCACGATGCGCACTGCGTGAGGTGCCGTGCTTTTCATGAGGTGGCCTAATATTCGGCTTCATCGCACGCTCACATCGTAACACAAAAATTCTGGTCTAAACGAACATCACTATCGCAGGGCATGGTTGGCTAGCTAGTTATCAATAAATAAATAAATAAATAAATAAATAAATAAATAAATAAATAAATAAATGAATAAATAAATAAATAAATAGGTGGCAAAAGTGCCTATGCTTTCGTAAGAAATGCTTCGCATTCAAAATATTCGTTTAGGCATCGTCAGCATCATCATCACCATCTTTCTCTTGCAGCTGAGGCTAAGAAACCCGTTGAACAGGCTCCATGCTCTCTGATCTGGTCAGCGCTCTCTGCTAGAAGGATCGTGCGGCCCACCATGAGAGACCTGCAGGCGTAGGCTAATGCGCTTATCGCTAAGCCATGGTTCCCGGCCGCGTCCCATAACAGGAACTGCTTCAGTACATCCTGAAGAATTACGCGCAGGCGCTGGAATATGCCGACCATGTCCCGCTCTAAGTGGCGTGAGATATAGAAGAGCTCGGCGACCGTAGTGCGGGAATTGAAGGTTCGGGCTCAAAGAACAGAAAATAAAGCAAAAAATGTTATGGAAGAGTTCAGTTCTGTGGGTATTCGGCGGTACTACGAATAACGACTGTGCTACAGAGTCTTACGAGTGACGTGCATTATTCTACTTCATTTTTAATCCATCGCGGCTGCCTACTTAGTCTCGTGCTAGAGCACATTGAAGCCTTCATTGTCACGTAGAGATCCTTCTTATTGTACACGTTGTCGGCTTTGGTTATGCTGATGTCGGTTAAATCCGCGTTTTCGTACAAAATTATTGCAAATGAAATGGCTTAATAAGAAAAAAATGAAACAGAAAGAAATCCTAAGCTAAAATACACGTTAAAGAGTTTTGTTTTGTTGTTTTGTTTTTGCGAGAAGGGCTACTTTTGCACTCAAAGTAAACTTTCCGTTCTGTTACAGGCACTGGGGCACGTGGACTGTAGAGCATTGTGCAGTGATGTACAACACTAAAATATACACATTTAATGAAACTCATTTATTATTTGTCTACATTGTGTATTTGTGAGTGTGAGGCTGTCTGAGAGCCTAGTATTTTAGGCATACCTACAAATTACAAGCAAAAAGCATGTTTGTTCTTTCAATACCGCGTAATTTTCAGATAACATCTTCAGACGGAGCTTAGCTTACTTTTTCTACTTGCACGCTGGTATGAGATGGAGCGTGATATCCTTTGCCTTCGACAATGTTGAGTAAATCAAACAGTCGACTTGTTCGCTCCAGAACAGGGTTGGTCTATATATGTTAGTGACTCTTTAGTATACTTAAACATTTGTCCTGCCAATGAAGGTTCGTCGTATCTCTTCATTATGCACAAGTTATGACCACTTTGGACGTGACTTGATTAGCTGCCGTAATTCTGGAGCTCTCACTCACGCACCAATGTCGCAGGGAGAAGCATTCAACCCTCGGTCTTTTCTTTCACCTTCTGCTATGACGCGAACCAGTCTTCAAGAACGTTCTAAAGCACACGAGCCGACTCGAGCATGTAACGTCCAGCACACACGCTGCCTGTGAGGCCGGAGCCATTACACGCGGCACCAAACTTGAAAGGCATTGAAACTCCCCCCCCCCCCGCCCCTGCACTTGCCTTCAGGACGCCGTACACACAGCCGGCACTGACTGCCTTGGGGCTTTGTTTCCGCGCGTGGCTGGACTGTATGCGGTGGCATGCATTTCTTGAACGCATGCCGCGTGTCCATCGTGCATAATACGCAATCTTCTCCAAATGGCCTCGTTAACGTAATCTCCTAGACGAGCCCTAAAACTGGAGCCACTACAAGCTACAGCCGCAATTACGCGGAACTCTAATGCCGAATCATTAAAGACTCATTGGATCTTCAGGCAGGGGTGATGTTCCAACGGCCAAATTTGGGTAGTGTGCGCTGTACAACAACTTTAGCGGTTTCTTGTCACCGAAGGCGCGTTCCTAAGCGTCTCCCCCTAGTTTGCCCTCCCTTTTAGCTCTTGAGTCTTCTCCGTCGCATATTACATGCGGTTATTCATTTTCTGCTGCCAAATGAAAAACAAGTGTAATACGGGACTAAGGAGCAGGGATAGGAAAGCTGATGCGCTCGCTCGGAGCTGCCTGTAATCCGGTCGTTTATCGCTGCGCCAGTTTCGTAAATGGGGCTGTTGCGGCACGTACATTTGTTCCATACGCGGTCTTTTTTGCGGGAAGATGGGGAAGGACAGTGAGACAGGCCCCGCAAAACCCGTATCTCCAAGCTCTCCACGCGAGTGGTGGCGCGAGCTCTTGTGGTGCAGGGATTCTTCCGGATGATTTGACTTGCAGATGATTCTCAACTTGAACTATTTAGTGCCCGAGGCATCGAGAGAATCGACTTATTAGAATATCCACGCGCTCATGCTTGCGAGAACTACCTCCGTGTCTCATCGGCAAAGTGCGCTTCGAAAAGGGAAGTGAAAAAAAAAAACGAGTTTGACGAGGCATAAACGATGGTGGATTACCTAGTATGTATGGAACAAACGAGCGCAGAGACTCTCCGCTGACTCGACAGAGCCTGATGCAAACTAGTGAATGCCATTTTTGCTCTTGTACAAACTCTTTCAGTCCTTCATGTCTACCGTTCTTTTCCTGTTTTCTTAAGGGACCCTCGAAAGATTTAGCACTTGCATATTGCTTAGGTGTCTTGTAAGAGAGACGTACTTTATACTCCGCGTAAGAAAAAAAATTGTCGCTTTACATGGCCCACCACTACACTAAACTATGCTGAAAGTACAGAGAGTGTAGGGGTACCGTAGTATGCCATGGCGCTGTATAACGACGATGTATCTAATGCAGGTTGCTAAAAGAAAAGCGTATAGAACCTAAAAAAAAAGTATCAACCTAATTTATATCGCTTAGGAAGGTCCTGTCCAAAAAGTGACCTAACAACTAACTCTTCTAACAATAGGCTTTCTTTTTTTTTTCAGTCAATCGACTCCCCGGCAGTTTCTGTTAAAACTCTAGAGGCATGCGCCTTGAAGTAGGGGTGGGCCTGAAGGGGTGTTGAAGTTTTTTTTTATTGACTTGCTTATCATCAGCTATGCCTCACCAAAGTATTGATTGTCGATAACTTCTCTCTGTATGAAAGTATATGCCTTAGTCTACAAGTGCAAGTCACTGATTGATTCACAGCAGTATCAGAAATCATAAATGCTTTTATTTTCCAACGAAATTGTTGGGAGTCCTTCAGGCGAAAAGCTGCATGGTACATCTTGAATGTGCCTGAAGGCCCTCACATGGCAGCAGTAACCCTAAAACCAACATAAATACAGATGTTTAGCATATATCCAAATATAATACACCATTTTATTGAAACTAGGAATTTGCAACATGTTGAATAACACTAGTGATTTCCTACGAACACATGGTACTTAAAAACCACATAGAAATGTAATACATATGTGAGAAGAGATATGACAATACACTGTGATACATCAGAAACAATAGTATTTACAACACTACGAAAAGCACTGCTATAAATATGACTATGATGCACAATATGATGATACTTTGTATATTGAAACACTGAGCGCGAAGCAGATAATACAACCAAAAATTAGAAGTGAAAAGTCCAGAAAACTACATCGCTCAAACTCACTCAGGTATTCTCTTTTAATGGCTCTTATAATAGGCTCATAGAAAGTTTATTGTTTTTTTCTTGTTTTGTTGGGAAAGAATAAAAGCCTTTTGCCGACAAATTTGAACAGTGGAGCTGTATAATTAACTTTCTGCCATTTCGCATTAACAGAAACTGTTGCCATCAAGAACGGCCATGACACGCCTAGCACGTGAAACAAAATAATGTGGCCGGCGAGGGCTCAAATTGTTCTGTTACTCTTACGGTTTACAATAAAGACAGTTTGCTCTTGGTGACGTACATTCGACAAATAAGGATATTTATGGTACGTGTTTTACTAGTAATTTGGTAGACAATAACACATGTGCACAGCACAGTGCACACACACTGAAGTTGGGCGATAATTGTGCAACATCTGCGTTGCTCTAATGCGTGCGCTTTCTGGAGAAAACAAAAGAAAAGCACACAACACATAAACGGGAGAGAAAGAAACAGATGAAGAAAAAGTTACCAACGAAGAGAAAGGGAGAAAAAGGTAGATAAGGGGAATAATAGAGAAAGAGAAAGAAAAAAAGAATTGAAACAAAGAAGAGCAAGATAAAAAGAAACAAACTAGGCCGCGCCGCTCCGCTGCTTCTGCAGGCTTGGTACCACTATAGTGCGATACTACCTGAATGAATGAAAATTTATTTACATAGAAATATTGTTGCAAGTATATTTCCAAAATATTTACCGTGAGAAAATTGGCCCCGTATCTGCATGTTAATCTGCAAATGTCGTCGAAAGACGATAGTCTAGCGTGCGGAGAGAGTGAACACAACATTTATTTGATGTTCTGCGCAAGAAAATTGGTGAAAATCGGTATTCTGGAGGCGCTGCGTTAGAGTGCCTCGAGCGTGCAGCGGAGGCGAACGAGCGCCTCAAGTCACGTGAGATATGAGTGCTATCTGGCAGTTTTTTTTTTTTTGGAAAACAAAGGGCGTGGCTTTGAGACAGGTGTGCGCGCCCGTCTCAGAGGTATTAAGGTGTAGAACGCAAGGCGACGGGTAGGCACCACTACCGTCTCGTCTTAGGAAAGCGTTGGAAACACTCGCCTTTTTGTGCAAGCGTTGCATGCTCAGCGCAACGTGATAAGCGCTACGGTCCTTCAAATTGCTTATGTATACCTTTTCTAGTAAAAGACGCACATGCAGAATATAAAAACAACGAAGTCCACTAATTAGGGGTGCAAATATGCATAACTCACACATGCTACATCTCGGCAAACATATATACCTAACTTGTGAGAAAGCCGCTCCTGTGACATCAGTCATATGTATTGACGTGTAACTCCTGCTACTGACCAAAACATTTGTACAATGAGCATTTAGATGTATGGTTCCAGGGATTATTCTTACAATGGCACGAAACCTATTTATAGTTGGCAGTTACCTATCTCTACTTTCATCGCGAAGGAACATTGAGTCTCTCAAGTTAATACATTCTATAATTTATTCGACGTGCAAACTTTTAAAAGATCTCTACTTAACATGTTCCAGACCTTCTTCAACACGCCAATACCATCCTCTGAATATGACACCATTCTACGCCCGTACTAACACGTTTAAATTTAGCTTCTTTCCACGAACTGTTGAACTTTGGAATAACTTATCCGGTGACATACGTTCTTTGCCCTTAAATGAATTCTTGTTATCCATAAATACCCTTTGACAGTTTGTCTTTTTCCGTTTAACTGTTTACTGTGTTTACTGTGTTCTCTTCCTTCCACCATGTCTTCTTTATGTCACCATGTGATGCCATGCATTGCCACTTTGTATTTTGCTTTCCTTCGCAAAGTATTACACCATGTTTGTTTTGTACCGGCCTGTTACCCACTCCTGCCATATCCCTTATGGGTTGCAGTATATAAAAATAAATAAAATAAAAACACAACTTGGCGGTTATTCGTGTTAGCCAACAGCTTCCACTGGTGGTCTAGCCTTCATCATGGCATCCTGGTTCACAGGAATACGACTGAAAAAAATACTGTACTAAAAATGCTGTCTTGTATAGATTAAGGAAGACCTACCCTGTGGTCGAAACTGCTTATACGCAAAGATTATACCACTATGCCATGTTTATTCACGTCATATATTATAAATAAGGACCCCACAGTTGGTGTATTTACGCACAGGTAGAGCGCCAAAATACCCACCTACCGGGGGAAAAAACGAGACATGATCTCTCCAATCTTATTCAAAGCCTGTTTACAGAACAATCATTCAAGCGACTACATTTGTTTGGATTAGCAAAGTGGATCCAAGTGAATTCCGTTATTTGTCACTCGCTGAAATTTTTCCTGTTTAGCAGTGCTGGGGCTGATCGATGTGCGACAAATAATAAAGGACACTATTCCAAGCAAAGAAAAAGTACAGTTCAAAATTATTATCCCTGATATGCACTGAGCTTCTTAAATAAGTATAAATATTTACATATTCCTATTAGTCGCAGTGCGCGAGGACCACTGGAAAGTAGTCTGCAGAATAACACGTTTCGAAAGCCACAAATACAGTTCAGCCCAACCCGGTGTGTGGCAATAGTTTTTCGATGACGGTATAGCTGTGATTGATGGGTTTCCTTAAAAAGTTTTCTTGAAAGTTTTTATATGAACTGGCTACATGCTCGGCATGCATGACGAAGTGGTTTTTGTGTGCATCATGCTTCAGCTAGAGCAGCGAAGCGACTTCGTTGCTCTGTTTTGGCAGCATGGTGTCCTTGTGCGAGATCGATCGGACCGCCTGAGTTGTCTATTCTATCATGTATGTACCAGCTCAACAATAGTTGAAGTGACCACGGCTCACAGTAGCATGCTTGTGAAGAAAGTTGACTTGCTTGTGTTCCTTCAACAAAATGATTGGCCGAGTTTTTTGCAAGAATATTGCTCATAAACTAAATGAACTGGGTATTGGTGATGGCACGCTACCGCAAATGTTGTGGAATATTGCCGTCCAAGAACACCCTGATATTCACAGCACTATTGATATAATATGACTGGCAGTAATACTACTGATGATATATCGACGGCACTCTCAATACTATTATCTATAATTTGCCGACAGTAGTTGTATCAATAGTTTCTTTTTACTATTGTTACCTTAAACAAAAAGCTATCAATGCTACCGACAGCCAATCTACCAATAGTTTTACATCCCTGCTGTATGTACCTAATTCACTAGCCTAGATTACGCGTAAAACAACATCCCCAGTGAGGAATCGAAGATTCCAGTATGAGATACCAAGAGCGAAATCTATCCACTTACAGCGCAAGTCACATAACACATAGTTGTCTCAGGGCTGGTGACCACAGGCTTGCTTCGAGTATTGGGCTGAGATCAAATCAAGCGAGACGATCGACAAAGAGGTGAGAGTAGCAGCGAGAAATCTACGAACGAGTGCATCGTGCCGACTAAACCAAAGTAAGGGAAGCAATCTCATTATCGCTTATGCAAAATATTTTTTCAGCTTAAAAAAAACTAAAAATCAGTGAGAGAAATGCATTCAAGTTTTTTCTCTAGCTGAGCGCGACGCTCAAGTTCCGAGCACCCACGCAGTAAGAAAGTTGCACCGAGCTCATTACACACCAACATAAAATTGAGAGGTTTTTCTTTTTTGTCGAAATTTATTTTTTATGCCGACTCACAGCACTTTTTCGCAAGACGATTCTGTACAAAGAGGGTAAGAATGCATGGCACCTTCAATTTTTCAATTGCACACTTTTATCCTCCATTCTCGAGCCGACTGAAGTTCCCCGATGGTGTGTGTGTAGCCTTTTTGTCATTATTGTCGGTTTTGTTGTCACTGCCATTTCTCTTACTCGCTTGGCATTGAACGAATCGCGTGAGAAACCAGTTCTCTTCATTATAGCATCGGGAAGCTTCAACAGTTGCTAGACGAGGTGTATATTTTGTCTCGCTGTGTCTGTGGAGCAACAAGGAGATGCTCGGACAGTACATACGCTCTCATCGTTCAACCCGTCAAGCTGAACGTCATCTGTGGAGAATTTATATTTCTTTCTATCTTCATTTTGCGCTCCCTTTTCTCCTTTGTGGCCGCCTGCCTTTTTCACGCGGCGAGCGCTGTTTCTCTCTCTGTGTTGCTTTAGATTCACATCAGGCGCGCCAAGTGAAACTGAAACTTGTGAGAACTTGTGGCAAGTTCTGAAGGAAGAAAAAAAAACGCGGGTAAAGCGAATCTGGTTGACAGGAGGCCCCGAAAAGAGGCGCAATAAGAAAATTTTCATTCCGTACACGAAAGGGGAGGATCTAAACCACTCTTTCAGGCGCGGCACGCGGCAAAAGACAGATTTCCGCCGGCGCGACGAAGGCAGAAATAATCCGGAGTTCACGGCTGTAGTTGGTGGGATCCCAATCCCGCCGACTTTGGGCCTCGTGTTTCCGCAGTCCATCCACTGCTAGGCTGCTTCCTTGTGCCGCACTCCATCGATCTGAGATTGTGCTCCTTTTTTCGTTTTCTTTTTGTCTCGGTCATTTATTTGCCCTCGAGGCGACGCAAGGAAGGATTTCAGGCTGCGAGTTACGCCCAAATTGGCGCGTTTCTTCATCTGTCTTAAATAGTGTTCAGCCTGACATTCGCGACAGCGAGTCAGCCCAGTCCGAACGTCGGCTCTGCATGCGCGATAAGAAAGGGGAGAAAGACAAACAGCCTAAACGAACAACAGCAGTACCACTTGATTTGTCACGTGTTGTATGCACACACCTTGACTAAGACTAATGAGTGGTGTGCGCACGGCGTTATTCGTCGAGAAGTTGTCTTCGGGAACTAGCGAGGAGTGAGCTATATCATTTCGCATAGAGGGAACGTCTCCTATATTGTGTTGCTTACTATTTACTTTGGATGAATTCCGCGCTCAAACCATGGACTTCGTTGAGGTTCGCACGTATCCAGTAGGTGGAAGCAACACGCCAGTATTCTTTCGAGGAGTAAGTAATGCGTCTTAGAGTGTCTCAAAAAATGGCGAGGTGCATCCGTGGTTGTGCTTAGATATAGTATTTGTTAAGTAGTTTTCTTGATTCTCTTGTTCAGAGAAGTTTTTTTACGATGGTTTTTTTATAAGAAAGAAATAACTCAAAACAAAACCTGAAAAGCGTGTGGCTGGTTACTCTACACAGGGGATCGAGGAAGGCAATGAAAAGATCAAAGAGAGAGAGAGAGAGAGGAGGCAGGCAATGAGCTGTGAATTTGCTGACGCGTGCGGGACTGCGCAACTCTCTCTGCCTCTATTCAGAGGCGTTCGCGCAAGCCCTTCGTACTCAAGGACCATATTAGTGCCTCCACTGCCTCGTTGGCAGACAAGCGAAGGAAAAGGTCTTGTATCAGCATCTGCATGCAAAGTGGTCGACTGTGAAATCATCGCTGTGCGTTGGAAACGTCATGTCATTCGAAGACGAATAGAGGGCAAAGGGTACCGCAAGTGATCAATGTGTTTTTCAGTGCCTCAAACGCTGAATGCCACCCTCATCCAGGATAACATTGTCATTAGGCTTCATACAGCTATCCA
The DNA here is from genome assembly GCF_043290135.1 of Rhipicephalus microplus. Classification (NCBI taxonomy): domain Eukaryota; kingdom Metazoa; phylum Arthropoda; class Arachnida; order Ixodida; family Ixodidae; genus Rhipicephalus; species Rhipicephalus microplus. Next base: position 394,460,790 of record NC_134710.1, on the reverse strand, counting down.
AATTAACGTTATATGTGCGTTTCTGAATGAATGAATAAACTTTATTTAAAGTCCGGCAGTTTTAACCGGGTGAGGTGTGGGAAGAGGGGATTAACGCATATCCCTTCGCACTCTCCGTCGATTATGACGGCAGTGCCTCAGGTGACCGATCGAAGTCCTTGTACCCGGGCGGCATTTTCATCTTGCCGGACGGCCCAAAGCTGGTGGGCCAGCTCGTCGCTTGTGAGTGCCGCCTCCCAGGGGCAGCGCAGCTGACGCCGCCGATCGGCAACAGTGACCGCAGCCGCGGAGGAGGCCAGCCCCTGCCCTCGCGCGGTGGTAGCAGCAGCAATTGGCCTCGGAACTTGTCTTTGCCTAACATGCGCCGCGAAGGGAGCGCCGATTGTGACGTTAAACTTTCCAGCACACTCCCAAAACATGTGCAAAAGTCAAACTTATAACTAAAGCAGACCAGGAAGCGAAGCTTTGCCAATGTTGGCCGTAGTTGCAGTCAAGGTTTCAACAGGTGCAGTCTAGTATGCCTTCTGTTTGTCGCGCTCCACTTCGTCAGTGAGATACTACGTGTTGGATATAAACAATGTCTTGCAGCGTCTGTACTAGAAAGTGGAAAGGCAACGCTGTGCGCGCTTCTTCACGTGATGTAGGAACAGCTTTATCTGCCAAGTTATAGCCACCCATGCTGTGATTGCTAGGTAAACATCTAAGGTTTATAAGGTGCCCGAAGCATGCGTGAGGCGCTCGGTAGTTGAGGGCTTCGGAAATGAATGTTACCGGGTGTTCTGTAACATGCTCTAGCATCGCCCAAAGCAAGGGCCTCTAACATTTTGTTCCCATTGAAATGTGACCGCCGTGGCCGGAATGGAACATGCAACGCGCTAAATCTAATACGAGCATCTAGCAAGCGCGATCTTCCCTTTTAGAACAATTGTCTTCGTTGGGATACTTCAGCACATTGACTTTCCGCTGGTCTGCGTATACATCATTTCAATCAGCCGATAAAAGTTTAATCTCCTGGTCAACGACCAGCCTCTTTATCGACCAGCATCTTTATCTGGTGACTTAATTCATACTTGTCAGCACTGTAAATCGAAAAGCACATATAACGCATATTTGAGGCAAAACTTCAAGACAAAAGTGTCTTTCTTTATTTTGAAAACACACAGATACGTAATTCAAAAGACCACAGTGATTGTTTCGCTGAGCTAACCATGCGATGCTATGAACGAAAAGCGGGCGTTTCCCATGCTTCACTAGAACAACATGGTGCCGCCCCCTGCATGTAGGTCTCGGTTCTGAAAGATTTGTGTGTGTTCACATTGCTGCCAGATGGCACCAAATCTTACGCAGCACTCGCCAATATTCCCGCGCAGAACGTTATATAATTTGTTTATACTCTCTCTCCAGACAGAAGACTATCGTCTTTCAACGTCCTTTGCAGGGAAGCAAGCACATACGTGGCCATTATTTTTATTTTTAAAGAAAACTGTCAGCCGTAAATTGTGAGGTTCTACAGCTTGCAGAATTTAAATGCCACTAATTTGATTATACATATATAGATTGCACTTTTTAGTTATTCTATTCAATGTAATTATAGCAATAGCGAGGTGCTTCCACCTCGACGTAGAGTTCAAGTGCGAAGACGACAGATGCAGGACTGCCTTATTTGCACGTTGCCGCTACCCAACCTTTTGTTGGTGTTGCGTAATCCTGGTACGTACCCGAGTCAAACATTGTAACAGGGGAGGGAGAAAGCTAGCGAGTTCAGAGCGCAGGTTCAGTTCTAATATATCACACTTCAAGGAGGCACCTCGCGTTGGTATGGCTTTCGCTAAAGTTATCTAGCTTACCCTGAGTCTTTTAGTAGCAACAGGGGTGCTTTTGGTATTGTGTAGAGTCAGTTCACTAAATAGAAGGTATGCCATTTTTATTGTTTATGTACCTTTACGGCAGCAAAGGTCTGTCGTGCTTCCTGAAGTCAACTTAACGTCACAGACATTCGTGAACTGGTTAGTGCATGTTCTGCGTGCTTACAAAAGGTGTTATTTATAAATAAAGTGTATTTTCGTATCTATTATTTGTATTGCTGCTCTAATTTGAATGTGAAAAACTGCCAACCAAGTACATCATTAAGGAACCTCCTGGCCTGGTCTTTTGTTTTGTTTTTTTCTGTACAGAACATATTAAACGAGTTGTTGCACTTCATATTTAGAAGTAAAAACGATGATTGGAGCTTCATACGAGAATGCATATCGACATCACATTGCAGGGTAGCTAATCAGACGTCCAAAGATAACGTTTCTTCCTTTGCTGTTCTCTCTGTTTCGTGGAGAAGTGCTCAGAGAGGCAGACTTTGAGGAGTTGCGAGCCCGACGCACAGTGTTCATTTCATGCACAGTATACTTTTGTTTTTCTATAGTGGTAGTTTATCCTTCTAGTATCTTCAATTCCTTTTGCCCCTTTTCCGCAGCCCAAAGTAGCCATCCCCATTTGCTGTCGAAAGGAGGGAAAGAAATGAAATGAATGCTCAGCGATGCTGCATATTACGAACTACCATTTCTTTCGTATAGAAGGAAGAAGTGGAAATGTGAAGGCTAGTTAGAAAGCTTTGGAGCTTTGTTACTCACAATAATAATAAGAACAGACACTGGCGCCAAGGAAAGTATAGGAGATCTTAATACTATAATAAAGAAGAAAGTCCTTGATACTATCGGCTAAACTATCATCACCACGAGAACAAGGCACGATATCTGCGATCGAGCACCCTCATCTCGGTCCGTCTGCGTTTCTTTTCGAGCTACTGCCCGCTTGCCCGGCTCGTTCATAAAACACCCTTTGGATTGTACGGGGTAACCAAATTGCCTACGCCTTTGAACTCCGATCCCGAACCTTGCCGTCGACGATGCAAGTTGACGCCGCCCAACAGACGATACCTCTCGCGGCCGCTACTTGCCCCGGCCTGGTTCAACAGCGAGATCCGCCGATCTTTTCGGGCACCGAAGACCAAGACGCCGAGGACTGGCTGTCGTCCTAAGGAAAAGTCAGTGGACCAAACAGGTGTAATGACGCTGCTAAGCTAGGCACCGTCCACGTTTACTTGGCTAATGTGGCGAAGCTGTAGTATGTAAACCACGAATCCGAGTTCGAAAAATGGGCCGCTTTCGAGTAGGCAATATACTCTGTTTTCGGTTGCCCCGCTGTGCGGAAGTTGTGCACCGAGCGACACCCGCGTACACGGGCACAAGAACCAGGCGAAACGTTCACCGCCTATATCGAGGACATACTCGATCTCTGCAGGCGCGTCGATGCCGCAATAAGTGAAAGTGCCAAAATACAGCTCATTATGAAGGGTGTGGATGACGACGTCTTTCAAACGGTCCATGCGAAATCTTCTGGCACAGTGTCCGAAGTTGTAACTCTGTGTCAGAGCTACGATGAATTGCGACGTGAATGAGCTCTCACCCGTCGTCCATCGCATCTATAACCAACCACTCGCTGCACTGGACGTCGTGCCTGACCACTCCCTCCTTCTTGTACAAATGAAAAAACTTCGTGCGTGAGGAGGTCACACGTCAATTTTGGCTCCTGCTGTTTTCAGCGCCAAGAGCTCTCTCAGTAGCAGCAGAAGCAAGTGCAATACCGACCCCATTGACTCCCCTGCTTTGACATGCGCTTCAGCACCAGATCGACGAGGATATGCCGGTGCCCTTTCAGCAGCACGTTGTCGCCGCGCCTCTATACTTACGGTGACGCAGTAAAGAGGCAGCAGGTACACCAGCCCTTGCCGTTCAATGAACTGCCGCATGTCCCCGCTCCTACTCAGTCGTCCGTCACATGGGCTCCTCTCCTCGCTACCACAGCCTCGACTCAGCCATACGCCGCATGGGTGGTTACCCTTTGCTGCAAATGCCTGGCGAACGTGCGATAACCGGCCAATTCGCTTTGCATGCGGCGGCCCTAGCCATATCGCCCGATACTGCCGTCGTCGCGTGCCCGGCTACACAGACGCCCGATTACAGACTAACTACATGGACAGAACCTCTTCTGGTTACTGAAGTTCGTATCCTCAGTCAAGCACGTCTTCACGTGGCTATCTGGCAATTTCGTCTTGTCGTCGCCCACCTTCACCCAATCGTCGCTCCGTGTCACGCATGCGTCGACGACGAGCCCCTCAAAATGATGGAAACTAGTCGTTGCAGATAAGGAGGCAAAAGCTGCGCTATCGAAACGCTCAAATTCTCGAACTTTGCCGTCAAATATTGTCGAAGTTTTTGTAGATGGTGCCCATGCATACGCTGTTGTAGATATCAGTGCCGCCGTGTACGTTATAGACGCTTAAGTTTGCCGCAAGGTAGGAAAAGGCACCACGCCGCTTGATGAGATGTGCTTGCGTGCATCGAATGAAGCACCTGTTCAGCCTATAGCTAGCTTCCTGCACTGCCCGACACACCATCGCGGAGGACCACTTCATTATTGAGTTTATCGTCCTTTCTTCCGGCTCTCATGATATCATACTTGGCTGGGATTTCCTATCGCGTAATCACGCCGTTATAAATTGTGCCCGTTCCGAACTTGAACTGCTCCCGTTGCTCGACCAGCTCTACGACCACACGCATCAAGCCGCACACAAGCTAGTTGTCAGAGAACACACCGACCTTCCACCGACAGCAGCTGTTTTTCTCCCTGAGTTCTCCGACGGCATGTGTGATGAAGTCGCACTTTTTGAGCCATCAAGCATCTTTCTAAGTCTAAAACCACTTCTTGTCCCTTATTCAGCCCCTCAAATTCAAATGGGGCCGGTGCTCTCTCCCTAACCAATCCCTTTCTGTATACCATCAAACTGTTTAATGGCGATTCTCTTGGATGCGTGCAGCCCATTAATAAGGGACAAATTTTTACCGTGCAGCAAGAATCATGCCGAAGTGACCTCGCCGCCGTCAGTGCCCTTAACCACTCTGATGTAGATGCTCCGAAAGTATTCTATTCGTCTATCGCAGACAGACTGTCGCAATCTGAACGATCTGATCTCTTCCGACTGCTGTACTAGCTTCGAGAATTTTTTGATGTTGTTCAACATGCACTTGGACGCACCACTACCACGCTTCTTTACATCGATACCGGCTCCCATGCACCACTTTAGCAAACGACCATACCGTGTTTCCACGGCAGAATGCCAGGTCATTACAGAACAGGTGAGTGATACGCTCCAACGCGGCGCCATTCAACCTTCACACAGTTCATGGACATCACATGTAGTGCTCGTGAAAAAAAAATGATGGTTCCATTCGCTTATGCGTGAATTACCGGTGCCTAAATAGGATAACTCGAAAGGACGTGTACCCTTTACCCAGGATTGACAATGCCCTTTGTACTTTACAAGACGCCGAGTTTTTTCATTGTTAGATATGCGTTCAAGGTACTAGCATGTGCCCCTTGCAGATGCTGATCGACCAAAAACAGCTTTCGTGACACCAGACGGTCTGTATGAGTTTAATGTGATGTCCCCTTCGGTCTCTGCAATGCGCCTGCCACATTCGAGCGCATGATGAGCTCGGTTCTTCGAGGTTTGAAGTGGCAAATATATCTCTGCTATCTAAACAATATTGTAGTGTTAGCGCCACACTTTGCAACACATCTCGAGCACCTGAAACACGTCCTCACGTGCCTCAAAAATTATCACCTCCGGCTCAACCTCAAAAAGTGCCATTTCGCTGCGGGGCAACTTACGATTTTCGGTCACGTCGTATCAAAAGACCGTATGCTTCCCGATCCGGATAAGTTACGTCCTGTCGCCGATTTCTCCTAACCACTGACTGTGAAGCAGTTATGGAGCTTCGTAGAGCGATTCTCATACTTTCGCCGGTTCGTGCGCAACTTCGCCTCTATTATTGCGCCTTTGACTGAACTTCTAGGCAGCGCCACTGATATTTCCTCACGGTCTTCGGAGTGTGACCAAGCCTTCTCCACCCTTCGTCGTCTCTTCACTTCGCCACCAATATTGCGTCACTTTGATCCTACGGCGGCAACTGAAGTCCACACTGACGGCCAGCGGTGCCGGTCTCGGTGCGGTTCATGCGCAAGGCAAGCCTGGATTATCCGAGTATGTCATCGCATACGCCAGCAGAACTCTCACCAAGGCTGAATTTAGCTACAGCGCCACCAAGAAGTAATGTTTGGCAATCGTTTGGGCGCTTCTCAAGTTCCGCCCATACCTTTATGGCCGTAATTGTAATGTAGTAACAGACCACCATGCATTATGCTGGCTGTCTTCGCTCAATGATCTATCCGGTCGTCTTGCCTGTTGGGCTCTTCGGCTTCAAGAATACGACATCCGCGTTGTGCACCGTTCTGGCTACAAGCATATCGATACTCATGCACTGCCGATGTTCCCACTATACTTTGACGTTGGATCGATTCCCCCAGACAACACGTTGTCAGCTCTTGACGTGGACACCATCTCCTCTGCACAAAGGAATGGTCTATAGATCGCTTCGCTTCTTGACGTGTTATCCGAGGCACCGACACTTCCGACCACTCGAATCCCGCACCGCAAGGCTCTGCACTTCAGTATTCGGGATGGCCTTTTGTACCGGCGCAACGATTCAGCCGATGGTATATAGGAAATGGCTACTAGTCAATCTCCGAACGCTGAGATCTCCAATCTGCGCATGGTTTTATTCCGACCCGCAATGTGCTCACGCCGGTGTTTTCGAAAGCTACGAGCGCCTACGAAAAAGGTATTACCGGCGTGGAATGTTTGCCTTTGTCCACCAGTTCACTCGCGCCTGCCTTGAATGTCAGCGGCGGAAAAACCCGCCACATCCTGCTACTGGTTCATTGCAACCACTTCCATGCCCATACCGCCCATTCAACCATGTTGGAATCGACCTGAACGAACCACTGCCATTGACAACGGCAGGCAACCGATGAGATATCGGGGCTGTGGACTATCTTACACGGTACGCTGAAACTGCTGCTTTTCCCACAGCAACATCACAAGACGTCGCATCTTTCCTCCTCAATCGTTTCGTGCTTCGTCCCTTGTGTGTGTATTCCTCTCTGAAGTAATCCAAGCACTTCTTCAACAGTGCCATATTGTACACCGGAAGACCATAGCCTACTACCCACAGATGAACGAATCGACTGAGTGGTTTAATCGTACGCATGTCGCTTCTCACCAAACAAACTGGGACCTCGTTCTTCCATTTGTGACATACGCATATAACGCCGCTACGCAAGTCACTACCGGATTTTCCCCATTTTTTCTCCTGTATGGTCGCCACCTATTGCACACCATCGGCAATTTGCTGCCGTACACGCCAGATCCCTATAAATGCGCGCTTGTCTTGGAAGCCGCTCGTTACGCAGAAGAGTGTCGCAAGCTGGCCAAGCGACTCACTACAGCCGACCAACAGCACCAGAAGGAGACTCGTGGCGACGACCATCGTTCTGCACCCATGTTCCTTCCTGGAGCACTTGTGTAGCTGCATGTACCACCCTGCGCTCCTGGTTTATCGCCCAAGCAACTCTCCAATTATCAGAGCCCGTATACTATGTGGTCTAGCGTACAGTACCCGTGAATTTTGTCAAAGAACCTCTCACGCCACCGAGCGACCGTCGTCGGCGTGGACGTGATATCGTCCACGTAAACCGTCTCAAGCCTTATTTCAACCCGCTTGTCTCCACCTGCTAGATTGCCAGGATGGCCTAATCTTTTTCGCCGGGGGTGATTATAATGAAGAAGAAAGACATTGATACCATTGGATAAACTGCCATCACCATAAGAAGAAGGCTTGAGATCAGCGATCGAGCACCCTCATCTTGGTCCGCCTGCGTTCCTTTTAGAGCTACCACCAGCTTGCTCGGCTCGTTCAATAAAACCCCTTTACAATAGTAGTCATTGTCAACCAATGTTAAGGATGAAAAGTGTACAATAAGATAACTTGTCACTGGCAGGGACCAAACCTGTGACCTTTCAATAACGCACCAAATGAGATACAGCAATAGTATATCTCCCCGTCCACTTTATGGAGTAAATATGAGCTTTTAAAACTGGCAGTGTTAGCGCTGCAGTGACCATGACGGAGAGTTTGCACTTTATATTATTCGGCCTATAAATATGTTGCGCCTGAGCAATTTCTCGAGGCTACCACAGATAATATTTAAACTGTGTACTAGTAAGACAGCTTCCTTCCTCCCGCTGCTTCCACCTTTATTTTTTTTCTTCGATAAAAGTTATGCTTCAATACCTATTTGAATATGTTTGAATCAAAATGTGGAACCGTGCAAACGACCGCCGAACGGTGTTGCCGTTCTCTCACAATTTTCTTTCTCAATAGTTTAACTTTGTTCTTCATACTCAGGGTGCTACAATTATTTATCAGTTAAAACTGGTCCCTATGTTTAACAATTTGTCGAAGTAGCATTATCGCACGAAGAGAGAGCTGACACAGACAAGCGTCATATCTCCTAAACTTACAACCCTTGCTAAAAGCTTGCCTCCCGCTCGCTGTACACTTCACGCAGCACGCCATATACTTGCTGCGTAGTGTACACGTTTCCATCTAGCAATCAATTAACGTCCGTTTTTTTTATCGTGAAGAACATTTCAACAGCGCGAAAAAAAAAATCATGAATGCACGAAAAGACAGCGCTTGTCGATGTCAGCTTGCTTTTTATGCGTTTGTGTTGTTTTCCATGCTGTTGAAATCGTCTTTCTAGCCATGAGTGATAACCTTAATCATAATTTTCATCCCTACTAACAGCTGAAATAGTTAAGTTTAGATGCTACTAAAAAGTCTGATGGCATTTCCTTGTTCGTACACTTTATTCCTCTTCGGCGACATTCTTAAAACAATTTTGTCTGACTATATGTGGTCGTGGTTGTTTCGCAAATTCCGGGTAATTTACATAATATCTGCTAAGACGAGAAATGAGGTCTGCCTAAACACTAGCACTAGCACCATGTCCCGACTAAAATCAAGAAAAAGGAAGAGGCAAAGGGGGTTCGCGGATAATGAGGAAGCGTTCTGCGTTATAGTCGATGTCTGCGCGAAAAAAAAAGTGGTCAATCGGTGGCGTGCTTAGTCGTAACACGGCCGCCCGCGCTCGACCGAACGGCGTTCTCCTCCACTACGGCGTTCGTCGGCCCAGTGGGTTCTTGCAAAGCGGCGTTGGTATGCGCTTGGCCCGAACCCAGGAGCCAAGCTAAGAACTGCCAGGGAGCGCACCACAGGCCGTGAAAGGCGAACGTTGTTCACCCCTTCTTCACAAGAGCCGCGAGAGTGAGGGAAATAAAAATAGGAGAACAAACATGAGAAGAGTAGAAGTAAGGAGAAAAGAAGGATCGTTGCTCCGGATTAGTGCAGACCTCTGCGGGGTATCTTGGTCGGTGGCGGCAAGCAACAGTTTGGCGCCATCGAGACTCGTGAAAGCCGCGTGGCCTATGAGAGAATGCAGAGAGAGTGCCCGCGGGAGGCGGCGGGATTTGCTTGAGCCTACACTTTGGGTGGCTGGCTAAAGGGAACGGGCCAAGCCGTTTGCGGGAAAAGAGCATTGATCGTGCCCCCGGGCTTCCGCGTTCAAGACAGGGCTTTCTGCTGTTGCTGCGGCCACGCCGCCGGTCAAGCATGTTTCCTTTGCTGCGCTGCTGCTTCACCCAGCGCATTTCCGATACACCCGGCGTCCCGTGAAGCATCGTGAAAGAAACGCAGTGCGCTCACCCACGGCGTTATACGGCTTCACTCTCTTCCCGTGGCCCCAGTGTCTTCTTTTTTGTCTTAGATTGCCCTTGTCGCGTTCGGGCGTTATGCGCGGTCTTGTTGCTCGTTGGGCAGCTGCTTTGGTCCACGGCCCTCGTGGGTATCGTACCCTCCGTCTCGAATCGCCTAGGCACGGCCCTCTGACAGCTCGTTGCCGGCCCCGAAACGGCGCCAGCAGCGTGGGAAGAGCGCCGATTGCGCGCTTTGTCCCAGGGCATTTTCCTCGCCGCGCTCGTTCCTAATTTGGTTCCGCCGAAGACGCGCCGAAGGCCATTATCACGCCTCGGCGTTTTGCAGCCGCCTTACCCTTCTGCGGTCGTCTGTGCCTAGGGGCGCCGAATGCCGATGAAGCGATTCGCGGGAGATGCACCGGATGTTGTAATTTTTGCACCCAATACTCCAATGTTGCGCCTCCAAAGTTTCGAACAGGTCGTGTTTCTTGTTTACTTTTTCTCCGGTGGCAATAAGCATTGGGGGCTACAAGGCGGGTGAGAATAAAGAAGGAAGCTTAGTAAGGCATGGCGTAGTGCCACCTGAGCAGCTACAACCAAACATAATCGTGGCAATTGTCTACGGACGGCCAAGCAAAAATTTAAACTTGAATCCTGTTAGATTCCTTGGGCTCACATTGATTATTAGGCTGTTGAAGAGAGGTGCTACAACAGAATGCTTAGGTCAGCTCTAGCCTTTAAAAATAAGAAGACGAAAAGCCTGCAGCTAGGGGGGGGGGATGTTCTTTTATTACGCAAGTGGTGACGCAGGATGTACTATATGTACGCAACAGTAGGTGCTGGAAGAATTATGCAATAAATATTCTGTGACATTAAACAGGTCACTTTTCATGGTAAGCTTCGTATGTGCACTGCACAGACTGTCTTGAACAAAAATGCATAAACAATTTTTACAACTATTTCACGGAAATACATGCATGGAAGCCACGCATCAAGTCTACAGCTTTACAGCCCTGACTGAAGTTCGTAGAAGATATTCCGTCGAAACTTCAGACAGGCTGGAGCACACAACTCTGCTTCCTTTCCTTATTCTTCGAGCATTACTATCATGGTACAGACAAACAAAAAGTTTACGAACTAGGGCATCATGCCCAAGCCTGTACCAGTAGCCAGTAAATGTATATACGACACTTATGTTAGCAAATGCTGAAAGGTCAAAAAGGCCAACAACGGGCTACGTTGTGAGTCTGTAGAGTTATTCAGCCTTTTTTCAGCTTTAATGCCCAGGAACACTTTCAGATGCAAAGCAGCTCTTTCACTAGCCTGTGTAACGAAGTCCGTCCGTGTCTCCGCGACAAACCGCCGCAGTGCGCCCACCCCCACCCCGCCGCAGTTCTTGCAACAATTCCATGTAGCTCTTTCTTTTGTGATTCTTAAAGAGAAAAAAAAAGGAAAGTGAGCCCCGTAATGGTCTGCATTAGCGTGCGACACTTCAACAGTTGCTCACAAGGGATGGGGATGAGCAGGGATTAAAAGGATATGATTAAAGGTATATATAGAGAGAGATATAGAGAGAGACGCGCAAGGACAGTGAGCGACGACATAAGAGAGATAGGAAAGATGGAAACACAGTCACAGGAGTCCGAGGACGGGGCATCACTTGAGAGAGCTCTTGTCGGCGACAGGAGATGGCGTAGGCCTAATCTAGTCGGCCAGAGCTGCGCTGACGTCGGAGATCGTGAGGGCACAACCGGTCGGCACGGAATCCAGTGAGCGAGTCCCGCCATGTAGCTCAAATTGTAGCTGCACGTTGACTTCACTCTCTACCGCAACCGCAGCAGCTGCCGGCTCCTCCCAACACACCTGGGTGGTGTTGCTCCTCCGCCCACTCGCAACACACTTCTCTATCACTTCACCCTCTCCACCGCCCACAATGGTTGACCGCACGTCGTGTGGAAACACTCTATCGGTTCATTTATCTGCGATGAAACCTAAATGAAAGCCAACCCATCTCCCGTGTCATGGTGTTTTAAAGAAACGTTTACTCGAGTAAACGCTACACAGAGTTTCGCTTCAAACCGTTCTTCCAGCACCCGCGTCGACACCCATTTCAGCCGGGTGAACTGTGTGCGCACCGGAGCTGCTTCTAATCCCATCCCATTTCCCTTCGGGGAGATTGTCTGTAATTTAGTTTACTCACCTCAAATAGAGCTGAACTCATGTACTTCTTGTAAAAGTACACTGTGAAACCGACCACTCAAAGCAAAAAAAATGATTGATATGAATCATATGTGGGTCTTAACGTCCCAAAACCACTATACGATTATGAGAGACGCCGTAGTGGAGGCCTCCGGAAATTTCGACCACTTGGGGTTCTTTAACGTGCACCCAAATAATGAGCACACGGGTGTACAACATTTCCGCCTCCATCGGGAATGCAGCCGCCACAGCCGGGATGCAATACCGCAACCTGCGGGTCAGCATCAGAGCACCTTAGCCACTACACCACCGCGGCGAAAAAAGAAACAACGCTAAAACGTCACGCATTCACTTCCAGCTACTTTACAACGTGAGCTGACTTCGAACTCGATGCATTTTTTTCTGTAAGCCTTGACACACGCTGCCACGTTGTCTGCATTCTGTGCTTGGCAAGCTATCGTTGGAGCATCGCTATTCATCACATTTCCCCTTTAGTAACGAATACAGCGCATTTGCGAAAAAGATGTTTGCACTGTGTTACCCGAAACACACACATTCGCATGGGAAGTTTTAAATGGCCACTTTTTTATGATAATAGTTGGCGTTTTATAGGTTCCAAAGCCACAATACTATAATTGGAGAGGAGATAGTAGAGCGCTCTGGAAGTTTACGATCTGGTGCTGTTTAACGTGCGCTGAAGTATAATAAATGGAAATACACAGGCACCCAGAATTTCGCTTCATCGAATCGTAGTCGCTGCGGTCGGTATTCGATCCTGCAACCTTCTGGTCAGCAGTCAAGGAACATAACAAGAAAACAGATGCGATGAGTGCTACTCTTATGATCGTTTCATGGGGTTCGCTTCATCCTGTAGTGCGTAATCGAGTGAGCTAGCTATTCGCACAGGAATAATACAATAGATAAAGTAGAAAAAAGAACAAAAAAACAAGACGCAAATGGCTTTCGCCCTTAAGTCAGAACGTGTTTCTTTCAAATGATACATGAAATAATGGAGATGTCATAGAGTGATTTGCTTTTTTAAACTTCTAGAGGATACAGATATCATGCGCTCGGTTTATTCATGTATGGTGCTCAATTTTACCCGCGTTCTTTTCATCGAAAGGCTGATAATTATGTATAGTGTGTGAAATGACTATGCATATGAAAGGCGGTCGTACGCTGTTCAATAATCATGGCTGCTCCGTTTCCGTCGTTTCTATGCAACAGCAGGCACACGGAGGAGCGCTTTATTTGGTGGCGCCGACAGAAAGCTCCATGGCGTGGCTAGATGGGCTTACCGAAACGTTTTCTTGGGCTAGTTGGTTCATGACTTCTTAAGCAAACAAAAATTTAGTGCAATGCAGCACACGACAAATAAAGACCGCGTGAATGACGCTAATTTTCGATTGTGTTTATTGATGAAACTTACTACACATATATACACAGCGCACGAGTAGCAAGGGGCATAACCCTCGCGATAATCGACTGGCACTCACTCAAGTGTCCATGTTCATCGTTTCTCATTGGGCCAACAACTGGCTTCGGCCCACCTGGTGATTACCGACAAGCGGGTTGAACCGAAAATCAAGAAAATTTCTCTAAAACTTTGGTTTCATAGCCGAATATTGTTGTTATATATGATAATAAGGACCGCATATGAAAATGCTTGTCGGTGCATGGTGTTAAGTTGACGCAGCGACCGCGTAAGCACTATGTCAGCACTATGTTAAGCACTATGTCGTTTTCCTTTTTTTTTCTCCGTGTACTTTCAGGAGAAAAAGTCAACGAAGCACTCATATTGCTGAATTTCATCAAAGTGACCACTGGAGGAATTTAACAAACTCAAATCCTGCTGATAAGTATTTACATAGATCAAAACAACAAAAAAACAAGACAGCATTGCTAATCTGAAATACGACTGCAACATGACAGCGCGATAAATGGCAGCCTATAAATATTAGTTGACTGTGACACAAATGGTTGTAAACACAGAGTCGCCTAACTAAAATGCACGCAACCCCCGTGTGAAAACTCTTATCCGATGCACGGTAAAAGTAAGCTTCGTTTGGTATAGCCACGATGTTTAGGTAAGCATTTTGCTTATTTTATGGCGGCTGTGTTTGTCAGTTGTTGTTTTCACTTTGTCCTAGTCTTTTTTAGTGCTGCACCTCCTTTCCCAAAGTCAATTCTTCATTTATTGCGAAGAAGAAGGAAATAAGTAAATGCTGTTAGCCCCGACTGAGGCCTCGGGTCCCCAGTAGATAATCATAATTAGCCTGAATATGCCCACTGCAAAGCAAAGGTCTCTCCCATTGATCCGCCATTCAACCAGGTCCTGTGCTTTTTGCTGCCACCTTATACCAGCGAACTTTTATTCTCATCGACCGACCCAACTTTCTGTCTCCCCCTCATGCGTTTGGCTTCTCTGGGAATAAAGTCAGTTACGCTTATTGACCAGCGGTCATCCTGCTTACGCACTACGTGGCGGGCCTATTCTCATTTCTTCTTCATTTCAACTATGATATCCTTAACCACGGCTTGTTCTCCAGCCCACTGTGCTCTCTTCTTGTCTCTTAAGGTTACACCTTCCATTTTCCTTTCCATCACTCGCTGCGTCATTCTCAGTTCAAGCTGAACCCTCTTTGTTAGTCTCCAGGTTTCTGCTCCTTAGGTAAGTACCGGCAAGAAGCATCTGTTAAATACCTTCCTCTTGAGGGTTAGTGTTAGATTACAATTCATGATTTGAGAATGCTTGCCGAATGTGATCCACCTCCACCCTATCCTTATACTTCTGGTTATTTCACTCTCATGGTTCCGCTCCACAGCTACCTTCTGTCCTAAGTAAATATATTAGACATATCCCTTTACAACTTCCAGCGTCTCTCCACCTATCGCAAAGTTCTCTTTTCTGCTGGGACTTTTGCACATTACGTTAGTTTTGTGCATAATAATTTTCAGACCTACTCTTCTGCTTTGCAGTTTGCCATTAAATACTAGAACTGTGGCAACCCTTGGATCAACCGCACTTTCTACTCTACAGATTCTAAGGAGGCATTATGTATCAAGTAATATTATCACGCAGAAAAACTTCTATTAGCCGTAGTGTAAGACGCTTTAACGTTCGTCTTCAGGAACACGAAAGCTCATTGTCAGAGACAAAGCCATTTTCTCTCACGGCTAATTGTCGCGAATGTGGCTGTGCACCCTTCATCAGAGACACGATGATACTGTCATAATACGAGGAGCAGATAGCAATGGAAGTGAGTGAAGCCTTCGATATTAGAAGGAAAAGCGATGGGCGTGTCAACCTGCCGTAAACTTTCATGAGTACCTCAGAATGTATGTCCTTATGCAGAAGCTGCAAAATATGATACCCGTGAACATCAGTATAAGTACTTCCTTGCTTCAGGTTCGTTGGTATTTTCTTTATTGTCGGCGTTTTTTTTTAATTTTTTGTCTTTCCGTAATGTTGTACGTTACTTATGTATATATGCTTGTTTTGTTTTGTTTGTTTTTCAACTTTATTTTAGTTGCGAGTAAGCGCTTGTTCTGTGTTTCTTATTTTTGGTCATCGTGTCGTGTGTGCAGTATGAATCAAGATAAACGCATACCAACTCACTGTAACTTCTATTCTTATTAAGTACTAAAACAATGAACACTTAAGGTCGTCAACACTATACAGCGACAAACCCTCAAGTGTGTTGCAAGTGTTAAACTAGGGAAGCGTATACAAGCTGGTAACAGCATGATGAACATAGTATTGTACTATGCAAAACATAATTAGGCGCTAAATGAAGATTCTAATACGCTTCTTTTGCAAGCCACAATTCTAGGAAGTGAGAAATAAATATAGGCAAACGAAAGGCCGCCGGCGGGTGAACTAGGTTGCTCCCAGTTCACTACCCTACACGAAAAAAAAAAGGGAAATTGAGTGGAAAGCCTAAAGAAAGGAAATAGCGGGTAACTAATAAGCTTGCGCGCATAGGAGCATGCACTGCGCATGTCCAGAAGGTCATGAAACTGCTAACTGTCGTGGAGTACGGGTCGACTCCGACTTTATTAGATGAAATAGAATAAAACTCACGATCTAAAGAAGGCTTGGAAGGACTGGCTTCAAGTCATCAAGAACTTGCAGTGCGCTTCGAGCAGATGGCGTTGCCCATCTAGTGTGGAGTGTGCGCATTGTGCATGTCAGTGACCTCAACACAGCCATGACACGTAGGTCTTCGTCACGGTGATCGCTAGTAGAATATTGCGTCGTCTCACTATGAACGTGCAATGGTAATAAGGATGACCACGCGACAATCCCCACTACTTCAATCTTTTCTGCGTGTTTTTAGCTCTCCGAATCTAATGCGTTCGTTGATGGTGGTGGAGGTGGCAGCGGCAGTGGGTGGCAGCGGTCGGGAAGGTGAAGTCCGGTGATCCACTGGATTATGCCACCCCAGTGACGGTCCAGATTCAGCAGGAGTATGTAGAAGTAGTTGGCAAGAATACATGCGGTGACCATAGAATGGTAAGAGCTCGTATACACCTATATTTTAAAAAGCGAAGACAAAAACTGATACGCAAGAAGTCAATGAACTGGAGGTGAGAGGAAAAATACAGGAATTCAAAGTTTTGCTTCAGAATTGATTCAAGGCACTAAATGAGATAACCGACGTAAGCGTTGACGCAATGCACAATAATATTACTAGTGCCATCAAAGAGTGTGCAATTGAAGTTGGAGGTTTAGTCCCTAGACGGGAAACTGGCAAACTATCTCAAAGGACAAAAAATCTTATCAATAGACGACAAATGATGAAAGCCTCAGGTGCAACCGACAAAATAGAGCTAGTTGAGCTTTCGAAGTTAATTAATAGGCGTAAAGTAGCCGACATCAGGAGGTATAACTTGGAAAGAATTGAGCAGGCTGTAAAAAGCGGCAAAAGCCTAAAAGCTGCGAAGGCAGACTTGTGCATAGGCAAAAATCGAATGTATGCATTCAGAAACACGGGAGGCAATGTCATAACTATTATGAATAGGATAGTCGAGATGGCGGAGGAGTTCTACAGAGAGCTGTACAGAAGCCAAAAGAACCAGCTTGGTATTGGGAGAAACTATAATAGTCCAAGTGAATTTGACATCCTACCAGTAAGGACTGGGGAAGTAAGAAAAGCCCTAGAAGTAATACAAAGAGACAAAGCCACTGGTGAGGATAAAGTAATAACGGACCTCCTGAAAGATGGCGGAGAGATTATGTTAGAAAAGTTAACCATGTTATATACCAAGTGTCTCTTGACGGCAAGGGTACCAGAATCTCGGAAGAACGCCAACATCACCTTGACCTATAAGGAGACATCAAAGACTTAAAAAATTACAGGCCAATCAGCTTACTCTCCATTCTCTACAAATTATTAAAAAATAATAGCTAACAGAATTAAGAAGATAATAGAGTTGAATCAGCCAAAGGACTAAGCAGGATTTCGTACCTGCTACTCGACAAAAGACCATATTCATACTATCAATCAGGTGATACAGAAATGTGCTGAATATAACCAACCTACATGCATGGCTTTTATAGATTACGAGAAAGCGTTTTACTCCGTCGAGACATCAGCAGTAATGCAGGCACTACATAATCAGGGCATCAAAGAACCCTACATAAACATACTGGAATAAATCTACAGAGGATCCACAGCTACCATAATTCTTCATAAAGAAGGTGAAATAATCCCAATAATGAAAGATGTAAGGCAGGGAGGTACGATCTCTTCATTGCTATTCACCGCGTGTTTATAGGAGGTATTGAGGACTCTAGACTGGGAAGAGTTAGGAATAAGAGTTTATGGAGAGTACCTCAGCAACCTGTGATTCGCTGATGACATTGCCTTGATTAGTAACTCAGCTGGCGAATTACAGTTCTTGATTACTGAACTGAACACGGAAAGCAGAAAAGTAGGTCTGAAAATTAATATGCACAAAACTAAAATAATGTGCAGCAATCTCAGCAGAAAAGAGCACTTTGTGATACGTGGAGAGGCGCTGGAAGTTGTTAAGGAGTATTTCTACTCAGAACAGGTAATAAGCGCGAAGCCGAACCACGTGATTGAAGTAACTAGAAGAATAAGAATGGGGTGGAACACGTTTGGCAAGCGCTCTCAAATCATGACTGGTAGATTACCACTCTCCCTCAACAGGAAGGTATGTAACAGTTGCCCAGTACTTACCTACGGAGCAGAAACCTGGAAACTTACAAAGAGCGTTGAGCTTAAATTCAGGACGACGCAGCGAGTGATGACGGAAAGGACAATAAAAGGTGTAACCTTAAGAGACAAGAAGAGAGCAGAGTGGGTCAGGGAACAAACCAGGGTTAAAGACATCATAGTTGAAATCAAGAAAAAGAAATGTACATGGGCCGTACACGGACCACTTAGGCAGGATAACTGGTGGTGATTAAGGGTAATTGACTGGATTCCCAGAGAAGGCAAACGCACAAAGGGCAGACGGAGAGTTAGGTGGGCCGATGAGATTAAAAAGTTTGCGGGTATATTGTGGCAATGGAAAGCTCAAGACCGGGTTGATTGGCGAAGCATGGAAGAGGCTTTTGCCCAGCAGTGGGCGTAGTCAAGCTGATGACGATGATGATTGCTAGATCCCCGTGGGTGACGGGAACGTCGTTGTCACTTTCCAAGAATATCAGTGGATTTTTTGTGTTCAGCCATTCTTGGCCATATGTTTTATTACGATCCATTACTTGATGGTTTCACGATGAAGCTTCATGGGATGCGTGGCTATTGGGACACTTGGGGTAAGTTAGTTTCTCAGCAAAATCCTTCATTGTGGGCTTTGCACATGCAGAGTAAACAACCGCGTTCCTGTGAACTCGACTCACATGACCCATTTTCTGGCCCTTGTGGCATTGTAGTGGTTTTCATGTAATTCGATGAACTCCGTTTCGAAACGTGCTGGGTAGCAAAGTGTCCTCTTTGAAAACAATCTGCAAGCAACGCGATGCAACCAGATGTGATACTTGACGATGTTGGTGTGGTCACTCGTTGTGTTGATCAACATACGAAGGTCGGCAGAAGGAATTGTGTTCTCAACATCGTAAATTAGACAAACCATCATGTCCTCATTCGAGGAATATCGGCTTCGACCTTGATACAATGAAAGTCTCTGACGTTTGTCAGAGATAGCGAAATGGGTGGTGTATTACGTCGATGGCAGAGACATTTTGAGGGGTTCACTAGTACATTAGTATATCTTTTGGCGCCAATGACTCGAGTTTTCTCAAAATGGCCTACCGATTGAGGTGCCTCAGTGTGTCCGATGGCGTCCTGGCACAAATATAACGATGTAGTACATCGAAGCAACTTCCTGCTTCACAGTAGATGCTGTTGAAGGTGGTGAAGCACTCATAGGACTTCGTTTCGGTTTAAGACTGTAAGCAGGTGTGCAATGAAAGTAGGAATCGTCACTGCCTGATGAATACATTTTGCTGGACTCACTGTTGATGTTCAATTTGGTGTTTCGTTTCCCCGAGGTGACCGCCGATGGCGGTGCCATGCCTGGAGGGTACGCAGGTGAGTCAACTTCCAGAGCGCAAAGAATCCTAGTAGCTACGAGAGGAATATAAAAAATCATCGAAAATTGTCAGCCTCTAAACAAAGCATTGTGAAAGAGGCACACATCGTCGTCTTTGTATCGAGGGGAGCAAGCGCCGAAAACATGTAAAGTTCCAATTAGTGGCATTCACCACAAGCTTCCTCGCGCTGTGGTTATGCATAGAAGTGCTGGCATGGTAATCGGGAATAAAGCAGAGCGTTTTTTTAAATTACTGGCTTAAGCATGCCGGATAACGTCAGACGGGATTACAAGAAACGTCGTAAAATGGGAGGCTCCGGGTCAATTTCATCCACCCTCCGCATGCACATCATGGATCCTGAAGCTCCGAACACGAGGATGTTTGCAGTCTGCCCTGCCTTTATTGGAGGAGGCCGCGACCGAGAACACACAACACTCGACCTCATGCCCAGCTGCGCAGCTCCTCATATGATAAAGCCGCAGCATCAGCGTTCAATGAAGCATCGCTAAGACACCGCGGAGACGTTGCTTTAAATGAGCTCGGCATTCCCACTTATCACCGCCCGAACATTTTGAATGTAAGTGTGAGGGGCGTGAAATTACGCAAGGTGGAGCGCCCTAGGGTTCACAGGTGTACCCTAAAAAGAGCTCAGGCCACGTTGCCATAAATATACATGGGACAAGACACTGAAAACTTCGGACCACCCCTGTACATATCGGGAGGGGAGAAAGAGTCGTCTGCTCTTTCTCAGTGCAAAGCTAGACATCAAAGTCGTGCAGATTTTTTACCAACAAAGCTTCTTCTGAAAAGAAAAATTCCAGCCGGTCAGAGTTCCGAAACCGCAAACAACCCGGGATTTCGAAATGCGATCCGCGGCCTCAGGGAAAAAAGGGGGCATCTTCAGCAGATTATTATTGATTGATGGGTTGATTGGTATGAGGGGTTTAACGTCCCAAAAACATGATATGAATATCAGAGATGCCGTAGTGGAGGGTTCCGGAAATTTTGAGCACCTGGCGTTCTTTAACTTGCACCCAAATCTAAGCACAAGGGCCTACAGAACTTTCGTTTCGATCGAAACTGCAGCCACCGCCGCCAAGATTCGATCCTGCGACCTGCGGGTGAGCAGCCGAGTACCTTAGCCACTAGACCACCGCGGCGGGCTCCGCAGTGGTAGGCATTTAAGTTGACTGCAGACGTCTCCTACGGCAGTAATTAAAACAATTCAATAAATTACTTCTCTAATTAGTGGAGACAGACAGTCGGGTCAAATGAGAGCCTTGACATTCTTACGGCGAAGAGTCCATTGAGGCTTTGATATTTTGAAAAAGCGGCCTCTGGTAATTATTGCAGAGTAATTAAATTGAACGAAATAAGCAAGCGAACCGAAGTGAAGATGGGTGCTGCTATAGCAGACGGCCCGAATGATGCGGCTGTTCACGACAATGATTGCAGGGGTATGTGTTCGACATGCGCTAACGCCCGTGAGTCGTGCGTGCTATTATCACACTTACAGCCCACACACCCACGAAGTGAAGTTGATCGGTGGTTTGACTCAATCAGGGGTGGAAGCTCACTATACCTCCCCTGTATTCGCTCTCACATGCTGATACGCAGCGGCAGTGCCGCTTTTACCACTGGCGGCTGCCGGGCATCCTACTATAGATATCGCGAAAAAAAACATTCTATGACGTCACGGGTGAGGTCATCAAATAGAGGGAAAGAACAAAAATTGAGAGGAGGAAGGTTGCCGTGGAAGTTCTCCTTACCCACTTCGCATGCAAGCAGAATGCGCTCGTGCCTTCTTTCGGGTCCACTGGCTGCTTTGGCGATATGGCCATTAGTGAAATTTTGGTAACCACATTTTTTTACAATTGTTTGTTCACGTGTTCTGAAATGGCAAAAGTGAAGCTGGCTAGTTTACAATAAAATAAAACTCGAAATGCACAATTAAAATGATTATGCATTATCACGTTTTGTACAAAAAAGAGCAGACATACACGCAGTGTGAGAATGTCAATTTATAAAAACAGCTGAAATTGACAACTGACACATGGGCATACTAACTGAACATTGAACTCAGAATATTCGAACTGATTCAAAACTTATCAACAATCCAAAGTAGGACACGTCGTATTTTGCTCGATCACGTTTGTTATGATGGCAAGCATAGTTTTGCTACAGAACTTCAGTGACAAATGAGACTGTAGTATAGAGCCACAGACAGGCTTTTGGAGATCAGAAATTTTTCATGAGAGAACGTCGCTGGAAACAGATTTTAGGCAAGTTGACTTGTCCTCGTCAGTGCAACAGCATTGCCTTCAGGAAGAAAAGTTACCTTGTCAAAGTGTTGGCTCCAGCGAAATTCGCTTTAATGATTTTTAGAAGCATTTAGTCCATCACATGTATTTGACAAACAGTATTAGAAGGAACAACTCGAACCCCGGCTACATGAATTTCATGAACAGGAAGGGGTCTATATTTACTTGGTATCATTTGAGCTACATACAAAAAGCAAAAATAAAAAAAATATTCAGCCGAGCTAACATGAATTCAAGCACTTCATCAAACGCATTTTGCTGGCATCAGCTTGGCGGCCATTGTGATTAAGTTGTCTAGCGACACTGCACTTCTGTCAGTCCGAACAGGCTTGCAGAGAACTAGGTTTATTCATGTACTCATGCAAAATGAATACCTGCTGAAATAATGTGTCCAAATACTTATACTCAGCCATCGCTACTAGGAAAGCTCGAAAATATTCGCGGACCTGGAATTACCGATCTGATTGAGAAGTGGGGTTTGACGTCCCAAAACCTCCATATGATTATGAGAGACACCATAGTGGAGGGCTCCGAAAATTTCGATGACCGGGGGTTCTTATACGTGCACCCAAATCTGATAACACAGGCCTACGGCATTTTCGTCTCCACCTACAATGCAGCCGCTGCAGCCGGGATTGAATCCCGCGACCTGTGGGTCAGCAACTGAGTACCTTAGCCACAAGACCATCGCGGCGGGATGGAAATCCCGGGGTAAACACATTGTAGAGCCACGTAAAACATTGATGTTGCGATTCAGCCATCTTCATCTAATGCGTGGTTAACCTGATTCACCAGGCCTACTGTGACTTACGTTCGCTGCACGCTACATCAAAGGCCTTATCTTTGCCGCATTCATACTTGGCATGCTAACCGACCAAGATTACAGAGCACGATCCCAGATGTGATATCGGTGAGCAAGTGGCAAGGGGGAGCAGAGGCGAGTGCCAAACAAAAGTCTTCCCGTGCTTCGCCCGATTGAAAATTCATAAAATAAAGACTAAGAAAGACGAATGAACAAACGATGACTTCTTTATGAGTGATCGAAATTTCTTTATGCATAAAAACTCGTGATAGATTACAAATGCGAACATCCACGTTAACCTCACTGGGTTAAATCAGGTGTTAGGATGCCCGGCAAGCGCTACGAGCATGCATGATCCCTGAAACCGAAACTAGCGCTGAGTTTCCGGGGCCTTACTTAATCTCCATTCCAGACGTCTGGGACAGGTATAGCAGTTGTGCTATTGCAAGTTTTGGTTTAGGTTTCACCAGCCATTTTGGTCAGATTTCAAATTATGCAAAATCGC
Organism: Rhipicephalus microplus; assembly: GCF_043290135.1. NCBI lineage: Eukaryota > Metazoa > Arthropoda > Arachnida > Ixodida > Ixodidae > Rhipicephalus > Rhipicephalus microplus. Next base: position 394,437,687 of record NC_134710.1, on the reverse strand, counting down.
TCGGACGTCTCGCAACAGTACTAGGAGGGTGTCTTGACTCGCCATCTTGGTTATGTCCAGAAGCGGCAGCGTTCTCATGGGACTCCATATTATGTTCTTTCAGTGTGTTCACGTTGAATTTTGTGTTTATGCGCTCTAATGTAGCCGCTTAGAATCGTCGTACTACAAAAAAATGCTCAACAGCAGCGCTTTCAAACCACCGGCCACGCAGTATGGAAGAGCGATTTTGCCGCATGTCAGTGAAGATGATTCAGCCATCCTCTGCACAACGGTGGCTTCTCGCCGGCTGATGAATTTGGAAAACTTTTGTCTGCCGAAGCGTACACCTCATCGTCGTCGGCAACTACGAACATCTGTGATTTGAAGTACAGTACTCACGGATTGAAACAGGACACTCGGAGCGTGTAGCTGATGGCAAATGTACCGCCACTCACGGGTGCACGTAGAACCAATGTGTTGCGTAGTGGTATAGAGCGAGGGGGAGAACACCTGCAGAGCAGGGTTACTCCTTCTGGTCCCCAAATTGTCGACCTGTAGTTCACCATGTGTACACTGCCAAGGTGGCGCTGCAAGGCTCACGCACATTCGCATGTCGACCGAACTGGCTCGCCGCTGCGCACCACTGTTATTGCCGCGCCAATGGACTACACTCTCGTTCTGCTTGCTCAGGCGATTTGGTACGCATGCTGTGCAAGTAAGACACAGGACTCAGTTTGGAGATTGCGCCTTGCGTGCGTTCGTAGACACGATAAATATGTACACAAAAGCATGGAAAGTATACTTCGGGGTTTCCGCCTCGACAAGAAAGAAAATGAGTGGCATGCTCGCCTTCGTGCAACATGGAAATAATATCGTATGTTAGTGTCGTTAGGGCAAACTGTGGCCTATTTTTTAATACAATGCAAGAAGCTCACTTTTTCTTCCATGGCAGACCGCTCTACAAATGCTTGCCACACAGTAAAGCCGCACTATTCACTGCTCGCGGTGAAACAACAAAGTACTAAGTCATTGTTTTGATGCTGCACGGAAACAGGCCCTTGAATGCTGCTTTTCTTTTTCGCCGTGACAAAAAGCTTTACAAACTTTATCTGCTTTTGTGCAGCTATTTATTACGTCTACAAGCGCATTGTAGGCGAGACATCTTAGCGGTATCCAATTTCTTACTTGCGAAGCCTACGTGCCCCATCGTAGAAGTGCACCGATCGAGAGCATCCTCTGCTTGCACCACAATATAAATGGTTCGCAAAGTCCACTCAATTCGGGCTGCATGCACGCAAAAGTGTAAGAGCCTTGCAGTGTCATGCTGGCAGTGTTGATTTCGTGAACTAAATGCGAACTCTTTAGCGACCGGAAGGGGTAAGCCTGATGCGTAGCTGTTCTCGCCCTCACACTATTCTACAATGCAACATCCTGGTTCTGCAAGAATCCACGTGCGGTGACACATGCACCGATGGCCACGCGCTACAATCTCCTGTTTCAATGCGCGAGTACTGTACGTTCGTGAGCGTAACAGCACTTCTACACTGCGCGACGGGAACATTGCTTGCCCCTAGATGCAGTACGTATCTATCGGGTGTCCCCGCCCAAGTGGTCTAGTGGTCGAGGCACTCGGTTGCTGACCCATAGGTCACGGGCTTGAATCCCGGCTGCGGGAGATGCATTTTTGATGGACGCGAAAATGCTGTAGGCCCGTGTGTTCAGATTTGGGTGCCCGTTGAAAAACCCTAGATGATCAAAATTTCCAGAGCCGTCCACTATGGCGTCTCTCATAATCATATAGTGGTTTTGTGACGTTAAGCTCCCCTTATTATTATTATTTATTACTGTCTATTGAGTGATGTCGCCACGGCAGTTGTTCTTTCTGAACACGTTCAGACAGAAATGATGAAAGCAAATATCTATACATACACCGATTGTATTAAACGTCCCCTTTCATTCTTATGCATATTGGACTCTGATTTTCCCTTATATATATTTCCTTATTCCAATGAATTGGACTGATGAACAAGCGTATAGCACTCGACGGCACTCTCTTGCTCTTCACTCTGCACTACAGCCGTAACATAAAATCATTTCATAAGACCAGTTACAACGTAATTTCACTGAAATATTACAAGTCATCGTTGTCGTAATGCAACAGCCGTGAAGCAACATCAAATATGGCATAGGCAGCGCTGCTAAGTTAAAATGACGGTGGACAAGAACTACGCAATGTACACACACTCTTCAAAAGTAACATTGTTGTACTAGTAAGTTATCCACGCAGTAGTGCAATCAGAAGGCGTATACAATGTTTACTCAGGTATTGTGGCTGTTTTTTTTTCTTTGTTGCTAAAGCCACCAAGCGCCATCAAATTTATTCATTAGAAAGCTTCGTGGGTAGGCGCTGTCGTTTCACACTGAGAGGCAACTAAAGAGAGCTTGTTGGGGCTACAAATCCTGGTAACGAATTGTGTTGCACAAGATCAGTGTATCAAAAAGCAGAAACACAACGCTCTCTTACCAATCTCACTCTTGTTGAGTAACAAAGCACATATTGAAGGAGAGTGTACAAGCACGCGGTTTCAGTGAGTGCTGCAGTAGATAGAGCACACAAAAGAAATTTCACTTACGCATTATTAAGCGCTAAGTGGCTGATGTCGCTTAGCAGCTTTTACAAAATACAGATGCTTCTCCTATTCTATCCAAACAGGCAGTAACGTCTTTTTCTCATTTATCAAATAGATGTACCTTCTTCTCTTCACTATCAGGGACTCCAGGTTGGCAGCAAAAGGGAACAGAGCAGTCTTGCGCCGTCTTGATCACCATCAATAAAATGAAAAATGGCAGATGTGCCGCTGCTGCATTCGTGACGGAGCACGCAAAGACGTGTTCCGTGCGTACGTGTGCGCTGTCGTCCACTACGCCTGACATAACTAAGGTGGCACCGGCAATCACTACGGCACTGCATATATATATATATATATATATATATATATATATATATATATATATATATATATATATATATATATATATATATTCAAGCAACTGATTCGATTAGGTGGCTCAAACGCCATCACACAGTCACTCTCTCAAAAAACTAATACCATATACAGCTGGATAGCCCACCCCCGAACCATCCTCCTCCTTACGTTATGTCCACTCGCGAAAATTCAAAAGCGATAGTGGCAGCATGCGCCAGAAAGATAATGGGACAAAACGTTCTGTTAGCTTTTCAAATGGCGGTCAAGCAGAATGAAAAAAGGTAGAGAGAGAGGGGGGAAGAAATCACGTGACAGGAGACAGCCGGCTCCCCGAGGGTGTATACTGTTTGTTTTAGCTTGTCATAATGCAGCGCTAGAGCTCTCCGTTGAATTTTGTGCGAAATGTCTGAATGTAAAAGACACGTACACGTTTTTACAATATTAGCACACGTATATTTATTGTGTAAGCACATGTGTTACTCTTCATTCCTCCGAAATCAATTAACAGTGGTGCAATTGATGCTCCACTTTGTCTACTTCAAAATACCAATGTAAATGCTAGGGCTTTACGGGACGAAAACGCGATGCAATCATGTGGCACGTCGTAGTGCCGGGCTCCAAAAGTTTCGGCCAGCTGGGCTTTCTTAATGTGCACATAACTTTAAATGCATGGGTCTCGAGCTTTTCGGCTCAATTGAAATGTGTCCGTCGTTATTGAATTCACATCTTTCGTGTCAGCAGCCGGGCCCCATAACCACTGAACAACCACGGCATGAACACGATGTATACATACATCACCCTGAGAACACAGACGCTGTTGTATTAAAACGCAATATCACAGAAAAGAAAATTTCCAACAAACAATAGCATATATTCAGCTGCTTTAATAATAAGATAACACTACTCTTGCTTAGCGCTTTCTCACTGGGTCCTTCACTGTGTGCAAAAACTAAGCGCACGACTGCCTCATTGTTTTTCCTAGCAGACCACTATAGCTTTCCTGACGAGATTCTTGTCGGTGTTTACCTAGCGCATCTTCATAAGGTAGTATGCCACCAGGAAATAAGAGATGTTAGTATCTATAGGCTCATGGTAAACTTGTTTCGAACAGGTTCTAGTCATGCTCAGCCAGGTAATAGTTGAGCCAGCTGACCTTTAACTTGGAAGTGAAAACAGAACGTTTTTTTAGAGGAAGCAAGTAAGTTCGGTCCCACCACGTATAATCACCTTGTTCGCACCCATTCTGTGGGAACTTGGTGTTTGTAGGTGCGCAATAGGATTCTCCTGCAAGTTTTATTTTTAGTGTGCAAGAAAAATCAAATATTGCTCGAGATGGCTGAGGCATTCACACACGGTAGAAAAGTGCCCACGTTCAAAAAGTTGCTGTATTTCTAACACTTCCCCCGATGATGCCAGTGCTCTCGATTCGACATAAACATCGTCTCTCAACTATTTTCTTTAAACCTATCAGGCACTTTCTAGAGAAGAAAGTCATTTGGATGTTATTTTTAGCTCTGATTTGACAAATGTAGAACTCTCTTCAAGACAGAGTGAAAAATAACTGCAAAAAAGCCCTAGCGCACAAGCCGTGTTAACTTTCTTTTAAAGGGATCAACAGCAGGCCAAAACGTGTGTTTAAGTCATGGTAGAAATAAAAAGACCGTAAAATATAGTAACAAATCCCAGTACTCTCTTTGTATTCTGAGAAAGATTTAAAGTTTTAAATCGAGTTGAAATGTAACGAGAAAGGGTATGTGGCGCTGCCTATTGGAACAGCCTTGAATCTTGATATTGAAGTCGGTCACTTTTGCTGTACGTCGCTACGTATTCTGATGCTGTCATGTGTGCCATAGTTGTTCCTTAAGGTTACAGTATGTGTATTATCATCTGTGCACGCTCCATTTTGAGCTGTTTACATATCGCAGGGAGAAGTGGCACTGCCTTCATGGTAGCCAGTGGAACACGCCTAGCCATGGTGCATGCGCACGACAAGCACGCTTGCGGAGCAAAGCACCACTTTTGAACACAAGCCGCTCTCGCTCGCAGTGTTTACAGAAACGGTTATTGCTAGTGTTTGCGACTTCGTATTCGCCACAGATTGAAAAAAAAAAGTTGGGTTGCAATTGTTTCGTAGCGTTTTCCAGATTACTGTTCCGTGATTAGACGCTCTCACCGGTAAGTTTTCCATCGCGCTAAAGAAAATAGGCATCATTAAAATTTGTTTTTGGTCCCATTAGGAGATATTGCGCGTTGAAAAACTGCTACGTGCATATGCTGACTCCCAAAGAGAGCTTACATGTCTCTTTAAAGAGAGATATATACAGTGGCAAGTCAGGAATGACATAAAAGGGACAAATAACTTTTTTCCCTAAATGCAAAGAGTTTGCCTCTCCCGATTCTTCCTAAATAAATGATTGTCCAATATTATCTGCCTCCACCTCGCGTCGAAAAAAAAAAGCAATGCCATTACTGTCGGGAAGAATGGAAACACCGTGGCACATTGTGATACCAGTCTACCAGCAGCGCGTTGTAAGCAACTGAAACTACCTGTGGACTCGAAGTGGACGTGACACCAAAGCATAGCGTTTCGTAATAATAAGGGTGGCGCTAGTACCCCAAGGAGCTTCAACGCATGGCGCCTCTGCGAGCGTGAGAATGAAGGGCAGCACAAAGATTTAATCATTGTTTATTTTTCGGCTCCAGCTGGCTAATTGACTTTTTAAAGCTCCCAAATATTTTTTTTAAATCAGCAATCTCATTCCACCACCTTGACTCTTGTGGTCAGACATTCAAAACAGCTCACGAGGTTGAGAGTGAGCTGCTCTTTAATTCAGAGCAAAATCCAAAACACAACACTAACCAAAGTCACAAATAGGTTCGAAGCCGCAAGCACGCAGACAAGGCAAATCAGTGTATTGCCCATCATTCCCATGGAGACCGAACGATCACAGTGTCCCAGTTCTCTCTAGTATACATTGTAGGAAACTCTATGCAAGAAGTTAACAAAAACTCCAGAACACGGTAACAGCGCCGAAGGTACTTAGGAACTGGGGCAAAAGGTGGCACAGAGCATCAGGATGCGGCACGGGCAGTTCGCAGAAAAACAAGAAGGATTTCATTACTTTGTCCTGCAGTCGTATTCCGTAGTAGTCCAGCAAAGTCGACTGTGAACATGCAGGCTTGTGTGCCGATGTGAGAGTGCTCCAAAGTTATCGATGACCAATGGTGCCCGCCCGCCAGTTAAACAGCTGTATCCAGTTAGCACGCGCAGTAGTATACAATTCACTAGACTCCTATATAGAGTCACAATGGGCTGGTTGGTTGCTTACTTCAGGCAACAGAGTTTTAATACACGTCAAAGAGCATAACATCACAAACATAGGACAAACCAAGAGGATCGGCGTTTGTCTTCCGTGTTTCTTTCTGTGTGTAATTTTAAACGTCATAAAAACCATGTTTATGAAGGCGCTTACAGAGAAGCGTCTGCAAGTTTGATATGCGGGATTCTGTACTCCAAGTATCAAGTAAGGGCCAACGGCTTTTGTAGCTTCCTACAGGGCCTTTAAACACTCGTTGTTATCACTACAAGTGCCTAATTTTTTAGGACGAAGGTCCACGATCACGTCATGAGAAATTCGTAAACAGCGTTTGTGAGCTGGAGTTGACGACTTGTCTTTTTCAAGAAAAGGTATGTCAGATGAGTGCTGTAAAGAGTGACATGTGGTTTTCAAGTCTACAACCTTGAAAAATACAAGTATACTTGTTGAAACGTCCGCTCTGCAGCACACTTGATCTGTTTACGAATTTTTCATCGTGAGGTTCCGCCTTTCCTTTCGTGCTTTGTAGAAGCGAAGCTCTTTACACCCTCACGATGTCCTACCATTGTCTTCGAGGCTCGCCATTGTCCCTAGTCGAAGCGCAGTTGTGAGACATTTGTGCGCAGTACCATCTACGTCTAGTGCGCATGCGCTCTAATAAAAATAACTTTTCCCTATTTCTAGCAGTTCCCTATTTCTAGCATCCTATTTCTAGCAGTTGGTATAACACGATAATGAAACGTATCTTCACAAAGGTAGTTGGGCGTTTATTGTGCACTGTTCCGCCACAAAGACGAAACAATGAATCCTACAGCAACAAAGTATCAACTCACGCGAAGAACGGCAAGCAGCTCCAAACTTGCAGCGCGCATTTAAAGTCGAAAACGCGCACGAATTGAGCATACTTGGGACGAGCGCGGACTGTCAGAGCTTGACACTTAAAGTGCGCTGTTCAAACGGGAAAACCCACAAATCGAACGCAAAAGTACACACAGGGCAAGCGCGAACAACTGTCCCAATTCTTCCATCGTGTGTTAGCAACGCGGCCGCGGCAGCAAACGAAGTGACCTAAGCGCGCGCTCAGGAGAGACCACGTTTCATGGAGCCGGTGCTCATAGAAACGCGAAAGACGACCACCTGCAATGACTTCTTGTAAATGTATCTTGCAGCGCCAACTCCACAAGTGGGCTACGGCTGTCATGAATCTCCTTCTAATCGTGATGATAATTATGCTCAGGGGATAGAGAACAAGAGAGAAAAGAAAGGGAGTGATATTAACCAGTCCCGAACGACTGGTATGCTACCTTACACTGGAGACAGGTAACATGGAGTTTGAAGGATGGAGAGAGGGAGAGAGAGGAGAGCACGTGCACTCACAGTCACACGTCACAGTAATACTAACACAATTAGCCTATAACCAACCGTACAAGAACGTTGCCTTCAAGAAGCTGAGGAGATTGCACATTCTTCGCTATGGAGAATAAGGGATTCAGTCAGCATACTCGAAACACTCAGACGCTGTACTCTGGATCAAGTATATGTGCTTTAAACCTACGAAATTGAGTTCACAAGAATTGTTTAAATCCATTGGACATCATACTGTCGGATTCCTTGTTACCATCTGATACGTCACGTTACTGAGAAGTTATAGTTGGTCCATTGTTTCGCTGCCAAGTCTAAGCCCGATAGTTACAGTCAAGTTTATCGGGTGCAGTTATTCAGTCAGACTCATCGCACAATTTTAGAAACGATAGTCTTTCTGGACTACTTCAACGCAAACATTTTAGCCTTTCAGTCTGAATATCGGTGCCTGTCTAGCAATTGAGCCACTCGGCGAACGTTTAACGCTTTGCTCAACGCCCACTCCTCTTGATCTATTGGCTACGTTCATACTTGTGAACGCTTTCCGCCAAAAGCAAATATTACGCATATATGAGACGCAACATCAATACGTAGATGTCGGCAATGTGTCTCTTTATTTAGAACATGCATAGATGTGTAAATATAAAGACCGAAGTGTTTATTACACTGCGCTTAGAATGCGACGCTGTGAATGGTAAAAAGGATCTTTCCTTTGCTGCGCTAAAAAATTCAGGGGCTCTACCTAAAACAACCTGGAGCTGCCACCTACCAGTGGCCCTGCGTTCTAAAAAACTTTCGCTTCTTGACAATACTGCCAGATGGCGTCATATGTCACATAGCGCCCCCAGGCAGAAGGCTATCGTCTTTCGCTGTCTTTGCAGAAACGCACGGAGACACGCGGCCAATATTTTCCTTATTGTATGCGGCTCAAACGAATCAATGTGTCATTAGACTAACTTTTCCTCTAATAAATAAATTGCTGGAAAAAGTTAATGAAGATAGTGCCTTAAATAGCCAGAACGTACAATCGCGTCAATCTCCCGATCATCTGAGTTATTTTGCGAAGTAGCGAAAATTTAACACACCTATACTCTCACACCACTGAGTGATGCGCCCCACAACGTAAAAAAGTCGGGAAGTATGCCGAAATTCTGCTTGTCTGTTTCCTTTATTTCTTTGCTGTGGGTCTCTTTTTACGAGTAGCAGCATCAGGCGTAGTAGAAGCAGCCACCGCTCGAAAAGTTATCAGCCCAGAGCTCAAGTGCACGTCCACTGGCACTCGCGAAACAAGCAGTGACAGAGTCACCCCGAGGGTGTGCCATCGATGCAAAATGTTCTTACGATGATTAATAACTCGGCTGAAAGGGGTGGGCTGGCCCGTCGTTAGTCGCGCGGCACGTTTATCGGTGTCGGCAAATAAGGGCCCAGTTAAATTCGATTGAAAGGGCCGCGCAGTGCAGCGGGGAAGACCTTCTCGCGAGGGGCGCGCGCTTAATTCATCATCGCCCGGGAGGGTGTGCGTGTGCATGCGTCCCCTCTCCTCCGCTTTCAACTTGGCGTGGCTTTTCCGGGCGGCTACACAACACGCGCGAGGGATCGTGAATTGTCACCTCTGGTTGAGTCCGTGTATGTATACATAATGCCACTTCCGACACATGTAGTGGTCGGTGCAACGCGATCGGTAGATAGGAATATTTGAGCCGAGCGTCCTTGTTTTTTTTTTTTTTTTTTTTGCGGCCACCATCTCTTCGGAGTACACGAAAGCCTATTACTTAGGTACCGGAGCACTTAGCACGAAGATTTAAGCGCGGTAGTGAAGCTCGCTCGGAGTCGCCGTGCTAGGCTCGGAAGGCAGAGAATGCGAACTGACGTACTTTCGCTTGAGAAAAAAAAATAGCTGTCTAGATTAAGGCTTTTCTTGCATCCTGATTGGATTATCATCAGGTCGTTTCGGCTGCGAGTTTAGTTGTACATACACTGATAAAGTGCTGGCATCATAGAGGCTTTCTCTTAAGCAGTCGGTATTAAAAGCAGTACCGATTGATAGTCTATATAGTACCGATTTATATATATATAAATATATATATATATATATATATATATATATATATATATATATATATATATATATATATATATATATATATATATATATATATATATATATATATATATATATATATATATATATATATATATATATATGGCAAACAACATAGCAACATAGGGCGCTTAAAACTCTCTAATTTCGACGACGAGAGAGTGGTTTCTCTCTCACATTCACTACTCTTTCTACAAGCGCCATTTCCTCCCTTGAGCACCTATTTCTTCAGAAAACACGTGCAATGTCAGCACTAAGCTTAAGTCCATCCGGAATCCACGTTTTCCAATTGCACGCTGCTATGTCCCCTTTCGCAGTCGCATACGCAGAAAGCGCGCATGTTAGTCATGTGAGACAAGGCAGGCCGGACAAGCAACTATATGGCAAAGCAGGGCGGGTGGGAATCGACGACAGATATGTCTCCAATATCGAACAATTGAGACCCTGACGTTACGCGAAGAGACAGCTGACGTCACCATTGTGTCGCGAAGACGGGAAATGCCGAGATGGAATGACGTGCTCGTTCTGCGTGTTTTTAAAGGTCGTTTAGGGGCCCTATAGAGAGTGCTGCTTATACACAAAATACTGGAAACGAAAGCACAAGTATACACAAGATGAACGCGAACGGTCACAATTCACGCTTGTGCGCGAGGGAGCAGTGAGCCTCTTTTGTACATGCGGCCGCAGGAGCGAGCGAAGAGACCTTCGTGCTTGCACTCTTTAACCACTTCAAGTTGATTGATTTGTGGGGTTTAACGTCCCAAAACCATCATATGATTATGAGAGACGCCGTAGTGGAGGGCTCCGGAAATTTAGACCACCTGGGGTTCTTTAACGTGCACCCAAATCTGAGTACACGGGCCTTCAGCATTTCCGCCACCATCGGAAATGCTGCCGCCACAGCCGGGATTCGAACCCCCGACCTGCGGGTCAGCAGCCGAGTACCTTAGCCCCTGGACCACTGTGGCGGGGCTATAAGAGGTGGATAATTGATGCAAGAATGATTCGTAATTGTATATCACAGAGCCAAAAAAAAAGCTTCGAAGGATTTATTCTGGTTCGAGGGGGAGAAGGGGGGTGAGCGCATTTGAAAATTCTTCTGATTTAGTAATCGGTATTAAAAAAAAACTATGAAATGAGACGCAACGAAAAAGCCAACGAGTCGGGTTGTTTTAGCTGTTCATTTTCGGAGCTTTTCTTCTGAATTTTAATCTTTTTAATACGTACCTTTTAGCAGCCACGCTGAAGCACATCCGTCCTTCGGTACCGGTAGCGCTTCTCTGTGAAAAAATAACAAACAAAAGAATGAATAAGCGCGGCAGAACAAGCGTGTGCCGTCCGCTTCCAATCTCGAAAAAAAAAAAAACACCACTCCTCTTATCAGATGATCCTGCTGCTGTACTCATTAGCGCCCCCCCCCCCCCCAATGTGGCACCTTCATTTTGCTTCCTCGTCGTATGGTATTGTTTCCCCTTCTTTCTGCTAGAAATTTGGACACCCTCCCGCCTAGTTAAGGCTGCGTACATTTTCACCCGCCTTGGTCGATCCCTTGTTTTGCATATCTTGAGCAGGCAGCATATCCTATTTTCATGTAGCGTGCTCTTTGAATATTAGTTTCACGTCTACGGAGATGGTTCATTTTTTATTATCTCCACTTTCTTTTTGGGGGGAGGGGGAGTGGAGGGGCGGAGGAGGAAGTTGTGAATTTCAAGGTGTGTGCTCCCGGTGATATACAGCACTTTCTCCGATAACGTGTCTCCCGTATGTTTGCTTTACCCACTGTTTAAATAATCGTTTTCTCCTACGCAGTGACAATCTTTTTGGAGCGACAGGAGTTTGCTTTTCTTTTCTTAGTTGTTTTTCTCTGTTACCGAGCTAATACTCCACTTCACGCAGGGTGAGATGTTTGCACGACGCTGCCAGTGCGTTGACTGTGCTGAGAGACAAACGCAGAGAGTGGAGATGAAGATTAATTACGTCGCGCATCCAGGCTGCAAACGCCGCTCACCGTCGGTGATCGCGCGATTGCGGGCCGGGGCCACCGCTATACCGAAGACGCGTTCAAACTGCTTACCGTTACGAAACACTTTGCGCCGCTGACAAGAAGGGAACCAAGAGATAGAGAGATGCTAACATTGCAGGCACAGACCAGCAGCTGTAGGCGCTTGCATGGTTTCTGAGGAACATGGACGGACACTGAGGAACGTGTGGCACGCTATAGTAAAAGAGGTGTAGCCATTTCTTAATATTTGTTTTTTTACTTTTTGGAGAAGCGGAGCGGCGACTTCTGCGTACCGGCATTCTTGTGAGAAAACATTGTGCTCATGTGCAAACGCGCGTCGGTAGAGACTTGATCCTTGAGGTTAGTCTCGGAAAGTAGCCTTATATAACGCAACAAACATGTTCTAACTATACTTGGTGTGGCCTGACGGAGCCTTCGTTAAACAATCTGGCTTGGCTGAGAACTTACTGGACGCGAACCACGCTGTTCTAGACATTTTTGTCCACACTGGGGTAGAATTGGTGCTGATGGGCCCTACAATGCCTTTTGTCCGCGGCATCTGATCCTATACATAGTAGTATGTGAGGAAATATACGCTGTCTTATTAAAGCGTATATTTCATACCAGGGCGCGCACCGCCACGCTCCCCTGCTCGAGTTACTGTATATGCTACCTTCAGGTAGCAGAGTTGCACCAATGTACGCCATCTTGGGTTCAAATGTCTTGCGGGAAAGCCACTCACCTCCCGCGTAGGAGCAGCGCTCGCGCTTATAACGTTGCTCTATTTTTAAAGACGATAGTCATTCTTGGGGACCTTCGACGCAAAAATTTTGGTCTGTCTGTCCGTACATTTGTCTGTTTGTCTACTTTTAACGGCCCCGGGTACTTAAAACGGCCGACCCCATCCGCAGCGCCCACCAATGTTGCTCAAAATTCAGCGTTCATACTTGTGCAATCGTCAATAATTAAGATATTATTGTGCAAGTCTGGGGCACCATAACGACACGTATGTATTCTGCATGTGCATCTTTTACTACAAAAGGCATACATAAGTAACTTTAAGGACCGTAGCGCTTATCAAGCTGCGCTGACCACGCAACGCTTGCACGAAAAGGTGAGGGTATCCAGCGCTTTTCTAAGACGCGATGGTAGTGGCACCTACCCGTCGCCTTGCGTTCTACACCTTATCACCTCTGAGCGCGAGACAGACGTGCGATTTTCAGTGCGATGCAGCGTGCGGTGTCGCATGGTGCGGCGTGCCGCATGCGACGTTTTGGGACACACGGGGGTGAAGGAGCTCTCAGCGGCAGGCCCCACTCCCATGCGGCGCCTCGGCATGCGCAGTCGGACGACTTTGTATCCTCGTAATGAAGCTCAAAACAAACAACAATGCACAGCCACGCTTCGTTCTATAAAAAAATAATGAAGAAAATGTCTTCGTGAATGACAAGCACGTCGCAAAAGCGGTAACAGCTGATTATTCGTGACTCCGACAGGTAGGCCTAGCATGGCGGGCGCCAGCCGTCGCCTACGCCGTTCTTACGCAAGCTCGCCATCGAGTGCTTGTTTTTGACAATCCTATTAAGCTTTGCAGTCGTATGTGATGCGTTAGCATACGCTATTACTTTCTCGATTCCACCGATGTGAAGAGCAAATGAAGAAGCGAAGCGAGCCAGTGCAGAAACGCTGGTAGCCGTGTTTACCTGCGAAATGACCTTGCATAGCTGTCACGATCTCCGGTGTCTCGCTAACGGTTTCAAAACGGGCGTTGTCGTGCAGAAATGCCACACTTCAAAGATCACTTTATTCCATCCGGAATGATATCACGCAACCAGGGAATAGTACTTGATGTTGGTCACGCCGCCGCAGTTGGCGTAGTTTTTGAGATAGCTTCGAATTTCGAACGCGCCTAGGCCTAACTACAAGATCGATGTAAAGAAATCGGCAATGAATATGTTTCGCGTTTGGTGCGTGGTTCATATTTATTTACTTTTATTATCACTAAAATAAACTTTTAACAATGCTTCGCGTGGTGGCATAGGGAAATATTCTCGTTTTCTTTTCATTTTCACTGTTTAACTTAATAACCATCTAATAGGTGGCGCCAACATCCCAGCTGGGGCACGTAAACCACGTAAACGATATCCCGCTAAACTATAAGACCCTGCCCACAACGAACTTTTGCTCCGCGGTAACGCCATTCTCTTAACGTACGCTATCACGCTAACGCTAAACTATAACTGTCTATTACGTCACGAAACGTGACAAAACGACACCACCCCGGCTGCCGCATCGTCGCACCGCACGCCGCATCGCACGGAAAATGGCACGTCTGTCTCGCGCTTGAGACGGGCGCGCACACCCGTATCAGAGCCACGTGCTTCGTTTTCCAAAAATACTGCCAGGTGGCGCTCATGTCTCACGTGTGACAGGACTTGATGCGCTCCTTCGCCTTCGCTGTCCGTTCGAGGCACTCTATCGCAGCGCCTCCAAAATACCATTCTCTGATTTTCTTGCGCAGCACATCAAATATATTGTTCGCTCTTTCCACACGCAAGACTGTCGTCTTTCGACACATTTGCAGATTACATGCAGATACGGGGCCATATTTTCGCTTTCTTTTCTTTTTATATTTTATGAAGGTACGAGAAAAACTCAGTTGCTCTGGTCATGCCTGGAAGCCTTGATTTTATGTTTACGTTTCTGGTAAGTAATAATAAAAAAAAACGTGCGTCAACTCATTGAACCTGTTGTACATATGTATATTTATAGTATGCCACACATTAGCTCCGGCTTCTTTTGGACTGTTTTTTCCATTTAAATATATAAAATTATTTTTCACTCTTAATCGCGATTGAGCAAGGGATGGAATATTTTCATCGTGTTATGCTCATTCGTTAACTGTGTGAGTTAACCAGCTAAAGCTTTGTAGTCTTCAACTGAATCAAGCTGGATAGTGACCGAGGGTGGCTGTGCGACGCCCGCGTTAAGGGCGCATCTCGTATTGCGATCGTATTACAATCGCGTCTCACGACACTTGATGTGAATCATCGTTCAAAAACCCTGTCGTGTTCAACATTCTTTTCGCTTAAGGTTTTAAAGCAGCATTCAATTCACGCACTAGCAGCAACACCTTGCCGATTCAAATAGTTCTAGTTTAAGTTCTCCTTTTATTTTTGGCCTTTTGACCGCCAGACTAATTTGGACGTATACAGCTGACACACGCTGCCAAACTCTGCATGTATAATGTATTCACTACTGAATCTGTAGTTAATACAAATAGAGCAAGTTTTGCAGTGCCGTGAACAGATTAAAAAAAAAGCCAGGCGCATTGGCGTCAGCAGAGAAGTGGAAAAAGGGTCCTTGCCCCCCCCTCAAGCCACAACAGCACTTGCCCTCACCCAAGCTAGCACGGTGCTCTCGCTCTCCTTAAACCACAATGCAAGAATGGTTTGTACCCCCAAGAGAAAATCCTGCCGACGACAATGGCCAAGCGTTTATTCCTTCCGACTGAACACTAATCTTTCTATAGCAATACCCGCTACTGCCACGTCTAATCGCGTGGGATTTACGTAGTACAATTCAACACATATAGGATTTGCTGGCGCATTTTCTAATAAACATTACGACTTACCAAACACATTTAAAATCCTTGCTGTAAAGAAAATGCGAACTGCAGAACTGTCTGTGTAACATGGGGCCGACCCAACGAAAGTTTTCACTCGCAAATTTTATATTAAGTAAACCGGCTGCATCCACCGATGAAACATTCGACATCACTGGTGACTGTTGCATGTGCTCTTTCGAACCATTTTGTACCATTAGTATGTCTTTGTGGATGCGTTTCATTGTTCTGGCATTATTTTTCTGTCCGTCAATTCAATACCAAGACACGTCTCCTCTTTCTGCGTTGGGATTTCCGCTTATTTCCGCTGACATCGAAGGAAGCAGGGGATTAAATCTTACTTGTGAACATGAAGTTGATATTCTGATATAGTGAGAAAAAATCTCATGAGAGGGGCCTAAACAGGAACCGAGTTCACGAAGCCTTTTCACCCTTACTTGGTAATGTCGTTTTCAAATTAAAAAAAAAATGCCGCTGGCCAACAGCAGTAGCTCCCATATACGTCCAGAGTTATGAGCTTTCAATTACGAACAATTCTACATGAACAACTTTCTTAGTACGGTAGACTTAGACTAGATATACGTGTACGCAGCGGATAGCGAAAGGTTTATTGTTCATCCTCGCGACACTATTGGCATTTTTTTCAAGAGCGCAACGGGAGCTCCACCGTCGCAATGTCTCCAGAGATTACCGCGTCGCGTTGAGGCTGCGCGGCATTCGCTGTCTGGTTTACCCAGCGCCTGACGGTGTCTTATTAGCCGGACAGGCAGCTGTAACTGACGGTCACCGGCCCCACACGAGACTTGTTTCGTTACGCTTTTTCGCGGCATGCCGTCTCGCACTGCAGCCCACGCGCCTTCTTTTATTCTCAGCGTGTACTCTTCAAGGTCGTTTTCTCGTTGTTTTTGAAGGTTTAATTTAGTACGGATGCTGAAAACGCGTCCAATCGCAGTACTGCGCCTCGCTGACCGGTCAGCCTCTCCCGCAGCCCTGCTGCGCCCCAGGGCTGTTGCAATTTCTTCACGGTAAGTTCGGTATAGCAGCCATTACCTACATGCCTCAAATCGTCCATCTTGCTGCTTTTACGTCGGATCATTTACCACAAGCTTCTCTCCAGTGCCACTTCTGCTGACGTCTCTCTGGCCTGCATCATTACCCTACACTCCCAGTCAGCTCCTCCAGTGATGACGATGGTGCAACCGTAACATTATTTACCATGGAGGCAAAAATCAGTGCCCCGGGAGGTGACATAATTGATGGAGATCTCTGTGCGTCTACATTTGATTGCCGTCGGCTTCGCTCATCTTGTTAATTTTGACCCACTCACTTATATTCTGGTCCCTACGCATCAAAACTGTAGAGGAGTCTCAGCAGACTCCGTGTTAAGCATGGTACGCAATTCGCGACATTATTTCCCCTGTTCTTGATTGTCCAGAAAGCCCGTCTCGCGTCGTCGATGTATTTCTTGCATGCACATATACCCTGAAAATTGCGCCAGCCGCTAGTAAGAACGCTGTAGCAGAAGCGGGGCAATGCCGTCCGCATGCGTATTAGTGAGGTGCAACCAGACTCTGACGCAAATAATATATCACTTTAATTTATTTGCGACGCTTGCAGAAATGAAGAACACACGGAAGCAAGCAGATTGGTTGGTGTGTTGTTTCTCAAGCCTGCGCCTCATTGAAAAAACAGCTTCCGAGAAGAACTGATTACTGTCTACTTTCTTTATTAAAGGGTGATCTGAGCTTCCACATGCCAGCAAACGCTGTCTTGTACCAATATATACCAGAATCTTCGAGAGAGCAGCTTCACAGTTGCTAGGAGTCATTTCATTACATCTTCGCGTTAATATATCTTTTCTCTGCAGTGCCGTAATCTGTGTTGGCAGCACTTGCGAAACTTTCGTTTTTTTCCCCCGAACAAAACAAAAAAGTAAAAGAAAAAAGACACAACCAATGGCTCCTCTGTTAAAACGACCACCAGGTCGCGCCTTCGAGAAAAAAGAGAGTTTACGTACATTTTACATTTTCAATTTATTTTCCTCTTCTCCTGGAGGTGTTACACTCACGCCCCGAGAACAAGGGCCAACGCCACACGCCCTTTCTGAATATTAAATAAGACGAGAGTGTTTCTAAAAGTCCATTATGAAGCTTATTAAATGAAAGGCTCGGAACTTCGAATTGAAGAGAGCAAGCAAAGCAAAAGGCATCGAGAATAAGCTGGATGTATTATATACAAACGCAATTTGCTCCGCAACGAACTTTTTTTTATTTTCCTTTTGCGTTACTTTGAGCCGGTGGCTTCCTCTGTCCCGAAAAGCCGGCGAGCCAAGGGCGTCGGCGCAGTCGAACGAAGCAAACCACTGACCCGGCTTCGTCCAACTTCAGCGCTCTCCGCAGACAAACCCCGCAATATTCCCTTCTCGAAATGATCAGTCGTGAAAACTTGGTCGCTTGCACTGCTTTCTCCCTTCGTCCCTGCTCTCTCTTCCCCAAAGTTTCTCTCTTTCTGTCTTTTCTTTATTCTTCTAATACTCCGATATATTTGTTCATCCTCGGACAAAAAAAAAAAACTGAGGCGCAAAGAGAATTCAATCGCGCGCTTCGCCGTCGCACACTATATGGAAATTTGTTTATGAATCGATCCGGTGCGCCGTCATTCGTCGGGTCCATGTTTACCACGAGCGGAAGAAGAACTGCAAGCGGAAGCGAAAAAAAAAAATTCCGAGGGGACAAAGTGGAAGGACAAAAAAAAAAGAGGGGGGGGGGGCAGAGCTAGCTGAAAGCCTGAAAGAGTGCGATTCTCTGGGTTATATACATGAAGGCAAAACACCGAGGAACTAGAAACTAGAGAGTGTCTGAAAGGGGAGGGGGGAGGGACGGACGTGGTTCGTCCAAATTAAACAAGTTTGTGGAAGCTCGACATATAGAGGGGAAGAATTGCGACGCGCCAACGCCACCACGCGATCCTCACGCGGCCTGTACAGATGACGACCGAGCGGTATAAATAAAGAAAACAAAGAAAGATCAAACCTACCCCTTATTAACGCGATGCTCGGCTCGATAAAGCGATCGATGCTGCGTGGTTGCCAAGAGGAGACATGGGCAACGCGATGCTTTCGTAACGAGATGGCGCTCTAAAAACAGTGCGCCTCTATCGAGCGCAAAATTTGTTTCCGAGATTTCTTTTCTGCAGGTCGTGCGTTCGACGTGCCACGCCTGACGGTGCCATGGCGCTGGAGACGCAGTCACGGCCGCGAGTCTATCGGCGCGCGCTTCCTGTTGCGGGAAAAGACGGCGAGGCGCCTTAGCTTTATCCGATGGGCGTCAATTGCGCGGCGACAACGGGCGCTTCTTTTTCTTCGCGCGCTCCATTGCTCGCGCTTCGCCAAGCGGCATTGGACAACGTGGGCGAGCAGAAATTGCGTAGATCTCTGATATTGCGACCCAAGTTACTGAAGGATTTCGAAAAAATTGTGGCAGTAGACCCGTCCCAAGACAGCGATACGACTGCGACACGCTCACAATGTAGGGGAATTTAGCTGACAGTTACAAATAATTGTCGGGGTGTGATGTCTCCAAACACAGATATGTTTATGAGAGTCGTCGCTGAGTAGGACGTCCACAATTTCGACCAACTGGCATTCCTTAACCTGCGTCTTATCTAATCACGCGGGCCAGCCTTTTGCATCCATCCAAATGTAGCCACCGCAGCCGGAACTTCATTCGACAACTTTCAGGTCAGCAGCCTGTCCGCCTCAGTGGAACAGTGGCCAGAGTTCTGCGCGGTTGACGCAAAGGTCGCGTACTCAATCCCGGCAGCAGTGGTCGCATTTCTACGGAAACGAAGTGGTAGGCGCCCGTGTACTATCCGCGTCAAATGACAACCAAACAGCGGCAAGCCTTTGGGATGGTATAGTGCGCGCTGACCATTTATCCCCGTGGGCAGGCACACATGTAAGCGCAGGGCTGCCGAAAGAACGAGCGCGCCTGTCAATCGTGATAACTGGACAGCATGCACAATACCCTCGCGAAGGCTTGCCTCTGCTTGGGTTTAATTTGACGCTGATTTGACGTTCACCAGTGTAACAGACTTAAAGAAACGTGCCGCATTCATTCCCCTTAGTCAACGCCGAAAAACTGCGCGGCTCTCATTATTCCACAAATTCTATCACGCATCCCAACCCAGCATTTACGTCACCCAACGCCCCCATTTCTCTGATCGTTGTTGCAACACTATGCAAGTACATTACCCTCGTCCCAAAACTACCAAATTTGCAGAATCTTTCTTCATTCGGACAGCTAAGGAATGGAACGCCCTACCGGATACCATTGTTAGCATTCAGGATGCAGAAGCCTTTAAACATTCCCTGACAACCATTACTGAACTGTAATAGCTAACTGAACTGTGACCTGCCATGCTATTTCTTGTATAATGGTTTCTAGTGTCATCTTCCTAGTATGGCATGTATGTATATTTTGTGTACTTAGCAATGTTTCGAAACCTTTTAAGTGGTACCTTTTGTCACTGAAAAATGTTTTCATCCAGAGTCCTCAAACAAATGTACCTGTTACCACCCCCCCCCCCTCTTCTTGCATGCCCACCCCTCATGTAACGTCCCTTCTGTTAGGGACCCTTGAGGAAAATAAAATGAAATAAATAAATAAATAAATAAATAAATAAATAGTACAGTGCGATGCCACTGCAAGTTAAGAAACACCAGATGGTCTAAATTTCCAGAGGCCTCCACTACGGCGTCTCTGGTAACCATATTGTAGTTTAGGGACGTAGAACCTCTGATAATATATTATCAAGTCTACAGCAAGACCATCACCACAAGATCACTGTGGCGAGTTTTTTTTTTTACCTATATTTTGCCATGGTGCTCAAGTGGCGAGAGCAACCACAGATACTTTTGGTATTGCGTGATCGCCTCGAAAGAGGAGGGGATTTGTTATCTTGCCGCCCGTTACAAATCACCAATGACTGGTTGTTTTTCTCAACCCTAGATGACGCGAAAAGAGGCTGTGATTGTTCGGCTGCAAGTAGCCGCCAGAGCAGGCAATGAGCTCGCATGTTGCTTTTCATAAAAATTATTAGTGTACATAAACAAGCACCGCCTGTTTGAAGGAGAAAAGCAACACTGATGTCACTCCGTTTTCTTTTTTCGTGAAGTATTATTAACATGTGGGGTTTTGCGTCCCAAAACCAAGATATGATTACGAGAGACTCCTTAATGGAGGGCCTCGGAAATTTACCCATGTGGTGTTCTTCATCGTGCACTCACATCGCACTGTGCCCTGGCCTGTACCATTTCGCCTCGAATATTGTGAAACCGCCACGGCTGGGATCAAACCTGCGACCTTCTGGTCAGTACCCAAGCACCCTAGCCACTGATCCACCAAGGCAGACTTTGATTTTTGGTGAAAGTACTCGGGAGCAACACAATCCCAAGTCTGCTAGAATGGTGTACGTACTGTACGAGGAGGGCCAACACGAATCACAAAGCATAAAACGTGAAACGAAGGCCGGCGAAAATTCCACGCACCAAGAAAAAGGCGACTCTTTCATCAGAGCGTTGAAGCTGAAAAGATGAAATCTGTTTTTGTTCCACACTGGCAAATTAATTGCAAGGACCTCAAGAGATCCGCCATCCATTCCACTCCAGCTAATTTTTTCTCCCAAACCAGAAGCAAGAGGAAGAAGAAACCATTTTTCGTTGGTTGCCATGCCAGTGCAGACGACCAAGCAACTAAGAGACGCTGTTGATTCAAGAACCTCGGGCCTTCAACTAAAAATAAAAAACGCTTTCTTTTTTGTTGCTGTTCGTCGGAGGTTCTTTACTAATCTTTTCGTGTTTTTTTTTCTGTGTAGCCCACTTCTCGTGGTGTGCTTTGAGTAGCGGTCCGTGTGAATAACTTGTGCGCGTGTTTTGTGGGCCAGGGACTTTGCTGTTCTTTTGAGCGCCCCTCATTCTTCGCACTGCTGATGGCAGCCGACAACGCTTGCGATCTCAATCTTGGAGTGCTCTTAGGCGCCGCGAGAAGATCGTGAGAGAAGAGTAAGGGGGTGGAGGTGCAGGAGCCGTCCGCACAACCAGCTCTCTCACTGTCTCTCTCATGCAACCAACCTTGTCGACGTTGCGCTGCAGAGAAGGAATGCGAGGCGCGCCTAATGAGCCGTGCTAATTAGCAGCTTGTCTTGGCACTGCCCCGGCTGTTAGCGAGACTTGTGCACCGCGCCACCGAGTTTTTTGACCGGGGGTGCTAACGTTTCGACTTCCGGGACAATCAAACGTCACGGTTTGGAAGCGCCCCTCTCAAAGCGAGGCCGAACTACAGTGCCTAGAAATATAGCCCAACGCAGCATTAGCGGTGCGAGAGAGGCACTGGCGCCCTCTCGCGAAGCCGGCGCACCTATTACAAGATTTCCTCCGATGGAAAGATGGCATAGCACGCCACTCGCTCCCGTACGTTTCGGTCCACGCCCCCATCCATTGCTTTGTGCACGCATCCGCAGCGCATCGCGCACTCGAAGCTCGCGACGACGCCTGGGCAAATGAGAACGCCGCACCTCAAAGTGATAGCGCTTGTGTGTCACCCCATCACTGTCTCAGTAGACGGGACGCCTCTCTCGTACATGGGCACGCATAGAATAATAATAAACAAGGGGAGGCGCGCATTCTGCTGAAGATGGCCGGCAGCATCATCCTTTGACACGCTCAGTGACTCCGCAATGAAGCGCTTATGCGAGCTGCGAACATTTCAAGGCGATCAAGCTGTATGCGTAGGGTGGCCCGCGCACACGCACTGCTAAGTATACGAGGGGGGGGGGGGACCTCTTGAGGCGCGGCATTGTTATGCCGAGATGCGGCGTGAATTCGTTGCCGCTGAATGGTTTCGACGGCGCTTATCGCAAGCTTCCAAAGTGGTTCAGTAGATGACTCCGTTTCGCATCATCACTTGGAAGCCACCACACTGTGCGCGCATGCCGCCCCCTGCACTGCAATACGCTCTCATTTTTATTTCAGAGTAGGCCTTATAGGAAGTGCCGTTCTCAGAGCAATGCGTTGGCCGGCTGCGCACCTGCTCTTTCAGCTGCAGAAATCAACGACCACAGCGAAGAAATACCCCCCTAGCCCTTCTTAGATGCTGTATATTCTTGGGAAAATTAAGCAGAATAGAAGCCAGGACAAAAAGCTGAAACACAGGCATGCACAGTGGCCGGAACTCATTGTTTCCGTCCTGATTAGCATCGTGTTCTTAAAAACATGATTTGAAGGTAACGAATTAGATACCGTAAGCGGCGGTTGCAATTCAGTGGAGACGAAGCTTTTTACGAAGGAGTTACTCGTAATCATATCGCGGTTTTATGACGTAATATCCGCGATAACATTATTGTACAGCGTTGCTAACATTATTCCCACCGTGCAAAGGTTTCAGAAAGTCAGCTGCCTTTCAGAGACTCTGACAGCCACTCAGATGGCAACAACACTGCCGAAACGAAAACGTTTCAGGTTTCTTTTGAGCGTTAGAAGCAGTGATATGTCTGCCGGACTCAGATCATATCAGACTTTATCCAGCCCTCATGTAAATGTGGCACTATTTTCACTGTTCCTAACTGTCAAAAGAAGCCTGAAAAGACCTATAGTTTTGAAAAAGCTACGGCAGAGCGCGTCATGAGATCCGATTGTTTTGTTCTGTCGTGATTCCTGTGCGCGCTAGTGTTGCTATCGTATAACCTTAGACCACTATTGAAAGCAGCACGCGACGGCAGCTCATGGCAAGTAGCACACATGATACGTACGACGCTCCTTATCTAAGCCAGCTATCAGCCAATAGCCAATACATGCTGTTTGACGACATATGGCTGGCGCCCCAATCACCGAATGGATGACGGGGCCCCTGTGTTAGGCAGCAGCAGTGGAGACAGTGACATCTTCGCGCTTTGCAGGTTAAATTTTCGGGTCACTAACGACAACAAAATTTGACTCAATTGTCCAGAGTTGTGTTTACTCTTCGTAGAACGTGTTTTTTACAAATTCCCGTCAAGTTCAGTAACTGTTTATGTGATGGATGAAATTTATCAGTGCGAACAAAGGATATGCAAAGGGGTCGAATGTAATGCCGTTGATTATTCGGAATGCATATATCTAAGAAGTAACTGCAGAAACAGAAGAATAAATAGGCTGTTTGAGAAAATGAAAATTGAGAAAACATAGCAAGCAGCTTCGCGGGCTTGTAATCAAACATTATTGTAATTACAATTGTAAGCATGTTTCAGTGTGGACGTGTATTAGTAGCAACAGTAACAATTCTCTGCCTGCTATATGAAGAAGTCAAATCTTCAATGCAATAATATGATCTTATTCAACACTATTGGTCAAATAATATTGGCAGTAATACGTTGGCGACCTTGAGCTCGAATGAGTCTAGTTGAGACTCCCTCTAAATATATAGGTGAGTGTGAGTCCAAAAAATGTATTTTTTGAGTGAGCTTGAGTCAGTTGCAATTTTTTCGCCAGTCTTTATCAGGCAGACCAAATGCGCACCTTTCTGAGATATGTTAGTGCACTGAAAAAAAAGTTCCACATTTAAAGAAGATAGGTAAATTAGAATTAGCTGTATTACTTGTACTCTGCAGCAGTATAAACATATACGTTGAGATAAGTAGCACTGTATGGGGTGCCAGTGAGGATAACAATAAAAGGCGTTTGAAAGGGATCATCTACAAACGGCCGTAAAGTCATGATTTACAGACCTCCAAAAATGATGCTTTTCTTCCTGGGTGCTTAGAATTCTGAGCACAATGAAGTTATTAGACTGAGCACCTACGTTATGAGCTGGCACTTTCACGTTCGTAACGCAACATGTTGCTGACATTTGTCAAGTTTCAAAGTGCCAGGGTCATCTGATTCGTGGAGAACAAAGTTAGGCAAATTCATGCGCTATCTATCTTTGTCATGCTGGTAAAACTGCTTTATGTGGTCCCATATGAACTAACGCATTGTTTCCCTAATGAAAATGTAGAAAATTATGAAATGACGCACAGTTATGGATTATTGGCATATGAAGTCACACTTCTTTATGATATCAAAAATCAAAAACATTAATTAGGTTGTGTATGGAGCCTGAACCTTGAATCTGCGCACTGCAGCATAAAATTTGTCACTATATCCTGTTAGTATAACTTATTTCGCGCATTTCTTCAAGTTTTATAACTCATACCTCTGTATAATGCGCTTCAATTTTCATCTTTCAGACGTCCATAGCACAGTTGCATCGGACGACACAAATTTCAAATAGGCTTGTAACCTACACTGGCACTATTAACAGCAGTGCCCGGTCATCAGAAAGTGTGTCGTGGACGGGGGAAACGTATCAGCAGCCGTCTCGTGTTTAAGTTTTCTGCGTATTTGTTAGAAGCAAGTTCCTTTCTTCTGGACTAGTATTGCTCACATGGCGGTTCGTCAATGGTCAGCATGTTGCACTTGTCTGTATACATCACAACCGACAGGCACCACGATGTAGTCTTTAGTAGCCCCAAGACTGGCGGCCATCGCATGTCTCCGTCATGGAAAAAAAATTCGGCAGATCCCACGTACCTGAGAGGCGACGTTATGCGAAGCATGCGGACAGAAGGTGACCGTGTTGCAACTTTTTTACTGAGCGACACGTCATAAGATGACGCTAATATATCTACAAATGTTGCACGCACTGACATATGTTGAAGAGTTGCAAATGTTCATCGTTAACGTTATCCCGACATGACGCATGTATGAAAGGAGCACATGTGTAATGTTTATAAAGTTGGGTAGGCAGCACTGCAACCACTATTGACGTTTCACGAAGATTAACGTCTATTTGAAAAGTGGTTCCGAGATCTGGAGTAGCTCTGTGGTAAAATGCTTCATTGCCAAGCAGAATGCTTGGGTTAGATTACAGCTGTGACCCTGACATTCATTCTTTGCATTCGTCGGGTTGACGCTACCGATTTCGGTTATTTCTTAACGCTCGCATGTTAATATTGCCCATGTGTGTTCTCGTAGTTCCTCGGTAGATACTAAGTGTCAATCACTTGTGGCACATACCCGCATACCAGCGGCACATACCCGCTCGTGCGTATGTGCTACTGTCTGGCGGGATGTGTTTGACGACGTCCGTGACGGGATTGTGACATTATTGAGGTCTTGAGCAGCGCGTAATATTCGCCAAATCATCTTACTTTCTCATTCTAATTTTCGTTCACGCCAAGTTAAAGGGGTGATCACGAGAGCACCCAAACGTAAGCGGCTAGATAGATAGATAGATAGATAGATAGATAGATAGATAGATAGATAGATAGATAGATAGATAGATAGATAGATAGATAGATAGATAGATAGATAGATAGATAGATAGATAGACTCGAAGTCGCTAAATTTCGCTAAGAAATGCTTCGCATTTAAAAAAGAAGGAAAAAGAGGAACGTCGATTTGCTATACCATTGAGGTGCCTCTCTAATTGCCCTGCTCTGAAAAGGCTCGTTGCCTTTTCTGTTGACTGTTACAACCCCGCTGCCATGCTGATTTTTTCCTTTTAGGATCAGTATCAACACAAACGCAGACACGCAAATGCTCACCGGTTCTGATAAAGAGAGAAGGAATTTAAGTTTCCCATTAAACGAGAGGTCTACATGCTCGCCGTGGGAATGGGTGAAGAGGTGTGATTTGGTCTGATAGGGCGCAGTAGGAGTGGTGCGGTTATAGGCTACAAGGGAGGAGAAGGAGTTGATTGGTGCGAACATTACGGCGCGCCGATAGAGGAGAATGAGAGGAAGGCAGATTGCCCTACAGACAAATCCATACAGGTAGTGGGGCTCCATGGTGCTGCTGCCGAAAAGAGGCGATGCAGGAACGGAAGGTTTCGGGCAATGAGGATGCGCCACCGCTTTCGCCATCCGTCCGAGCCACTTCGATCCCACGCAGCTGGCCCCGCTCGAGCTAATCGCCGCGTGTGGCGCCACTTTCTTTTGGCCCTGTAGCGTTACCCACTCCCACCCCCCTGACTTCGCTTTTGGTTCTCGTAATTAAAGCGTTAAACGAAGCGAACGCGTGCAGCCGCCGGTTCGCGGGCGTCCCTGCGACGACCAAGACGGCCAGCGCGCACAATGTAAGAGCAGCAGTCGCAGCGGCTCGACCACGATCTTGGGTCGAGTTAATCCAGCGCGGCCGTCAACTCTCCAACGTTTTCCTTTTTCTTTTATGGTGAAAGCTGTTATGAGATTACAACACGCGCCACGCGCGGTGCCTTAGTTGTGCATCGCCACCACTGGTGTCCATAACCACTACTGCACGAATTATAAAAAACTCAGTAAATAAAAAAACTCTGAGGACAAAGGGGGGAGGGGTTGGAAACCGGGTCCATTGAGTGCCAACCGAGTATTTTATCATTGAACCGCGCAGGTTTTCTTTTTTTTCTTACGTGGTATTTAATACAAATGCGGCTTACGTATATGCATAGCGTACAACGTACATGTGGTCAAGAGAGAGAGACAGAGAGAGAGAAAATAAAGAAAAAGGCAGGAAGGTTAACCAGGGCTGAGCCCCGGTAGGCTACCTTGCACTGGAAAAGGGGAAAGGGGAAGGAAAGTTGTATGGAGGAGTAAAAAAGGTCACTGACTGGGCCGACGCGTAACAGTTTCACATCACAAACGATGGAATAGGCCGGTGTCTTTGAGAAAACGCAACAGCGCTTTCGTTGCCTCTCGGTATTGGGATGGGGAGTGCCATGGTCCCAACACTTTCTCGACCGTGAAATCACTTCTGTCCAATTCATTTAGAACACTGCGCAGGCGAAGCTTCTCGTTTGTGTATGCCAGGCAGCAACACAAGAGGTGTTCAATAGTCATCGATGGCGAAGTCGTTGCACTGCGCGCTGCCAGCCATCCCAATGTTAAATGAGTAGGCGTTGTGAAGGCTACGCCCAGACACAGACGGCACAACATAGTACCTTCCTCCCTGGAAGTTCAAGATGGTAGCCGCAGTCGTAGAGATGGGTCGAGAGAATACTGTCGATGATGCGCGAACTGTGATGACTGCCACTTCTGTAGTGTCGTGTTCTGCGCCAGCTTATTTAGGTATCTAGCAGCGCTGATCCTAGATAAAGGTATGGAAACAGGTTTTGTTTGTATGTGTGCATTTCTGCCTGTTTCATCAGCGAGGTCGCTGCCGGAGAACCGCAATGCCTTGGTATTCACTGGAACACAACGTTGTGTGCTTGTTTGCTAGCATAGTGCAGAATTTCTCTGATCTCTCCCAAGTTGTTCGTATGACCCGCAACGATGTGCCGACGAAAGACATTGTATATATCCGGCTTGGAGTCGTAGAATACTTCCCAGTGATTAGCCCGTTGCTGCTTGATATAACTGATGGCACCTCGCAGGGCCACAATTTTCGAACCAGTTGATGTGCTCACGTGGCAAAGTTTGTACGTGACGTTGATGTATCGCGATGGGATGACTGTGGCGCCGGTGGAGCTAGTCTGGGTGGTAGATCCATCTGTGTATACGGGAATTCTTTCAGCGTAGAAGGTGTGTAAACAGTCCAGAGTTGCTTGCTTTAAGGCCAAGGCAGAAATGACTTTTCTATTTCTTACTCATGGAACATGGGGTCAAGTCGACAAATGTAGAATGGACGTTACAACGTAAATCTCATACAACACATTGTCTAAAGGGGTATTTGAGTAGCTTACTTCATGAACTCAACATACCAGTCCAGCTGAAATGGCAGTTGGTCATAAAATTCACTTAGCCGCACAGTCATTTGCAAAAAGTGGCATCGTGAAGACACAATTGGTACTACAGGCCTGTCCAACATGCGAGTTTGGCACTTTTTCGCAAACTTGCCTTAGGCAAGCTTGGTATCACGAAAAGAATCTTGTTATTATGAGTAATACGGCATTTTTGAATAGCAAAGGAACAAGCAGGCGTCACACAACGCGAATAGCGTAACGAGTGGGTCGTCCAATTCTCCAATCAATTTAAGTACCTTGTTCTTGATCAACTATTAGCTGTGGCGCATACTCACTTTAGGCCTAGTTCCTTATCGTCATCAGCTACTGCATGAAGAATTGGCACGAAATTGCTTGCAAGTGTGTAGTGAAGCGCATACCACACTTCTCCGAAAAATGAGAAAGGATAGTAGAGTGAATGACGACCACTACCCATAAATTGTGATTATTAATGGCGTAGTGTGTACTCACCAAGTGCGCTTGTAGCAGTTACCCAGAGTGTTTAGAAAAAGATCTGCAATGCCGCTGTTACAGCTTTTACAGTGATGGTGTTTTACACAGGAGACGTTTTTGTTTTCAGACAGTGATGTTTCTATAAGAAGCAGGGAACAAGTACACAATAAGTGACAACGATAGTAGTATATTAGAACCCGGTAGTTGTAAAAAGAAAACACCTTTCGCTTCTGGTTCAAGCGTGTCCAGAGTGAGGCTTCGTCCGTGAACATGACCGCACGCTAGTTGTTCGGAGACCTCGACTCTCCCGCAGAGGCAAGTGCGCGATTATCATTGTCTTTCCTCCCTTTTTGCGCATATTCTGCATACATTCTACGTTCCTTATGCTGTATATATGTACCATGCTAGACTGATATTTTCGAGTCCAACTTCAAGCCTTATTCATCTGCAGCTAAGGTAGGTATCAGCCACAGGTTTTCTTGCTAATAAATGGTGCTCACCTTCTGCTGTCACCCGCTGTCGGCTGGCACGAGAAGCATCGCTAAACGATCCATCATTATAAGCGGCCAGGAGGACCCTGTAAAGTGCATGAAATAGGGGACACTATTGCTGCGTACATCACTCTTTGGGACATTATGCGCCTCATATTAGCCATTGTGCGTCGCCCTTCCGCTGTCAGTGTGCCATGAATAAATTGAATTCTGCGGCAACGTTTGATATTTATACGTTTATTATACAGAGGAGAAGCATTAGGTTCCCATTTTTTTTTGGTAGATACAACTATCCGGGATGTGTGAGGACGTGCCCTTTTTTTTCGGCTTGTCTATTTGGCCGCGCATATTCCTGGGCGCACCATGTCAGGTTCCGCAACCACCGCAAGCTGTGTGCCTACAGTGCATTGCCGGCTGCTCGCACGCTCTACAAAATGTTGTTACTCGAGATGGTACGCATAGAGGATCTTACATTTTTGCGAAAGCAATTATATGGACATGCTCGGTAAATTTTCGTCATCAACGTCGTGTCCTGCTTGTGTATAGGCTTGTGTGTATAAATGACAGCCACAAAGAAAAATAGAGAAAAGAGGAATTAACCTTGATTTCTTGTAACGGTAAAGAGGTGCAAGTCCCGCATTTCCTCCAGGTGGGAGGTCTCTTCGTGCCAGGAATGATCTGGCCTTAGCCGCGTCCTTGACCCTGGCACCGAGAGGTCATTGTGAGAAAAAAAAATTGCTGAGGTGCGCCACTGGGATTCGAACCTTTGACCCCTCGCTCTGGAAAAGGGTAGCCCGTTGTAGAGTTGTTTCACCGCGTGAAACAACTCTACAACGGGCTACCCTTTTGTTTATAGATCTTCCACGTGTTACTCATTTTTTTGAATGATGATGGCCAGCAACTTTGTATGCACGCACTAATTACTACTGGTGATACGCAGATCTCGGAGGCGCCTTGGAGGATTCAGTACCACATGTGAGATTGAACGGACGCTTCTAGATTTTGTTTCACCTGCTCTTGAGACATGCACTATAAGTGGCCCGTTTATGTATACTCATTCGCGATGTGGAACACAGGGCAAGCAATGCTTAGAACGCCCCGCGCCACAAGAAGCGCCGGGGGGGGGGGGGGGTCACTCCAGGCGCTACAACGTTCAGCAACAAGGTGCTGGCATAGTCGACACTTGCAGTGAGCTGAGCAAAGACAAAGACGTAACAACTGAGTCTGTTTGTTCGCATTTGTCCTTTGTATACCCGTGGGTTCTCTTTGAGCGTCCTATATTGTGTTCGAGCAGAGCGGTGCGAGTGTCGAGTTGTGACAATTGATAGTTGGTGCTCATCCTGTGTGTGTTTTCTACGTGCGTCATTCGCGCTTGATCGACGTGCTGCAAGTACCGAGTTGTTTATGGTTCATTGTGCGACATTCTAATTTGTTGCTATCGCACATTGCTCCACAATTGTGGTGAAACTTTGTCTCTTTGATAAAGTTTATGGCAAGGCGTCAGCGTCTCAGAGAAGACGAATAAGTTTTGCCGCAGCTGCTCCGCGTGTTCGAGCCAGCGCGAGAGAAGAATACGCCATCAAAAACGACAGCGTCTGTGGACATCCTTGCCAGAGCAAGGATAAATAAAAACTGTAGGAAACCAAACGCTGCACGCCTTCTTACAAGTGGTGACCCGGACTTCGAGCAGCAACGCGCACCTACTCGTCCTCTCGTCAACGCGCCGAACGCCACGGCCAACTCTACCTCTTCAGCCCCATTCATTTAGGCTGACCATGGACACCACATCCAACCGCAACGCCACGCCGAATCCCAAGGTACCTGACCCTATCATTGCTACTCTCAATCTCCAAGGGTTTTCGCAGGTGGACTCTGAACTCTGGTTTCTGAGCGTCGAGCCACTCTTCCGACAACACCAGGTAACGTCGCAAACAGTGAGGTACGACTATGTCATCGGCGTTTTACCACCTGCTGTCATCGCCATCGTAAAAGATATTCTGCGTTCTCCACGTTCTGACAACCCCTACGCCCCCCTAATGACGAGCTCATACGCCAGCCAACTGAGTGGGAACAGCGTAGGCAGCAGCAGCTATTCTTTTCGGAAGAACTCAGTGACGAAAAACCTACAGAGCTTTTGCGTCGCATGCGACACCTGATCGGGGACATTCTGCTGCAATGGACGCATCTTCTTCGCCCCGAACTCTTCTTACAGACACTGCCACAGCAGGTGCGAATGATTTTGAGCGTATCGTCTGCAGAAACCCTCGACTCACCAGCGCGGGTAGCTGACAAGATTATAGATATTGGTGCCCCGTTTATATCTGCGATCAAGAGACCACGTGAATCTACCCTTTCTGCACTAGTCCGAGACGACTGCTTCGACCGCCTTCTTCAGGCTAACGAGGAGCTCTTTTGCAAGGTGAATCGGTTGGCCGCTGAACTGAGCGCGCGCTCAAGGTAGACCACCGCTGCAACGCGTCACGACAACGGCGCCAAAGCCGAGAAAGATCGCGAAGTCTGCCTCTCAGCGTCTGCTGGTACCACCACGCGTGTGGAGCTCGAGCTCGTCAGTGCAAACAGCCATGTCAGTTTGCGGAAAACACACGGGCCACGCACTGACAGCGGCCAGTGTTTCATGCCCGACACACAGCCTCCTATTACACGTCACAGACCGCATCACCAAAGTCCGCTACCTCATCGACACGGGTGCTGAAGTGTGGGCGGTTCTCCTACGCTGGAGGACCGCCGCCGACGCCAGATCTCGCCGCCTGTCACCGCGGTCAATGGTTCGACTAAACGAACCAGCGGACAGAGGTCTGTTACGCTTGACATCGGCCTGAGACGCACGTTTCGGTGGACCTTCTTACTCGCCGACGTGCGTGTACCCATCATCGATGCGGATTTGCTTTGGCATTTGAACCTTGTGGTAGACCTACGACATAGCCGTCTCGTAAATTCTGAAACCCTCCTCACAGATCAGGGCGTCACATCGAATGTGGCCCCCTTGCGTCTCGTGCAAGCTCACGCCAAAGTCTCCCCGTCGTAGTCTACGCTTCTGCAAGAATTTTCCGACCTCTTCCGGACTCCATCCCTTGAAGACCTGATACGCCACATTGTCACTCATCACATAGTGACAGTAGAAGCGCCGGTGTTTGCACGTCCTCGTCATGTCACTCCTGACCACTAAAAGATTGCACGCCAAGAACGCGAGCACATGCTTAAACTCGGATACATCCGCCCCTCTTCCGGAGCCTGGTTGTCACCGCAACACATGGTTCGCAAGCCCTCAGGTGACTGGATACCATGCAGTGACTACCGCGCCCTCAACAGAGTGACGGTACCGGACCGCTATCTGGTACCGCACATCCAGGACTTCACGGCATTGCTGCATGGTTCCACCGTATTCAGCAAAATCGACTTATAAAGGCATGCCACCAAATACCTGTGGAGCCTTCCGACGTACCGAAGACTGCCATAATAACACCTTTTGGAGCGCTTGAATACATGCGTATGCCCTGCGGTCTACGAAACACCGCACCAACCTTTCAGCGGTTCGTGGACCAGGTGCTTCGTGGGTTGACCTTCTGCTGCGCATACATTGATGACATCCTTGTCTTCAGCACCACTGCAGAAGATCACGAACTTCACCTGCGTCAGGTTTTCACATGACTCTGCAAATATAGACTAGTCGTCAACGGACCAAAGAGTGCGTTCGGCGTTTCCTAACTGAACTTGCTCGGCCATCACGTGAATTCACGTGGGATCTGGTGGTGGTGGTGGTGGTGTTGCAGCAGGCGGGGTTAGCCTCCCGTGGGATCTCTCCGCCTGCCACATGTGTTAAAGCTATGTTGAAGTTTCCACGACCAACAACTACGAAGAAACTACGCGAACTTCTCGGGCTTGCCAACTGTTACCGGTTGTTCATACCTCATCGCGCTGCTATTTTGCAACCACTCCATGCACTTCTATCTGGTAAACGAAGCCCAACGCTTCCTTCTTCTGGACGGGTGATGCAAAAACAGCTTTCAATTCTATCAAAAAAGCTCTGGCTAACGCAATGCTCCTCGCTTATCCTAGAGCGACGGCATCACGTCACTCACAGTGGACGCCTCGGACGTCCCCATAAGAGCAGTCTTGCAGCAGTTGGTCGGAGTTTGGCAGCCGGTCACTTTGTTCTCACGGAAGCTCTCACAGACCGAGCGTCGTTATAGCACATTCGGTCACGTACTGCTCGTGGCCTACGCACGGGAGAAAAAAAGAAGGAAGAAAGAAAAAGCAAAAAAGTGGGAAAAATATAGCTTTGTATTGTGCTGATGCTTGCGCTTTGGTTATAATTCATGGTTGTGAGAGCTGTGCACATGTGACGTATGGCGTGGTGGAGTACATACACTAGGGGGATCTGCGTGTAATCAACTGTTGTTGAGAGTTAGCGCTGTGTTGTGTTGAATGTGACTTCTCTTTACCGTATCTTTTTTCTGTGCTACCATATATTTTTATGCTACCATTCCAACAAGCCCAAATTGCCACCCTCATTAACTCAGGATCGTCCTTCGGAACCGAATCAAGCGTAATAAACAAGCAAGGCTACACAGCCATAACCGCAGTAAGTGCTTTGACTCTGCAGTAAGTGCTTTGACGCACCCTTCATGAGCGCCATCTATTGAATCAAGCAGAAACAGCCCAGGCGGCGAACAAAATCTGGACTCGCCGCGGGTGTAGTGTAACCACCCTAACTTATTCTTACACCATGGTTCTGTGCTATCTTGCGATCTGGCGGCTCTTTCATTTGAGATCTCCTGAGAGTGTCATGTAGCTAGCGCTATACGAATCGTTACGTTTGCATGCGTTCGGTTTTTTTTTTCGGGCGCGTACGCACGCATCTGTAGAATAGATGCTTTACCTACAGCGCATGCACAGTCTCCCATAGCCATTCTGCGTAGGTAGGCTCAGTACATACACCCATATACTTGTGTCCAATGCAACGCTATGAACGAAAAAGCGGGTATGTCCTACCTTTCGTTATGATTTTAGCTATGTCTTTAACTAAAACACGGTGCTGCCTCCTACCAGTGGCTCTGCGCCCTAAAAAAACTTGTTTTTTCACATTACTGTCTGATGGCACCGGTTCTTGTCTAAGTCTTCGTCATTTCTTTGTTTGTTTTTTGTTCCACTCTCTTCCCTCCTGCTGAAAGAGTAGGCATGGCGTAGCACTCCTCCGGGTGGCAGTTTCCAGCCCGCTCTCTCCTTATTGCCTTTGTGTCCTCGTGTCACCGTGTATGTAAATAAAATAAAATAGTAATAAATTAAAAATGATATTATAGCAAATAAATAATAACAATGAAACCTGTTTAAAATTATACCGGGCGTTATCTGAAGCCTACTTTTATGCTACAAGTTGTTCCAGCTTCGTGCCCCTTCTCGGCAGCTCACTCCGTGTTTTCTAAAAAATTACCCGCCACACAGCAAAAAAAAAATCTCAAAAGTGTCTGCGGCGTTTTAAATTATTTAGAAGGTCTATATAGTAAAGCAATCGAGTTTTACCGACTGATACACCCGTCAGTTCTACACCACAGAAACTGTATGAACTTTGTGCGTGCGAACATTCCAATAGAACATACCGTTTCTAGAAACAGCAAGCGACGCAGACTACGCAGCGGTCTTAATCATTAGTAGCACGACAAAAACTATACAAATTACTTCTGCTAAAGAGAGGGGGTTTCATGCTGTTTCCTATGCTGAAACGTAAGCGGAAAATTTCAGAGCACACACCGCTGTCTGACGGTCTCATTACCTTCGCCTTGCTCTCACTTTAGAGTGGACAACAGCCGGCAAATCGACGTAGAAAAAACGAAATCGATTTTGTTTTCTTCTTAGTAAGAACCAGTCGGCCCGTGTTGAGCTGGATCGAGGAGGGGTGATGAGATAGCTGGGGAATACAGGCTATACAAAACGATGATCCCCCAGGACATGGCTTGCAAATGACCAGCCACCTACCAAGACAAGGTCCAAAGTACTACACGAGTAACTGGACCCTGCGTGATCACTTAGACTGCTGTTTTTGCCTTCTCTTCTCTACAGTACCTGCTAAAGTTCAAGATAAAAATGAGCGAACCAAGCGAAAGAGGGCACAATGTACACACGTGTACGTGCGTATATTTAATTATCTTTCTTGTAGTAGACTTTAAAAATGTGCAGCGAGGAAGAGATAGCACGCAGATTACTTTTACATGCATGTGTAGAGTGAACTGTATTTCGCAGAGCTTGTAAACTTTCACAATAAAATGCAAACTTTTATAGAGTGTACGAGCAGACTAGGTGCATGAGAGTGAGAAATAATATGCAATTTTGGCTTGCGGAGTCGGTTGGAACCAGTAATAACCTTACCGTGACGGCGCGGTTTTGTTTTCCTCGGCGCGTTATACAGTCGCCACATACCGAGGCCTGAACGACGCAGTCGCGCAGCGTTATAACACAATTTCTTCCGGGATAAGAAAATAATTGGAAGCGGATGAACGATAAGGTTAAGCACGCTGACGCTATAATCTCTCTAGGCCGGATGGAACCTCGAGCCGATGAGCTTTCGCTAGCTCTCGATCCCTTTTTTCTTTTCTTTCTCTCTGCCTCGTCTTCACACTAACCGCAAAAAAAAAAGACGCACTAAACGGGGTATATACAAAAAAAAGCAGGTAAAAAAGGAAGAAAGTGGAAGAACGGTCATGCGGCTGCCGCTAATGAGAAAAAGTTTTAATTAATGTCGAGCGTTCTCTGAGATAGCCGCTGTAGGGAACGGGGCCAGGAAAGAGCGGAGTCATTTATTAGCCCAAGGATAACAAGCCAAGACAGACGCTGGCTATCTCGAGGCCCTCTCTTGAGACGTCGAAATAGCGTGGCGCAATGTGAGACTTACCTCCCTGTGAGTGACTCGGCAGAAGAGAAAATGGACGAAACCCTGCTGCCCCAAAAATGGTGGGCAACTGCAGAAACAGTGCGCATCTTCGAAGCAAGTAAAGTACAGAATGTGGGTTTTAACTTCAGCCTCTGAAATTTTTAGCCACTGCATTTTATATAACAATAATGACAATATTGCTAGTGGCAATTTCATGTGCGCGAAGTAAGCATAGCAACGAGAATGGTATTCATTATTTAGGAATTTTATTGCATGTTCAGTGAACGGCCATGCTTCGTGGCAGTTGTGAGGTTTATGAGCGTTCTTATATTGTCAATTCCTTGCCAGCAGTTTGCATATACTTGTTTAACCCTAACAGCATCCTTAGGGTAATGAGCAGAGCAAATAAAAAAATGCTTATGCACACGAGAACTTCAGTACTCCTCAACATGAAGTATTTTGGCTGCTTGCTGCATCACGGGCAGGGCGAAACATACTCGGCCAATATGTCCCACTCAAACAAAACCACTGCGCTTATTAGCGCGTATACCAAGATATAATGTATATCGCGAGCATATGTTCTGTGTGTGTCTCAACTTTTACTTCAAATAAAACGCAGGATTTACGAACATAATATTTTAATATATTCATCCCTTACCCCAGTGCAGGTAGCAAACTAGACGTGCGTTCGGTTAACCTTTCTGCTTTTCCTTGAATGTCTCTCTCAAATTTTCTCTCAAGAACAACGTTGCTATTTAGTTATGTACCGAACATGCGTACGCCAACGGATGAATTTGAGTGAAACGAGCTCTTCAGTGCTGTCGCGTCAAAATGCGACCGCTGTCTAGGCCAACGTTTCCTGTCAGTACATTTATATGACAAAAACACTGCTGGGAAGGGAGCTGCACATACAATTAGGAAACCCATTTTGTTACATCATAGTCACAGTATTTTAATTCATTGACACCTATGTGCATATGTGAATCGGGCGTAATAAACAAGCGAGGCTCCGCAGCAATAACCTTCTACACGGGGATCGGGGGCTCGAAGCCTTTCCCCTGTGAGCACCTCGACCAACTGAAGTCACCGAAACTGGGAAAGTACTGCGACTATCCAGAGGACCACCTTTGACGATCCAACGTGGCTGAAGATCCGATGACGCGCAGTTGATTTTGTGCAAAGTAATAACGCAATTTAACGCGTCGCGTGTGCTTTTTCAGCCACGAATGAGGCATATATATCATTGTTCTTTAACTAATTAGGAAATAAATAGCGGCCCTTTTCATTGAATACATGGGTGCGAACACGTACTAACGCGATAAAGGAATGCACACAGCACGGCATCTGAGCGCTTGGCTTTCGGGATCTATCTATCTATCTATCTATCTATCTATCTATCTATCTATCTATCTATCTATCTATCTATCTATCTATCTATCTATCTATCTATCTATCTATCTATCTATCTATCTATCTATCTATCTATCTATCTATCTATCTATCTATCTATCTGTTTGTCTGTCTGTCTGTCTGTCTGTCTGTCTGTCCGTCCGTCCGTTCGCCCGTCCGTCCACCCAACCAACCACCTATTTCTTTGTGATCTCTGAAGTTTTGTTGAAGGGATGTATACCAAATTTGATGAAGAATAAAGGGGCTGTAGGATAAATGTAAATGGCAGGTGGTAATGTGAAATGCACGAAGTGTATGCTATTACCACTTGATATGCATGACACGCTCATGGTGCGCTCGCAGGTGGTTCGCTAGATTTGTATACACCAAAATTGATAGAGTGGAGAGGGGAGGACTGGATGACCAACAAGGTTAACAGGTGGTAATATGAAAATCATGACTTGCATTTCATGTGGTGTATGACTGACATGACAAAGTCATGCGCGCGGCTTTTTCGCTACCTGGATATAATACTCCGCAACGTTACTATATGACGAAAATGATCGATGGATTGTGACATGACAACAATGACATGCCTAGCGTGAATTTTACAGTACAGTGCTTGGGTGCGCATCCGGTGATTTTGTTTACTGGTTGTATATGAAAACTATAGCCTGTAGTATGACGTGGGTGTATGACGAACACAAATGACAGGTTATGTCATCTGAATTGCGCTTGCGCTGGTTCTGATTTTGCAAATGCGTTGGTTCTGATGTATGCCGATAATTGCAAAATATTCAAGAAGATTCATTATGGATCAGCTAGGTATCTCTGTTTATCGACGAAAGAAACAAAAAATTGGCGAATCCCCCGTACAGTGGGTATCCATGTTATGCGAATCATAAATTAGGAAGGTTGATAGGTCACTTTAAAATGAGCGAAACGTTACGAGGCAGACGTAAATTATGTAGAACATGACTTACATGTCATGATTATCATGTTTGTACGTGTCATTTCTCTTCATCATCCATTCAAGTCACATGATACCAAACTTGGTATATATATGGAGCTAACCAAACGGCCGCCAGCATGCTATGAGTACGGCATGTTGTCATGCTTTACATGACAATCATGCCTTGATAATAATATGTCGGGACATGACAAATACCTTCGTCGTATATTCACGTCACGTGATACCAAATTTGGTACATGTTGAGCTTGCGAAACGGCCGCGAGCGCGCAAGAAGCATAATATGTAGTCCGATATTTTACATGACACGTATGTCATGATTCTCATGTTTGGGCTACTTGCGACCATTGCGGCAGTGATGAAACGAAAAAGCACATTCTCTGTCACTTCCCTTGCTACAGCGTGCAAATACGGCCGCTAACTGCTGCGTTAGCTCGCCTTGACGACAGAACGGTTTGAGAACAGTCAGTGTTTCAAAGCCGACAAGATCTGTCTTCGCACAGCAAACCAGTGAAGGCCTTATTGAACTTTCTGCGTGGTAGTTGCCCATTGAATAGGTTGTAGCACCCCAACTCAATTTTTTTTTGTCTTTTTCGTGGATCTATTTTGCTCTTCGCTTTCTTTCTCATCATTCTTCCCCATTCTCTTTTTCCTTAGTGCAGGGTATCAAACCAAATGCCCCAATTTCTTGCTAACCTCCCTGCTTTTGCCTTCATTTATTCTCTCTCTTCTCATGTTTGGACGTGTCATTTACCTTCGTCGTCCATTCACGTTACGTAATACCAATTTTAGTATATGTGAAGCTAGCGAAATGGCCGTGATCACATCATGAGCGTGGTAGGTGCCATGTTTTTACATGACACGCATGTCATCATTATCATGTTTGCACTAGTCAAATACCTTCGTCATCCATTCACGTCCGTTATTACCAAATTTTGTGTATGTGGAGCTAGCGAAGTGCC
This sequence comes from Rhipicephalus microplus, assembly GCF_043290135.1. Taxonomy (NCBI): domain Eukaryota; kingdom Metazoa; phylum Arthropoda; class Arachnida; order Ixodida; family Ixodidae; genus Rhipicephalus; species Rhipicephalus microplus. Next base: position 394,398,393 of record NC_134710.1, on the reverse strand, counting down.
CGCGAGCATATCAAGAGTGTGGCATGTAGTCATGTTCTTACATGACTGAATCTCATGAGTATCATTATTTGCGCCGGTCATTTACCTTCACCGTCTATTGACGTCACGTAATACGAATTTTGGTATATGTGAAGCTAGCGAAACGGCCACAAGCGCATCATGAGCCTGGTATGTGCCTTGTTTTTACATCTCACACATCTCATGATTATCATGTTTGCACCAGTCAGACCTTCGTCATTCACTCACGTCCCGTAATACCAAATTTGGTGTATGTGAAGCTAGCGAAATGGCCCCGAGCGCACCGTGAGCGCACCACCGTAAGCCTCACAAAGCGGCGCCGATTTCGCTATACCTACTCACTGCATGTCGTTATTATTGCCTAGTAGTGGTACTCGAAAACTGAAGTGGCCTTGCGGAGATTCCGTGTTCTAATTACCTGTTAGATTATTACGTGCTATATTGTGGAGCAGTGCGCCACCTGTGGAGCAGTGCGCCACCACCCATTTTTGTGACCGCCGTTCGCACGACCACCGAAGGGTCCGTTTAGACTTGGCCTCGAAGAGAGCGAAAGCAGCTAAACTTTCCGGAAACTGCCTCGTTTCGCCACCCAAACGGCCAGAAAACCACGCTGCGCGATCGGCGCACAAGAATCGGTCTGAGACCGATTTTCCAGCCACTTGAAAGTGGATCCAGCTTCAGCTTCAGGGCTTTGGCAGCGCTAGATCAAACTATGTGATCTAAGCAGCCCGCCGCAGATTCAACATATGGCGTAAAGTCAGCTGGCTTGGATTACGGTCGCCGAGAACTTAGAAGTAGACGCTGCAGCTGCGGCGAGTCGGCATGCCCCAGCGTGTCTCGCTTTTGTGTATTGAATCCGCCGCCACTGCTGCCGGCGCATTCGCTCATGTCGTTTCTGTGGCGTATCTCCCGAAACAACGTTCGAAAAGGTGTGAGCTGTTTTTCAGTACTTAGCGTGAATAACTATAGAATTCAGTACGAACTTCAGTTTTGAGAAAGCAAGCAAATTCGAATTAATTCTGAAGATAGCGTCGGCAGCGGCGGCGGGATGGGGCAGAACGAATGTGAACATCTTCGACGCGCGTGGTCATGGTATGCCGGCCGCTCTGGCGTTTTAGTTTTCACTTGACTTTCAATTGTGAACGCGCCAGAAGTTCCGAGAGAGGCCACGGCGCTGCCCCACAATAATTGCGGTGCGCCGTCGTTTGTCTCTTCTGAACGTGAACGATGAATCAGGGCATAAAATACATCACTTCACCTTGTTTTCTGCAGCTCCGAAATTTTTCACAGTGGCGTTTGCGATGTCTTCATTGCACTTTTGTGGCCGTGTTTTCATGCCCTGTATATGTTAATGCCCTAAAAGTGTTTATGAAGATACACAATCGAGCGTGTTATTCTGTGTTGGCGTTTCTCGTTCTTTTGGCGCACTTCGTGAGGCCTCACTGGTGATTCACGTGACATTTGTCAGAGCGCACGCTGTCGGATGGTCCATATACGAGAAATATCAGTTGTAAATTATTTGCTACCCTGCATCATTTGCGACGAAATTGCGACCCCACCGGTGCACACGGGAAACACGGGCGCATTTGTGGGTCTATCTTCTTCAGCGGTTGCACACGCCGACCTAGCTTCCGTAGCCTTCCCTTCGTTGCCACATAAAGTTGTTCCCGAGTATAGAGCTGAAGTGGTAAAGTAGTTACGTGCTCTGATTAAAATCCTATTACGAAATGCAAGTTTCTTTGCGCAAGTGCATACCATGATTAGTCTATTTTACGTTGAAGTCGAGAATGGCTCCTAATAAAGAGCACTCAGTGTCAGGAGCACTGAATATGTCAATTAGTTTGATAGAAAATTGGAGGAAAGAACTTTGTTAGTTGAGTGGAATATCATGAACTTAGTTTTGGTAGGGTTAATACTGAGGAAGTGAATACAACAGCAGCTTAGAATGTTATTTAAATCATTTTGTGATTTTAGTGTTAAATAGTGAATTGAATTATTAGTGGCTAGTATCATACTGCCATGTGCATAAAGAAATGGTTCAGAGTTAGTAACATGAAGGGGAAGGTAATTCATGTAGATTAAAATAAATGTAGGCCAATAATGTACCCCTGAGGGACACCTTTAGTAAAAAAAAAATCTCATATTGTAGAGCGAACATAAACATTCTAGTGTATCTTACAGAGGTAACTTTAATGAGTGTCAAGGCAGGTCTAACAATACCAATAGACATCAGTTTGGTCCCCAGTATACTGTGGTCAAGGAATACGCTATCTCAAAATACCGTATTTTTTACAGAGCTAGTGTGGCAGACATCATTAAGAAAACGAGAAATGCAAGACACCGCCCCACGGATCTGTATGTAACTGAACAAAAAAAAAATACTTTTTATCATTTCCGTAGTGACGCCCCACATGATGGGCTCCTTCCCCGTGACCGCAAAACACTCGCGAAGGCTAGGCGATAGGCGAGAGCAGGAAAGGGCTAGAGGAGAAGGTGGTGAATGGCTGGGTCGGGCTCATCTGCTTGGCATTGACAAAATAGAGGAGGGGCTGACGTAAGCTTTTGTAGGCTATTTTCTTGCCTTCGCGCGTGGTGTCATTGACGCGCCCCGTTCGTGCGATCGTTATAGAGCATCGAGCAAACTGAGCAGGTTAAACTTGAATCTCGTAATTTGTGCGCGCGTGTGAGACAGGGATGATGCAGGGAAAATCCTTCAGCGATGCCGCTCAGTTGCGACGCGGAATTTCCCGTCGCTTCTCAGCTCGGGAATACTGGGGGCGGGACACGTAGATCGCTTCGTCCGCTCGCCGAGAAGCGCCTTCTTTTCACTCAGATACGTGCGCTTCGGTTCGTGCCGCGTCTCGAAGAAGACAAGAGAGCGAGGGAGGGAAGATGGGGAGGAGGAAGGACAAGCGGCGGCCCTATCGTTGGCATGCGACGCGCGCATCGGTGGCGCCCAATAACGGGTCATAACTTCAGGGAAATGCGCTCACGCGAAGAACCAGAGACGACATGTTCTCCGGCCGAGGGAGTCCGGACTTCAGGAACGCGGCGCGGCCGGTGCGTGGTGGAGGAGGAGGATCTGAAGGGGGATAAGGCCACGAAGCGAGCAGCCTCGAGAACGTCGAGAAAAAGAGCCAATCGGCCTATATTGGGCGCTCCATTCATTGTGCGGACAGAAATTGATTTCACTCGCCTTCAAGCCCCCGCGACTGCTTCCTTTTTCCCCTTCGACGTCGCCTCACTTTTACTTCTGCGGGAGGCCCCTTTCTGGCCCGAAGGGACCGCGGGGACATCTACAGGAGGAGACCACCGCGACCAGCGAGGCTTGGTCGACTGCGGGAAGCCGCACGGTTGATCGCGATCGGAGAGCTTGCTCGTCCCGTTCCCTCAGGGCGGCGCAAAACCATGGCCTGCGGGGGCTGAAAGCGCTTCCCGAGAAGCCCTAATTCGCCACCGGGCTCGTTACGAGTCCGCATTACGTGCTGCACGTCGTCCTCGCAGCGAGCCTGGCTCCACTTTTGCATCTGTTAACTTTTTTTTATATTTATTTCCTCCCGGTATAGCCTAAAGCAGCGGTGAAGGGAGGAAGCTGCGCATAGCTTCCACTCTGGGTGCAGCGTCAAGTGCCGCATATAACTTCACCTAAATAAAAGCGATAATTGGCTTTTCGATGCTGAATCGTTGAACACTTTTTTTTATTCTCTTGGCTGCGACTGACAGTTGTGCTCGATTATTGAAAAACAGAGCGCTCGATGGATTGCAGAGGTTTGCAAAGGTTCAGTGTAACGAGCTGCGCATGACAAATCAACGTATGCGTACATGTTCCCGCCGTAAATTGAAGCAGTTTTCACATTAATTAACCACTTGAGCATCCTCGTCGTCGTCATTATCAATGTACTTGGTTGCTCTGTCAATATAACTTCCCATATTTCTGATACAGTGTAACTGAACGTTACTAAATCATGTTGCATCACTCACTGTGTGCTACTATACCATTGACCTTCTCTGCAGTTGAATGCCTTAACGTAATAAATGCCAAACTAAAAAAAAACAGGAACGAAGCAAACCTTTTTTTCTAAACCTAGCACTCGCACTTACATCGTACACGTTGGTAGTGTAGCATTCTCTAGCTTTGTACACACACCTCCCAATCCACTTCGATTAAAGTGTAATAGCTTCCTAGTCATTGTTGCAGTTAAGTATCGTTGACTCTCCGTGACGCCACCAGGACATAAAGCACAATAGGTGAAGTCACCTATGGGTTATGTTCTTACAGGGAAGCCAAATGAAATCGGTCGGGCAGTGTACTCTCGCCGTCTCTCGATTTCCTTTCTGGCGCTCTTTGGCCATCAATTAGCCCTTGCGCCATAAAATACCTCACACCGATGTCCTTTCGGGGCCAAGGTGTACAATGCAAGGTCCTGCAAACTTGTACTCGACTTTCCCGCCTCTCCCTTTCAGAGTAGGGTCAGTTCAATGCAACGGATACCAAGATTGAATTCAGAGGGAAAGCTTTCATGGCATCACAATAAAAATCACAATATCCAGGATGGAACGGCAGTCGAACCTTTATAGGCCTCTCCCGTGGCCTGTTCAGTATTCTACCACAAATACCTGCCGGTTCATGAAGCTTCTTCGCATAAAAACTCTATAGAGGCTTCATGTCAAAAAGAAACACCGTTATTATATGTAATATAGATTGGCAAAGGAGTAAAAGAACAACCAAAAGTCACGCAATTAGAATTGTGTAACCAGGCGTCACACAAAGTGAACTGCGCAACGAGCGGGTCTTTTATTACTTTCAACCAATTACAGAAGGATAGGCCATAATTAGTCATCGTAATAAGCCGAAGCATCAACGAAGTGCACTTATTGATTTACAGGTGCGTCTGCAGAATTAAGAATAACGGCATGGAATTAAGAATAACGGCATGGATGGTTGCCTACTTCACAAAAAATATAATGATTTATAAACTCCTAGGTATCTCATTAGTGTAGATGTATTAGTTGCCAAGAAAATCCATAGGTCCCCTAACATCTCCATAAAGTCTCTTTCTCTCTCTCCCTCTCACGTTAACATAAGTAATACAGTGGAGTAGGTGAATAAACTAATGACTGGGCGTTACAAAATAGCATTAAGTAACAAGTGACTCGTGCAAACCTTTCAACACATTACAAAGGGCTCAGCCGTGATTCTTCATCCGCCACGGTATCTTCAAAATTCTCTTAATATTGTACATTTGTAGCGGGTACCTCGCTTCACCGCAGTATGACTAATACCATTGTAGTGGGTGCTACCCTTTTTCATAAAATTTACGTAAGTTTATGGTAAAGCGTATACCTCACAGGTGCACTTGTATGAGTAGCCCCAAAGGTAGTTTTTAACGGGTTCTAGACATGCAACCCTTCAAGCTTTCGCTGTGATGGTGCTGCGTATTCCACGCAGGCCTGACGTTTTTCTTTCTTTTTTTTTGTCACTCTATATTCATTTATTATAGGGAATATAGTTTCACTGTTAAATTCGTCTAGTACACTGTAGTATGACCGTACTTCCATCACTGACCTCAAATCTCAAAAGGGTTTACCTGCTATAACTAATCGAAGTCGCGTGTGTCATTTGAAATTATTTTTTAACTAGTGAAAGGTCAGGGCATGAGCAACGCGTCATATCTACTTGCGTATTTGTTAGATTACGCTGCCAGGCACATACACTCTCTAGCTTTATAACTCCATTCATAACACGTCAGCTGTTTGAAGTATTCTTATTTTCTTAGAACGACAGTGGATTGGAACGAATTTCTTATAAAAAGTATATATGAGACCAGATGTACTATCGCAGAGTGATCACATTTTCAGTAGTGCGCATTTTATTGAGTGGCTGGGATGTTTAAGGTGTTTCTTTCTATATTTTACTCGTAATAACTGATTTTAAATTTCATTTGAAAATTGTTGAAATAAGGTACCTAGCCTTTTGTTTTGTTTTTCAAAGCACATGTGCGAAACTCACATGTTCCATGTCATAGATAAAGTTTTTCTTATCGCACTGTACGCGCCTATATATGTACCACGCTGCCAAAATTGTATCCCGGTATAAAATATTATTGAACAAATAACAAATATTACACATATATATTATTATGTAATTAGGTGAATAATACTACAAAGTACATTACACCACTGAATAAGTGAAATTCAAGGCGAAGTTGTCTGTCACCTATGCACATCTGTAAAAATTCCACAAGTATCCGCGGCACTAGAGACGAATGTAAGTCGAAAGCGTACATTAACTTTTAAAATTGTTTTTTTTTTTGTGCCAACGACACTCACGCAATTTGAAACACGCAATAATTTGGTTTTTCCTGTTAGAGAAATTTCAAATAGGATACCAAAGAGGCTTGAGGTCTAAAAATTTACGAGCCACTTGTGTGCATGAGCAGTACTCAAGTGTGGCTTGGGTTCTTGGGTTTGTGTCGACCCCACACCCCAAAATTAAGAACTATGGCATGGATCTCCCAGGCTTCTTCCGTCTCTAGGCAGGCGACACACAGTTAGCGGCCTGCCGGACGCATAGTCTTGATTTCTCGCGTATGGAGTCCCGTGCGTTTGGCCCAATGCCGCCCGCGTTTGACCCATTTTTTAAAGGGACACTAAAAAGAACAATGAACTTGGTTTAGACGGACAAACTACACACTGAGAGCTATAATGCTATATGTTTCATTATCATAACTTCATTACCAGTGGAGAGAACTGAGGTTGAAATTTTATTTGAACCTTCGCACCAAAGTCCCCGTTCGTGACGTCAGAAGTTTCTAAATGTATTCTTGGTATTTTCGCGGCATTGGCTCAATGGAATTTCTGAAACTTCGTACGCGAAATCTAGGACACCCACAAAGAGAATGTGCTTCATTTTCATCGACTGGAGGCTACGTAAGATGAAGCGGACGCCTTCAAAATATCTTGCATCACAGTGTTTGTGGCGGGAATCTCACGATAGCATCACCCCCCCCCCCCATTTTCTTTTGGCGCGTTTTCTCACCTACAAAGCGCCGTGTGGCAGTAACAATAATGTTTTCGAGATTTTGTACTTAACTAAAAATGAAAAATTGTTTTGCTCTTCAGTGTCTCCTTTAAACTCGGATGCTGCTCCGATTCAAGAGCAACCTACGGAACAAAGCTTGGTGACTCAGTGTGTTGCGTCCCCTATTCTAAAATTCTACTCTTCGTAAAGTTTCACAATCGCGCCGGATTTTTCACCTTACAGAATAAATAAAAGCTCTCTGATCTGGCAGCACTTCAAGCGAGCGTGGGCCTACAGTTCATTAACATGTCAGTGGCGCTTTTCACTCCACACGTGAATCGCTCCAATCATTCGGTACAACTAAAAATCAATGAGAGAACAATTTTGCCCCCCCCCCCTCCTGTCCTCATCGATCGAAATTGCCTCCAGAGTCATGACGTGGTGCGCTTTCGCCGAGTTTTTCAGTTGATGCCATCGGAACCACCAAAGCCATCTTGATTAGATTTAAATAAAAATCTAATTTCCCAACTTCTGCTTGACATTTTCGCTTCGGGCTGCGAGAAACTAGCCTTAGTTGAGTTTGTTTTTTCTTTGTCGCTCAGTTTAACTGTGCTTTTCTTTTTATTTAGGTGAGAGCTAGTAACGCTCATAGCTCAGCGAAGATTGCGTGCCATTTACTGTAAATGTCTGTTCCACATCCGTTGCTGGCAATAAATTTGCAGGGACTGATGGCAGTGAAATGAAGGCTGAAATGACCGTATAATATAATGATCGTTAAATATATAACATAGCCCTAAAGCCTCCACAATCATTCGGCTTAAAGATGTCGTTACACTCACGTTGGGTCAAGTGTCCAGCTCGCCTTATTGATTTGCAGCGAGTTGATTATATCTCCCCTTCAGTTGATCTTCAAACCAAAATAAATTTCTCATGCGCAACTTATCTAATAGAAATGTACCTTGATTATGGCTGGTTGCAATGCGTCTTACGTTTGTGCTATCTTCACTATTTTAGTTGTGCTTTAAAAAGAGGCGTTCCAATTGCAATGCATGTTGACAAGCTTACATAACAAGGCAGGCAACAAACACAAAAGTTAGGTTTTTTTTTTGTTTCACTTAGTTTACCAAACAGAAAACCTCTTTTGTCGTGTAGCCCACTAAACGTTTATTGGAATTTAATAGGTAGATACATAGCTGAACAGCTGTTGCTGGAGCCCCTCAATGCATGCTTCCCCTTAACAGTCATTGTTTATTACAGTACACAGAAACGAAAAAAGAATCATATTCAACCAACTGGTTATGATTCTAATCTAACCTCTGTTCTACGCATATTTGAGGTTCAACAAACCGCATCTACGTTGTGGACGTCGTTTGCATTTTGTAGTAATATCACAGCAACGGTCTTCCTCGACTTGGATACTTGGGCGTGACAGTTCATTAACATCTGTCATGATTTCAAAGAGACATGAACCTTCAATATCAGTTGATGTACGGCAACAAAAATTCTTTAGCAGACTTCTTATGCTGCTGACGACAATCTTTTTGTGTTGGTGACGCAAATAAATACAAAATTAACCATTTTGACAAAGAGAAATGATAGTTCATACAATAAACAACGCAAGACCCTACAGTGCATCGATCACTTTTGGCGCTGAACGCAACAGCTAAGGCCGAGTATTTTGTGATCATTTCATTAACAGGCTGATGCTATCTTCAAGGATGTGTCTAAAGGATTGTACGTTCGGGTTTACTCTAAAACAACATAAAAGCACAGCCGGTTTCTCAATAAATCTAGACTCACTGAATTGGCGGCATGCTTTCTTTCTGATCCCCCCCCCCCCCCCCCAGTCTGTGTGCCATAAATCGTCTAGTTCCTCTATACTACTAATATTTCATTCGGGGTACAGCAGGGTACGTCTTGTCCTCGGCACTCTACTTTTTTCACTTTGGGTCAATGGCTGCTAGAATAGAGAACGTAACTATGAGCATATATATATACGTGCGTCTTTGACCTTATTAGTATACATGCTACATCCCAGAGTTTATTATCCTCCATGTCGTATTGATTTAAAGCAATCAACCATTCATTTATTTTCATTCATTTTGGCACACCTGTCAAGTGAATTATAATTTGATGTCGCACTACTTCAATATAATTATCCTATACCGACTCTGCCATGATATGAGCACAATCTAATCAAAAACAAATTAACTAGAAGAACATGGTTTTTACTTTCAAGTTGCGTTAGACATAAGCGTCAGGAAATCTGTGAGTTTGTTTTTTACTGACTTGAATACTATAGGACAATTTCTCTTTCACCGACTGTTCCATTTCGGTTTTAACTTACCCTTGGTTTTTGCTGACAGAAGATTGCTGACACTTGCTGGTCCTATTTTTTCGACAGTAACAATATTGCACAGTTTTTGTTTCTCAATTGTTATGAAAAGGCTAAGTATTTGTGATATCACTCTACCCATCGGATGTGCCTTCAACCGGTAAAGCATCACTTCAGTCGTATAGCACGAGACTCAGGCATGGGGTCAAAGACCGTGGCCCATATACCCGAGCCTAAATACTGCAGCGTAAAACGCCTGATTTGAGGGAGTCTGCAGCATCTCCGCCTTCACGGTCTGCAGTCGGTCAAGAATAGCCGTGGCTGCCACGCCCAGGAAAGCACGCCTCGCACCACAAGCAAATTTTGCCTTCTCCTGACTTGTCTTCCACAGGATCTCAATGAAGTTATCACCACACTGTGAATGCATGTGAAAAATTCCTAAGGGTAAAGCTATTAAAGTTGGGCGAGTTGGTGTGGGTTTATCTTTTAGAAAAAGGCGAGACAGGACGGGACACAAAGCGAGACAGAATATTTATTTTTTAAGAATCTTTCGGGAGTCCACCTTTGTTTGTTTCTTTTTTGATGTCTTGCCTTGCTGCGAAGTTTGCTAGACGATAACTTTTAGGGGTGTTGTATTCGAAGGCTGCCGAAAGTGCCCACTATAGAGCCCCCCGCCCCTCCTATTACTATTAACACACCCTTGGTTAGCTGCAGCCACTACTATCAGCTGTCCGCATGATTGAGAAACTACCGCACGACACTACTTCAGCGTTGGCTGCAGGGCTAGACTCTCGCATTGCACTCGTTCAGGCTATGCTCCAAAGTGTCTCTCAGCATCCCAGAGGTCTTTTTTAGTCGGTAACATGGTCTGAAAGCGCAAGCCCGAAAAACAAGGCCCTTGCTAAATAGCAGTTGGCTACGCACAAGCCAACGGAGAGCCTTCCTTGACCCTACTCACCAAAGTCGAAGAGTTTACAGCGAAAGCTGTTATGAGATCACAAGTCGGGTCTTGCGCAGCGCCGTAGTTGTCTGCCACCGCCACCGCCGGTGTCCGTTATCACATCGCATGAAATTAGCAAAAAACTTAGTACCAATGACACAGTGGGGCTCGAGCCCGGGTCTGCTGGGCGTCAGCCCAGTATTTTATCACTGAACCACTTGTTGGCAAACTTGTTGACAAACTTGCATCATCACACAGACTTAATGTCGGGAAAGCAATCGTGTTATCGCGACTTATAAAGCGTTTTTAAGCAGCAAAAGAACAAGCAGTCATCGCACAATGCCAACAGCGTAACGAATGGGTCGTCCAATCCTCCAACGCATTACAAAAGCTTATTTTTGTTCAGCTATTAACCACTTCAGACATACTTCCTAATTGTAGTCAGCCACTGGCACAATATTCTTCGCAATAGTTCAGCGGATACCACGCTTCTAAAAAGAATGACGAAAAATAGCATAGCGAATGCCGGCCTACTACCTGAAATGTTTTGTTAGTAATGCCGTAGTGGGCACAAAGCAAGTGTGCTTGCAGCAGTTACCCAATGAGAGTTGAGAAAAAACTCTGAAAGGCCGCTCGTCTAGCTTTTGCTCTGACTGTGCTGCGCCTTCCATGCAGGCCTGGCGTTTTTAAAGGGCTCCTAAACCACCCAGAGGTCGAAATTTTGTTGTGGCGTTTCAGTTGTACGCGAGTCTATGAAGAATGCTGGCGTGGTCACACGCGTTTGCTCGTTTCACTCTTTCCTTCGCTAGGCTTCACTCGTCCGCTCACCTGTCCACCTCTCCGAGGGGCCTTCCTCTGCGTCCGAGGTGGTGACGCAAAAACCGCGCATCTGCTAGCAGAAAACAGGCTCTCATTCGCCCATTAACCCCGTCTGTTGCTTGCGACGTCACCTGATCTTACAGGTGACGTTATGACGGCTGTTTTCAATAAACGAAAGGCACGGAGAGCATCACGCGAGAGCCTGTTGGTGGTTTAGGGGCCCTTTAAGTGCACGGCCAAAAAGCTGTCGCTTGCCATTATTAACGGCACTCCGACGCTCCGAGCCCTTGGATGGGTACGCCGCGGGGAATCTTACGGCCAAGGGAGACTACGGGTGCGTCTTGTGCTGCGAACACAAGGCCCCGGTTCTCTACGGCCTGAGCCGCAGCTTGCCAAAGCGCTTGTGCCTACCATATAGACCAAGAGCGGGAACGCATGTACTATACATCACGCAGTGCCCTAACCCGCCAATATTCACCCAAGAAGCAACAGCACGCGGGGCCCCACAACGTGCCCCTCATGTTCTTCAAGCCGATCCTGGTGGTAGGGTCTCGAGTTCATCGCCTTTCAAGCCCAAGCTATTAAAAGATTGGTATGGCAAACAGCAGCGATAATATCACCCGAGATTACCTGGGTACATATATACCATGAACGCGTGCGACTACGCCGAATACCGCAAGAAGATGGCAGCTTAGAGCAACGATCAGGGCTAGATCCACAATTGCTACGCTGCACATTCCCAGCAGTAAGCTGTGCAGATGGTGCAAGAAACCGGCAAAAACGAGGTCTAGCGCACAACAGGATACCCCATGGTCTTAAAGCCACCGGGAAACTCTAGCGACGAAGTCTCAAAGTACTCCACCGTGGCTCAGAATCAGGCATTCGAACGCGTAAGCTTGAATTAAACATCGTTCGTGACACCCAGATTGGCGCTGACAATCCGTTGCCCAAGCTACTGGACGTGGTCGAATCTTCACTGTTTGCGAAAATGGGGGATATGATTGTTCTTGGCGTGGTCGTTACACGACGTGACAAGGATACTTCAGATACTTGTCACCAATTACTAAAATAATCGTCACAAATGTTATATTCTTCATTGATGTACGCAGTTTATGTTTGCATTGATTCACGGTGCTCACCACTAACCTAATTCCTAGCCGCGCCATTCATCATATTTCCCTCATTTGGTAACGCATGATGTACACCTCAATGAAGGTCCCTCCAAGTGTGTTACTCTCCTACCCGAGGCCTGCGGTCACCTGTGGTGGTCTGCGGTTACTCTGTCTAGAAACGAAAGATACACTTGTGCCTTCTTCGTCTATGAAAGCACTAGCAAACACTGCTGCAGTGATATGGCCTCATCTGAACATGAACTGAGCACGTACCAGTGCTACAAAAACAAAACATCGAACCAAAAGCACGCAACAAAAGAAAGTATCAGATCACAGCTTGTCACGTGCGATGGCGGGTTGATCCATAGCGAAACGTTTCGTGCTACGCCAACTCAAAGAATGAAACAATTCATAGGAGATCCATTTCTTTTTTGTGAGCATCGTTAAGAGAGTCGACCATGCTTTCCCTGAATCCCCTAGCAGTAACCACGTGATATGTCAGCTTATGAATACCTCGCAGGCCTTCCAGAGTTCCTTGTTTATTTACCGCTTGGCAAAAAAAAAAAAACATTACTTAGTAGCTGCAGCCACCCTTTCGGGAAAGGAAGTAAAGTATCGGCAAGTGCGACGCGTAAAAAAAAAGGAAAGTCTGTAAGCGATGCCCGGCACAATGTCTCGTATTCTCTTCATCATGCTTTTTTCTCGCTCAACTCAAGGCTGTCTCTCAATGCGGCTGGTTGGACAAAAACGAAAAAACGGTTGGGTGGAAGGGGAAAGGGGGTTCACTGCCCCGGGGTTTCTTTTGAGACCTTTTTGAGGCCAGGGTCGTTGTTATGGCTCAAAACCGTATACGCGCAGCTAATAAATACCGACTCTCTCTCACGTTCTTGAAAACGCTGCTTTGGCGTGCCATGTCTTCGTTCCGATAAAGCGACAGTGACAGGAATAAGCGTTCGGTTCTTATATATCGCGGTTCGCTGCGTACAGACTTTTCTCGTCGTCCCTTCAACGCGCTCGGTTCATGCCGCTCTCTTATGAATATTGCCGACCACCACGTCCACATCGTCGTTGTTTTGTTCGCGGGGACAGACAGAGCGCCATACTGCGATTTTCTTGCTCTCTTTCAAGCCGCGGCTGTCATCCCGGGCCTGCTCATTCACTAGGCCCCTTGCTGAAAGTGTTTCAGGAAAGACGCGATGTCATACGCTTCTTTCGGGGTGCATCAATGACTAGGCATAAATATCCGCTGTTTCAGCAGTGCATCGGCGGCTCTTTACAATCAATCTGCCTGTCGTACGGCGGTGTGCAAGGGTACCGTCGTGGTCTTGGAAACAGACCAATTGAACACGTTTATTCACAACTTCGCTCGTTATTGAATCAAGATTCACTACGGTTAACCCATCTGCTTCTGAATCTGGCTGTTTTCGAACGCTCATCATTGTGTCATGGTATAAGGTGCGCCCCGCTCGTAACCTAGATTTTCAATTGTTCCACAAACGTCTTCAACACGGCACTCGTGCTCATTACGTATACATATTGACACGTGTTTGTAGGAATGCACGTTCATTTCGTCTATTCTTTTCTCGTTTACTGCACATTTTATTCAATTATCAAACACGAGTGATGCCGAAGGTGTCCGCTGAAGCTGCTACGTCTCACCCGGATGGGCGAAATCTACCGCCACCAACATCAACAATGAGTGCGCAAACGGGAATGAAAAATAAGCGATTGAAATATCAGAGAAACGAAACAGCTCACAGACACAGCCCCACTCAAGAGAAAGCAACAACCACAACCAGAAAAAACAAAACAGGGAAACGAGGAGGCGGTGTGGTTCACGACTGCAGAGGAAGAAACAATTTCATATGCCGTAAGCCTGCTACACGCATGGCTACAACTCTTGGAAGACAAGCCCCGCTCATGGCACTGCTTCTCGTAGATTCTTTTTACTTCTTTTGTCTACTTACTTTGCTGCCTATGGTTCTTGGATCTGGTGCTTTGCTTTATTTATTGTTAAGCGACGGAAGAAACGACTGGCTGGTGGCAAAGACGAGTCAGTCGTGTATGCAAGGAAGGGCGCGCCGAAAGAGAGAGAGAGAGAGAAGGACACGTAGAAAGTGAGAGGGACACCGGAGAAAGGACGAAGCTGCGCGAGTCTAGCTCGTGCGTGCTCCGATGTCGAAAGGAGGCCCGCTGCCGGATTCACGGTAAGCCTGCTTCTCTGCTCGAGCGATTCCATCGGAGCAGGAAACGGCCCCCGCTGCACACGCTGCAGGGTCTCAGCAGCAGGGGTAGTGGCATCGTCGGTGTCTGTAACTCTCACGGACGCCAGCGTTCACGAGTGTGCAACCCACTTCACGCACATGACGGCTGCGAAACGCTCGCGAGTTCGGCTTTGCAAGCATTTCACAGAAACATCACTCTCTCCTACGAAAAAAGATATAGTAAAGAGAAGACGAAACACACACAAAAAACGTTTTTTTTTTTCGGTTGGTGGAAAAGTGTAGCACGCGATGCGTTTTCTTGCTCCTGAGGGGGGATTTTACTGAAACCGCAAATCTTATGAAGCACAAGTCAAGATTGTTGTTTTAACGAAACTGAAGCGAAGCGAAAATGTAACTAGCTACAAAACTTATTAGAAAGCTGCAGTAGAGCTACGTAGAGCTAAGAAGCTCTACGGGAGTCGCTATTTCCTGCGGTTGGTTCAATATTATTAGATGCGGAGCATCTTTTTCCCTAGCCTCGGTAACGCTGTCCCTCCGTCTGCACTGCTCCCCTCACCGTAGGTGTTGGAGCGGCGCCAAGTAGCTCACGCCTTCCTTGCAGTGCGTGGTGCTGTCTCTCTCTATCACCCGCCGCGCGCTCGCCACGTGTCAGCTCGCATGTAAAAACATTTAAACAACTGCAGGAAATATTGACTCCCGTAGAGCTTCTTAGCCATCTTCATCCTCTCCACCGCTTGCAACGCTCGAGCCCACTCCTCACGTGGACATGATCTCAACCGTGCCACCTCTGTCCATCTGGCAGCGAGCTAATGGGTGCGCGGGCTCCCGGGGCCGACCTTCGGCAGCGACAATCTTCCGGGGCCATCAATGTCGGCAGCGCACCGCTGCTTTCCCCACGACGAGGGTTAGCAAAGCCGATCACGTTCGCAAATGGCGACACCAAGACGGACGAGGCGTGAGCCAGGAAAGCCGAATGCAAGCTTCGGCAGTGAAAGACCAGCGACACCGTCGAGGTGCGAGTCAAGAACACCAATCACGTTCGAGAATACAGATGGCGTGCAGGTAACACCGACGAGACGTGAGCCAAGGAAGCCGAGAGCAAGCGTCTTCAGCACGTCCCACCTACCGTGTCTTTTCTTATCAAACAAACGTTTCCTCGGGTAAACGCTACACAAAATTTCGCTTCAAACCGTTCATCGAGCACCTGCGTCGACGCCTTGCGCACTATTGCTACTTGGCATCCCATCTGGGTTCCCTCCGGGTAGATAGTACACAGTTTTTATTACTACTTTTACGTTATACGATGTGTATAGAAAATCTTTTCAGGTGAAATCATATATAAGTTCAGATTAACAATCGCAAAATCAAGAATTATTGGGTCGTATGACAGAATCGCAATAATTACTGGTCTTGTGGCTGCTTCAGCAATACCTTTCTACATCACACTTTGTTGTAGTTATGAATATGATATCAGTCAATATAAATAGAGTTGAAGCATATATATACCTAATTTACCAGTCATTTACAAGTTTCTTTGATCGCTCGTTCATATCACAAGTGCCTGCGAGCCCCGCTATGGTGGTCTAGTGTTTAAGGTACTCGGCTGCTGACTCGCAAGTCACGGTATTGAATTCCGGCTGCGGCAGCCGCATTTTCGATGGAAACAAAAATGCTGTAGGCTCGTGTGCTCAGATAAGGGTGCACGTTAAGGAACTCCAGGTGGTCGAAATTTCCGGAGCCTTCCACTACGGCTTCTATCATGAGCATATAAATCGATCAGTCGCCTGTGAGTGACGCTATTTTTTATGTTTTTTTAATGTGAAAACCTTAGATGCCTCATCAAAGTCAAAAACTGACTGCCGGTGTCATCAACACAAGTGACGGAGAAGAAGAGATAATCACATCGTGACCCCCCGATATGACGTCATCATTACATCCCATGTGGTCAAATTAATGGCGTCATCTTGCAGTAATTATAACGTCAACTACGCATGACGTCTCGTGATGACGACGTCGTGTGACATCGTTGTTTGGTCAAAACCTGGCGGATCACGGAGGACAGTACTATCTCCGGTTGAGGTGCAGAAAGCTTACGATGCCTCCGATTCTGAAGGCTGTGCAAAGCCGCGTTAGATTCTGGTAACTTTTGGAAGGGGTGCAAAAAAGACAAAACATTGACTGCAAAAAAAAAAAAGCAGACGATTGAGTTAGCTTTCCCGTAGTTTTAGGCAAATGCATAAGGTACCCTGTGATATTTAGTCCTATTACAATTATTTGCCCTCACGGCCACTAGTACGCCTCGTCTAGCGTGCGCGCTTTGTTATTCTGGGTAGTACGATGAAGCGTAGCAGTTCCGTCGTGTTACTTCACGCGATCAGAGATGAGTAACACCCCGCACTGTGAAAGTGTCCACAGCCCTGCATATACGATCACGAGTCTTGGATTCACGTTGTCTGTATGTGGGTTCTAACGTCCCAAAAGCACCGTATGATTACGAGAGACGCCGCAGTGGAGGGCTCCAGTAATTTCGACCACCTGGGGTGCTTTAACGTGCACTAAAATCTGAGCACATGGGCCTACAGCATTTTCGCCTCTATAGAAAATACAGCCGCCGCAGCCGCGATTCGATACAGTCACCTGCGGGTCAGCAGCCACGTGCCTTAGGCCCTAGACCACCACGGCGGGGCGATTCACGTTGTCGAGTCATCTCACATGATGGCGACTACTGCTCGAGAAGCGTTTCGTGCAGCTGAACGGTGGTATACTCAAGATACGTCAAGCTCAACAGAGTGATGCCCAAAAATGAGCACAAGTCACATATCACTGTCGGCACCGGGTGAGTAGTCGAGTTGTTTTTCTGAAAAAAAAAAAAAACTACGCTCATGACATTGCCCTAAACTGTATACGACCACCTCAGAAGAGGCTGGTCGTTCATCTTACGCCATTACCGTGCTTTGTGTTTTACGCCAACCTTTCATTTTTTAAACCAATCCTGACTGTCTTCGCTTATATGGCTTTAGGAGCAGGCTAACTTGGGCATTAAAGTCGTGTGCCGCTGAATTACTGCCGAATGACAGACACTTATTGCGAAATAGCCACATGTTATGGCCTGCACTTTTTTAAAAGTTAGGACGACCACAAAGCAGCTTCTATTTGCTTTAATATCATACCTGCAAAGAAGCATATCTTGAACCTCTGCCTGCTATGAAGCTCAGTCACATGCAGTAAAAAAAATGGTACTCCTTTGCGATCCAATATCTGTGTTTTGATAGCAAATATTTGTTTTCTATTTATCTAGCATTTTAGCGACTCAATGAGCTGTTCAAACTGAGACTCAGCTCTAATACAGCGCATGAAAAGAACAAAAACCAAACAAGCGCTGCAAGTAAATATATCGACTGCGTGACTCGTTGGTCGAGCCGCGTTGTTGAAAGTGGCTTCTCCGTAAGGTCGAAGCTAAAGCAGTTGTGCACGCTTTACAGGATATGGTCTGGTTTAAAGGTACTCGGAAACATTTTTTTTTTTTATGCGAATGCATTTCTTAGTCGGGCTACGCCAGGCATCCGAGATTGTCCGCACGCCAACAGGTGTTATCACCCCCTCTCCCATAGCAAACTGTGGCGAGCGCGTGAGCTAATCCTCGCCCCATGCAACTGGAAAATATGGTGCGAGAGAGGGTAGGTGCAGTTCTTTGCCGCTTCTTCTCTCGCTCTTCGCTCTCTCTCCTCCCTTCCGCCTACTCTCCCGTCCACTCGTACCTCACTCTCAAGCGTCCGCTGGCTGAGCGCCTCTCAAGAACATCAGGAAATGTGTGCTCGAGATGCTGCTTTGAAACGCCAACGCCGAGACGGGAACGCTGGAAACCCACTCTCTCGTCCGCTCTCTTCTCACTTTCGACCATTCGCTGGCTGGGCGCCTCTCAAGGTGATGGCAGAAGTCGATGAAGCGAATGCCTGACTTGCGGTGCAAGAATATGTTAGGTGATGACACTGCGCCCACCGGTGTGTCCAGATTGTGTTCGCCGCCTGGCCTGTTTTCGCTTGATGTGATAGATGGCGCTCACTGGGTAGTGACTCCTATCCGCGTGTAGAAGGTTATTGCTGCGGAGCCTCACTTGTTTATTACGCCCGATATACACACACATCTATATATATGTCAATAACTTATAACACTGTGACTGCCCCGCCACAGTGGTCTAGTGGCTAAGGTACTCGGCTGCGGACCCGCAGGTTGCGGGATCAAATCCCGGCTGCGGCGGCTGCATTTGCGATGGAGGTGGAAATGTTGTAGGTCCGTGTAGTTAAAGAACGTTGAAGAACGCCAGGTGGTCGGAATTTCTAGAGCCCTCAACTACGGCGTCTCTCATAATCATATGGTGGTTTTGGGACGTTAAACCCCACAAATCAATATAGCACGGTGACTCTGCTTTGACGAAATTGAGTTCCTTGTTATATATGCAGCTTATTTGCCAATAGTGTTTTTGTCATATAAATTCTCCAAGGGCAGCGAGCGTTTGCCTGGAGAGCAGTCGCATTTTGACCCAACAGCACTCAAGAGAACTTTTCGTTAAAATTCAGGTGTTGGCGTCGGCGGTGTCGGCGTTAGCACTTTTGGTCTCAGCATTTTGGTTTTTTGGACAAAAAATCATCCTTTTACGGGAAAGAAAATTTGAGATGCTTGCGATAAGGATGCTAGCCTGAGGGCAAAGACACGCTAGCAATTAGAAAAGCGATAGTCTGCATGCACTTGTGCGTGTATGTGAGTGCATGTGTACCTGCGTGTGTGCGCACATGTGCCTGTGTGGGTGTGTGCGTGCGGGGAGATATCGCTTTCGCGTTCAGTGCAAAATGCACTGAATGCGACAAAATGAACGCAAAATGAACGAGAAACTGCGTCAGACACCTGTCAACTAATGTATCACGGCACTTACACGCGTTATGTTAGGAACATTAAGCGACGTGCTACCTTTGCTAGTATTGCTGTTAATGCCCCACAGATGACTTCATTTCAGCCTCTGGCAGTGTAAGCAGTATTGTACGGTGAGAAAAACTTCATTGGGTCCCGAAGGATGACTCTGGGTTAACCCGTAGCACACTCATGTCGGGATTGTCAGGCCAGTGCCATCAGCCATACTTTGCGATATTTTAATAAACCGGGTTGGCTTCAACTTGATGAAGTGCTTATCAGACAGTGAAAGCGAGTGCAATACCTGAAGCAGTATATTTTGACGCCGAAAGTCATATTTCGTGTTTGATGAGATATCTAAGACTATCTAATGCCTTCGCCTTAACAAACAGTGTTGTATCGAAAGTACCGTAGTTGGAAGGTAGGAAAGCCGTGCAGATTTTCTAACAGTTGGGTGCTATGCAATGAGTGGATGACAGTAAATATATTTCATGAAACTTCATACACCTTGCTGGGTTCTACAGAACTGTGCGATCTTAGCTTTCTGCTACGCTTTGTGTTGCTCAGTTGCACACTACATACGCGTGAAAGCAAAGACGTACGATTGCATAATCAACAGAACATCCTAAAACAACTTTAAAGCTGACTACTCAAATGCACATAGTTCCGTCCACAAGCTAAAGGCCATCAATCCCCATGGCACATTGTGTTTTAAAACTGCGTTACTAGGGGCGAAAATAGACTCTATAGATGTTGATATAAAAATGGCCCGCCCCACCTAGTTTCGATGCGTTCCAATTGAAAACTTTTTATTTGTTTTATAAGGGCTGAGAAGACAACAAAATGTCAGCCCGAGTACAAAATACTATGATGCTCGCCATGCTGTGGTAATTGAAGGTTAGGGCCCCGCCGCGGTGGTCTAGTGGCTAAGGTACTCGGCTGCTGACCCGCAGGGCGCGGGTTCGAATCCCGGCTGCGGCGGCTGCATTTCCGTTGGAGGCGGAAATGTTGTAGGCCCGTGCGCTCAGATTTGGGTGCACGTTAAAGAACCCCAGGTGGTCTAAATTTCCGGAGCCCTCCACTACGGCGTCTCTCATAATCATATAGTGGTTTTGGGACGTTAAACCCCACATATCAATCAATTGAAGGTTAGGTTTGACCAAGTGGAGAATTTCAACGAGCACCTACATGCACGAATGTTTGGTTTCTTTTTTTTTGCGTTTCGCACCCATTTCAGTGTGACCCCCGCGATCCGGAGGCGCACTTGCGTTCTCAAGCTCAACAGCACCACATGTTGGATATAAGGTGCCACGGCAGGTGCGCAGCCAAACTCTAAAGCAATGCTTCTCAGCCTTGGATGTTTCGGGGACACCCTGTGGACCTGTGTAAGTGATGAGAAATCCCTTACAGGGAGAAGAAAATGGAGGTAGGGGGAGAAGGTGTCTGACGGGAAGTAAAGGCGCTGCGCCAAGGGCGCCTTTATTGCTTACTGGCGAAGAATGGTCAAGTTTAAGTGCCACACCAGTTCGATATCCTCCCCTTCTGAGCATGTTGCGCAATCTGCAGCCACATGTGACTTCTTTCGAGCTGTTTTTTTGCAGAAAATATCCTAAGAAGGTAAGTGCAAGAAGAAAAAAAAAAGAGTGATTGGCTAACATGCATACATGCACATAGGAAGACGCAGAACAAGTCTACAATCCATAACTGGGGCCGAAGTTTCAGGAAGAAAGCTACAACAACCAGTTGATTTTTTCTTCACAACGATGAAATGTGGGGCCTGTACGAGTTTAAAAGAGCTTCAGAAGATTCACTGTGCGCTCCCTACCACAAGTAGGTAATTAAGAAAACTTCACAAATATATGTACGGCTCTATTTTGTCTCAATACTGGAGTAGTTGGCTTACGGTATCTGCTGTAGGCTATCGATAAAAGTTTTGTTACAACAAAAATACCAAAAAAGCTCTACCTGGTGCATTTCACAATTATTTTAAAATAATGCCTTCTAAACAACACACAAAAGGCAAGTCAAACGGCATTTAGAGCGTTCAGCAGTAACGTAGGCGCTACACTTGTGCCACTCTGCAGCGCAAAAAATAAAAAAGAACGCAGGTTCAATGCCAGTCCGTTACAGTGACCTCAATTTAACGTGTGCATTGTTCAAACAGGAAAAATACCTCGAGTATAATAATTTAGTTGCATGTTAGTTCTAGTTCAATAAAGCTACCGCGGAGGTGTAATACGTGTTCGCGTGTTGTTTTGGGTCTGCTTTTTTTATTACCGTACATTCGAAAGCTGAATGTTTGTACACTCGCATTTCTAAACTCTCGCCAGAGCAGAGTCTATCATATGCGATGCTGCCGCCCTAGGTATCAGTTACTCTCTAAAGTTTTTCTTGAAATGTTCACTTAATATATTGGCGTCGCTCACAGTTCCACTATCTATCTACCCTATTCTATGATATGTCTTAACCCTTTAACTCATTACATGACCCAATCGGAGTTTCCACTAGTCAGCAGTGCAGTTTAATAAAGAGGAGAAAGGGACTTTATGCACTTTTTCTCATTGCAAAATGGAGTTGTCTCTCTTCCGCTAGCTGTTTCATGCATTTAGGCGTATGACATATCTGTTTCACTTGGTTATTCTCCACAGCACGTTTCATCTATAAATTCTTTCGCTTTATTTTCTTTGTATTTTTCCTTTAAAGACTGGTTAGGTATAAATCTAAAATTAGGTATGAATATGCTACAAATATTGATATACCATACAGAACTATAGTTAAGAAGGCAAGTCTCATATACTTTGTGTCCACTCGAGAGGAGACTACCTAATACGCTTACTATAACAGGATTGCAGTGGTCGCTTCAGATAAACAGTTTGGAGAACTTTTCAGTGGCTTGTCGTGATTGCTCAATATCATTATTGCGTCGTTATTTGTATAATGTTCGAGGGATTGTGGTGACACTTACTGCCTGAAGACTGCGCACTTTAAACACGTTTGTTCAGCCTCGGCCGGGAGCACTGAACATAGTGTGTTTCAAACGCGTTTGTGCGAATCTAGAGAATCTCGAATTGCAGAATGTAGTAAAAATTTGAGAAGACGATGTATATACTAGTGCCCCTGATGCTGGTAGGACGTTTGTATGAAATTCACCGAAGAGCGTAACGCGACATGAGGGGTCTCCTCGGTCTCGCGAGCTTTCAACGCAGGGTCTTGGCAGCCAGCCCGCGCTGCTTCTACATTCCGAGCCCTCCGAGCTCTTGCTTCGGCTTCCTGGGTGTTTTGACGAGTAGCGTACAAGCTAGCGTCGTCTGAACGGTGGTGAGACATCTACTGTACCCTCTTTAAATAACTGGAAAAAACCATTCAGATGTGTCGCGGGTACTACGCTTATCAGAAGAAGGATGAATGGCGTAGTGGCATGGCAGGTGTTTTACTGCCATCGTCATAGTCGTGAGGTATAGTGGGTGCCTTGCATGTGCTGTGCCGTGATGGCGGAAAGAAAATGTGTGCTCTGGAATGCACGTCATTGAAGCAATGGCTATGGCGTAGGACGAGCCCCGAGCGTAAACAGCAAGCTCTTCGAAAGTCAGTTTCGCTGCAATGGCAAAGCAATCAATGCTATAGCAGCAAATGGTAATGTTACACTAAGTAAGGCTAGCAGTGATTTCGGATTCGATCTAGCGTAGCTCTACAAAGCGCTGGTGTAACTTAGAAGTGTGGCAGCTTGAGCTAGTTGGTATGGCATGACGATAGTTATAGCGCGAGACCAAAACCGTGTCCTTTCGTGTCCTTCTTGTCTCTGTGTCGTCGTTTTGGTCTCGCGCTATAACTATCGTCAGGCTGGTGTAACGTAACACAGCACCTGCAAGGAAAGAAGCGGTTTTCGTGCAGTCCGTCGTCTCAATGCGAAGTGGTATGAGCGCCGCACATAAAATAGGGTACATAATACGTATAGAGATAACGCGCACGTACCACAGCCCTCATGATAAAAGTTCGCAGCTTCTGTTCAAAAGACGTAGCCGCCTTTTTTCACCAGCGTCCTTTTATGCTCCTTCACCTAACGAAACATTGACGCGTCATCTGTGGTGTGCTTTAGGAGCAATCAACAACAGGCCTCGTACGCGGGGTGATGCTTGTCGCATGTGCCTTTCGTGCGGTGAATAGTGCCGGCTCGTTTCTTCTCTTTTTCAAACGCGTTCGTCACCAGTTCTCTCGATCTCGGGCGTATCTTAAATGCTACGCTGGAGCTCTTGGTCCTGTCGACGATGCTAGAGGCTCAAGCCAGGACGGAAGAAATGGGAGCAAATGCAAAACACTGATTTCAACATCAAGGTATACTGCTCCCTCAAATCCATGTCAGTGCTTGTTTCTGGCGTATCACTGACTGATCGAATATTTCCGTTTGCTGTTAGAACTGCGTAAAATTAATTAACGAAATTGCTTACTACAAAAATGCTGATTGCTTACTACAAAAAAATTGCTTACTACAAAGAAATTGCTTACTACAAAAACACTGATTCATTCTGTCGCCCACCCAATGATTAGAACTCCGCTTAATCTAAAAATTGTATGGTCCCCTTCGAGTTCAAATTATTGATCTTCTGTAGTTTGTAACACAATACTGGCGAAAAAAACTTGGTACTCAGAACGGGACGAACACCACGCAGCAAGCGTGGCGTTTATTGTATCGTGAAAGAGTAAGTTAGTAATACGAGCAAAATTGTTCTTATCTTTAGTGTTCCTTTACAACACTTGAGGGCTTTCAACAAGCATTTTGAATCTATAACATGTGCTGTACAGCCGAACGACTAGCGTTCAACGTTACCCTTATTCGTCCGAGTCGCAGATAATCGTTGTCGTTAACTGTGTAGAACACGAGTATTGCCGCTATCCTAACGAGGATTGGAGGTACTGCCTGCGAAAAACGGCGTTGACAAATACATGTGGGATTTTACGTACCAAAACAATGATATGAATATTAGGTATGCCGTAGTTAGGGGCTCCGCTAATTTTATCCATATGGCGTTCTTTAACGTGCACAGATATCGCACGTGCAGTACACGGTTCTTTAGCATTTTGTCTCCTTGGAAATGCGACCGCCTCGGCCAGGATCGAACCCGCAACCTTCGGGTCAGCAGCAGAGCACCCTAGCCTTTCATTCATTCAGGTGGACAAATGAATGGGTTGTCAGCGGTAATCTACGGGGATGGAAGCTCATTCCTTTTTTTTTTCAAGCCAGCATGTCTGACCTTGAGCAAGTGTGACAGTGGCAGCAGGTCTGCCCTTGTGCAATCAATATGGTCTCAGTGCGAATGAGATGTAGTGGTAAGCAGTGGCCCTATTTAGTCTTTCAGGCACACAGAATGGTTGAGGTAGCATTCATAAAGAATTCAGCTGACTTCCACCACTGGGCCCCACCATGGTGGTCTCGTGGCTAAGGTACTCGGCTGCTGACCCGCAGGTCGTGGGATCGAATCCCTGCTGAGGCGGCTGCATTTCTGATGGAAGTGAAAATGCTGTAGGCCCGTGTGCTCAGATTCGGGTGCACGTTAAAACACCCCAGGGGGTCGAAACTTCCGTAGCCCCCAATACGGCGTCTGTCATATTTATGTGGAGGTTTTGGGGCATTAAACCCCATATATCAATCAATCAATGAATCAATCAACAATCAATTAACAATCAATCCACCACTGAGAATA
The DNA here is from genome assembly GCF_043290135.1 of Rhipicephalus microplus. NCBI lineage: Eukaryota > Metazoa > Arthropoda > Arachnida > Ixodida > Ixodidae > Rhipicephalus > Rhipicephalus microplus. Next base: position 394,373,319 of record NC_134710.1, on the reverse strand, counting down.
TTTAGCAACCTTCTTTGTGAGGCAAAGTTCTAGGGGGTTCCGCGCATGTGTATAGGCAGCCTCATTACTCGCTATACCCACATACAACGAAAGCCATTCAAGGTTATTGTAAGCCATGTACTGAATTTTTTGTCGAGAAAATCCTGAAATCTTCTGTACACTTCTTCAAGAAAAAGAATTGCTCAAAAAGTCCAGAGAAGACTTGCTATGCGAGAGTGCCTCAGATTTTCGCACTCCAAAAAAGTTTAGTCTCCATATGACTGCATCAGTTCCCATGTTTTCGCATACTTGATCTGAGCTAATGCAGTCATGTCACGCAACACTGGGCTCTTTGAAGGAATCACGAACGCTGCAGCAGTTGCTCCGTGCTATATATCTAATGGCTACTCCTAGCAATAGACAATAAATCAGGCTAGCCTCACGTATTCGGAGTCCCAGTTGGGCGCAAAAGTGGTCCAGATAGCATTTTGGTACCATAAAATTATTAATCATTTTCCCCAAAGCCTGCAGCAGCACCAGAACGACGGTAACCTTGAAAATGACTTTAAATGTCCTTATACAAAGGGCAAATGGCTATTTTTAAAAACTCTTCCTTGCTGCAACTGAGTAGTTGGGATAGGAAAGTGTTTTTGCAAGTTACTAAAGAAACACACACCCACGCACATACCAACACATGAAGAAAACTCGTTGAGCGTTGCAAGTTAACGCGCAAAGCAATCGCACAAAATAACAGCCACTGAACTTAACTCTCAACCACCTAAAAATTTAATTTGATATACAAACTTTCGCGGTGGTGATGCTATTATCTGCTTTGTCGGTTGAAGTCACTCTCTGCAAATGATCTATGAACTCCCTTCTCGCTACATTTTCAACCTATAACAAAAGAAAGAAACACCCCTCAATTACTTTCTCGCGCTGAGGCATTAAGTTGGCAGTCTGAAAGTATATGTCCATGGTGATCCATGCTTGTAAAAGTGTGAAATGGCCGTTGCACCATGCAAGTATACAGCATCATCATGTTATTCCTGTCCTTGTTCATCATCATTGCCAATGTGATCATCACAATGAATATTTCCTTCTATGAGGCAGGCGTTACATAACGTTGCATATGCTTCAGCCTTTGTGAGACAACACTAGTCGTTGAGTCTTTCTGGTGAACTTCTTATAATGTTGGTGGTTTTAGGGGTAAAAACCACAATATGATCATGAGAGACGCGGTTGTGGAGGACTCCGGAAATTTCTACTATCTAATGCTCTTTGAACGTGCACTGACATCACAAAGCACGTGGGCCTCTATCATTTCGCCTTTGTCAAAGTGCGACCGCTGCCGCCGGAATCGGACCCGCCACCTTCGGGCCAGCAGCTGAGCACCTTAATCACTACAACACCCGCGACTTACTGTTGATGAGAGTTGAAACACGCTAATAAAAAATTAAGAAAATGATAAGCCAACGCGTACGCGAGGATATCGCAGGGACATTGCCTGAGCTATGGCATTTGTCTACGCTGTCTTTTTTTTATTTTCGTAGTACAGATTAAAAAAACAGCAAATCAAAGACGGCAACGGTGATACGCTAGCAGGCGTAGCATTAAAACATCGATATTTATTACAAGTGGTGCACTCTGGACGTATGCGGTTGCTGCCTGGCCTCGAGCGCAGCTCAAACCGATGCCGCTTGTTGTTCTTGCGCGGAGAGAAAATAGATGCCTACTACGCGAGAAAAAAACGTGCGCTGCATTCTAAGAGGTATCGCGATGCGGACAATGAAACCACGTATATATACGGCAGTGCGAGTCGGCGGCCGGCATGGAATGCGTGCCCTTCTTGACTACGTCGCATTCGGGTATAAGACACACAATGCTTATGTTATTGCGCACGTATGTACGTAGAGGTTACAAAAAAGAAGAAATACTGCAAAAATGAAAATGTGTTGTGTTGTATGGTAACCAAATTTAGCAATGGTACTCGATTGATCTGCCTTGACGCATGGAGAACTGCAACTCTGTTATAATTCTTTCTGATATTGCCTCTTTCAAAAGCCGCTGTTTGAAGCTTGAAATTTGTTGCGGACTTTAAGAATATACGATGCATGCCTTTCATATGTACATTTTCGAGCACACAACAGCGCTTAGGATTGTTAGAGGGCTTCAGACAAATTCTGTAACATGCGAAAGAATTTCATTGGCAACAGTGGCAACTGTGTGAAACGTGGATAGTTTGTAATAATTATTGATTAAATTCAAAGAGTGGTAAGAGAGAGAGAAAGGCGAGGCAAAGGCAGGGAATTTAACCAAGTTGCCCCCAATTGGCTTTCTTAAATGGGCGGAGCGGGGAAGAGGCTTAAGAAAACAAAAAAAGGAAGAGGAAGTACAGGAGAGCGGATCAGGGAGCATGTCGGTGTTCACTGAACATGCGTAGAAAGTGTCGGCCGAGAAAAATCTTCGAGTCCGATTCCTCTGAGAATGTCGAAGGGGACTGGAATTTTTTTCTTTTTCGATGTCCCCACTTTTTAGCACAAGGCGTGAGTAGTAAGTGCCGAAAATTGCAGGTACAGTGATACAAATGTAGGAGGGAAAAACAGACGTTTGATGCTCTGTACGTGCTGTATTCGTCATGAACCAACTCCCCAAACCAAGCTCTCGTTGCTAAGTGTCCGTGCGCTAAGTGCTAATATATGAAGACCAGGACCGGGAACTATATAGAGAGCCACTAACAAGTTCCCTTTATGGACGATGAATAACGCAACAAGCTCAATGTTGGACAAGTGTAAAGGGCTTGCATTTCGAGACCGAATAACATACGCACTAAGTGCCTGCATATGAGATTTGACAGGCAATCACATATTCATTGCAATCTAACAAAGTGGCACAGTCGTTAAACCTGGTACACAATTCATTACAATAATATAAAAGATATACACTACATGCGTCAAACATAGAAGGCCGTTAGCTTGCTAGTTAAGTGAAAGAAGCTAGCAACGAAATAATACCAAAATGAATTATATATAAATAAAGGAATGAGTAAAAACAATAGTACCGTTAAGTAATTGATGTAAAGGATATACCGAATTGTAGCTCTCCGAAAGCCAACTTTTTACGACCTAATTCAATTTTAGGCTGCATAGTCTATGGCATACAGCGCACGCGTTAGCGCAACATTGCACTAATTTGAAATTATCATTAGTTATACCCTTTAAATATGAATTTTCGGATCAATATATAATTATATGAACGTTTTGTGGGTGTAATATTATATTTCGGCTAAGTAAAAGTAAAGCCAAGCATGAGCAACGAGAATGGAAAATAAACGAAATGCTATAGTTGTATGCACCAAATCCAAGCTATTATTATGAGACACACCTTAGTGAGGGATTGGCCAGGGGTTAATTTTTAATAGCGTATGTTCTTTAAGGTTTCGCATATGCGGACTTTTTTTTTTGCATTTTGCACCCATCTTAGTGCGGCCGTCACAACAGGGATACGAACTCTCACCCTCGGGCTTAGCCGTGCCGTGCCATAACGCCATAACCACTGAGCTACCGAGCCTAATCAGTGAAACCATACAGCGTTAAATCTGCTATGCCGGTTATTAATTTTATTTATTTACGTGTGTGCCATACTTAAGGAACCTTGCAGTCAAACAATTAAGGTTCAACGTAACCTCGAAGGTACCAGGTACATCGAACGCAGTGCTGGTAACCATTAGGAATGGAGGGGCACCGCTTCATAACCACCATCACATCCCCTAGAAAAAATACAGAAGACCTACTACTGCATCAAGAGGAAAAGGGGGCAAAGTTGGAAGCCACGCAAACAATTAGTCTTGGTATTTTTTCGAGCAATAACAACGCGGAATCGTTCCAACTCGCCTGTATTTTGGTTCTGCGTATGCATGGCAATATACTATACCATGCGTCAAATCACGTGCTATCTCCGAGCAGGTGACCTGCGCAGAGACTGCACCGCTTTGACAAAATTCGTTTCCTGTCATTTTTTTTAGACTACCTGCATGTGTAGCTTTTGCTCTTAAAATGTGTTTTCGTTATTTTTTCACCCTTTCATTCCCGTTTTCGATTACAGGGTCACAAAACGAATTTTCATCTAAAGCGTAGCACATATTAACATTTATTCTCACTATGATCGCTTGACATCCCATTTCACCAACATGTATAAAGAAATTATACTATACACAGTAAAATTTTTTACACCCTTATAGGTGTAAAAAGGGTGTTATCGCAATTTACACCCTTTTTTCAAAATTTCACACCCCTTTTTTTTTCGGAACACCCTACAAGAAGGGTGTACAGGCAAAAAGGGTGTTGTTGAACAAGATGAAGGGTGTTAAGGGAAGGACTTAAGGGTGTACCCGTGCCACACGGGCACAGAAAATGACATTCGGTATATATAGCGAAGACACGTGCACTCAGTTCCCGAATGACATTTTTTCTCGGCGTTGCTGTTATGTCCAAAGCGAATGACATTTGACTTGATGATTTCGATCGCACCACCTTCCTAGTGAGCATTGGGTGAGTATATATAGCAATAAAAAATAAACAAGCGTTTACAAGCTTCATACACATCCAATGATAATTGAAAGAATAAATAAGCATATTACACTGCCGTTAGCTTTCGTTCATTAGTTTGTTTCACGACGTTGCAACCAACCATGGCAACTTAAGCCAAAGCTAGTCAGATCCACAGCATAAAAAGGAAATGGCGCCTGGCGCATTTATTTTACATTGCATATATACCAGCTGAAGAGAAGTTTTAAGCAGTTGTTTGAGTGATTGGTGTAAATAAGATCCGCGAAAAGTTTCCTTCTAGTCGAATCAAATGTCGTTTTATATTTCTCAATCAAATGAGTCCTGGCGATGACATTAGAGGACGAACGGCATTTGGGCGATTGCGATTTCGTTCATCCGTGATGTGGCACCACGCGAATGGCCTTCAATCTGAAAGCATTATAGGAGATAAATGCCATTTTTTCTGCCCGTGTGGCACGAGTATTAAATGCATCCATGCTTACATATTAAAAAGACTTGAGTGGAGCAAAGTGTATGTTGTACTGCATTTTTTAAGATTATGGTGTCATCGACACCACACAAACAAGGAAATCCTTTATAAAGCCATTGTCACAACGTTATTTTTTGTAATATCTTTATTTTCATAAGAAAAGATCATGATATACACTTTTTGCTTCGCAGAAAACTGTACAAGAACAATCAAGAAAATGCACAAAAAATGAACACACACTCGCAAAGGTTCAACATGTGTGTAAATATTTTTATATTTACATGTGGAACAAATTTGGTATCGAAAGAAGGAGAGGTACTTTTGAAATAATTTTTCTACAAACGACTCTCAAACGACATTCCGGAAAGTTCAAAAGGCTCAAATTCAACAGCCACGACGAGCGCACGCCGTTCTCACGCGCTACTCGAATATAGGATGTGCTTGATCAAGAAGGAGACGCCGCCATTACCACTTCCTTTCGGGAGCGCTGTTAGCACGACGACGGCTGCTGGCCCTTCTTTTTTACTTCTTTCTCCGGCGGCCGTGGCAGGGCACAGCGCCTTCGGGAAGAGGGGATGAAAGATGTAAGGAGACGAGAGAGAAAGAGTGGCAGCGTCTTTGGAAGGTTACGTTCGCTTGCAAGTGACGACTCCAGCAGCAAACGCGTCAGAGAGGTCGTGTCCATGTAAGCATGGTTTACCCCCTGTCCCTCTCCGCCCCCTCAAATTCAACGTAGAGAAGCGAGCGCGGAGGGAGATACCATTGCATATAGAAGGTGTGATGCTTCCGCACTTTCTCGGCATCTCTTTCCACACCCGCAAACTTTCACTCCTCCGTCAGTACTCGTGAGTGCGCGCCATTTTGATAACTGCGCCGTTGAAAACGTGACTATCTGCGCCGTTCGCAGAGTGCTGAAGCGTTTGAATAGTATTTGGCGTGCATTTTCTTCACTCGCGCTGAGGACTTTGGAACGTCAATTTTGTGCGCTGCGTCATCCGAGATGCCGCCGATCCGTTGTCTGCTGACTGTACCGCACATTCAGATAAAGCGGACGTACCACTTGGAAGAAGGTTCCGTGGTCGCCCTCAAACATGCGATTGCCACATGTCCTGTCCTTGGGTCGCAAGTTCAACTGTCTTGCAGCAAATTTCAGGCAAGTGACTGCTTATTTGTTCAACTGTGTATTTGTTGAGAGCGATAAGTGCTTTTAATCGTCGTTGAAAGCTGAGGCCCGTTTTTCTTTTTTTTTTTTTTTGCTGCGAGTTTGCGTAGTTTCGTATTTAAAGGCTGGGGATGTGCGCTTCTGTACTATTGCTAGTGGGGTCCGGTTTGCCGAAACAGTGTTTCTAAGAGGAAAACTAAGCGTGCAAGTTTTTGTATTATTTTACAACTCATGCGTTTTTATTGTCTGCCTCATACATGTGTACGCGTGCCCGAATTGACAGTATGTCGAAAGGCAACTACATGTTTCGCGTATCGACATCGTAGCTAGGCCTCACTGAAGGCTTGTCAATGGTCGCAAGCCTTGTGTTTACGTTCTGACCGCATTAACCTCTCCTTGATGTAATTTAACTCACCCCTCCCACACACCACTACAAAAAAAAACGTGTTGATACTCGAGATAACATCGGCTGCAATGTGGCCGAACGAGTTCGCCGTGCACTTTTAAACTTAGTTCGCTGAGCATGCGGCTGAACTACACTCGCTTCAACAAAGTTCGTTGATTTTGAACGGTTGTCAGCGCACACCACTTTTCATAGAATGCACAAATAAAGCATGAGAACGTAGTGAGGCGCTTGCTTTAATATTTTCAAGAATGTCACTTTTGTTCTTATCGTACACAAACCTGTGTTATCGTCGATCTAGAGTGTATTGTAAGTTGGAGCGCTCTCGAGTGTTTTGTATTGTTGAATTAACATATATAGCGTGTATGATGCGAGTTGTGGAGTTGTCTCAAGTGTACGTGAGGAGAATTGCATAGTGAGGGGATTAGTCGAAAATTTATTTCGAGTAAAGATGCCTATGCGTACCTGCGTGCGTGTTTGTGTGCGCGTGCGTGCGTGCATGCGCGCGCGCGCGCGTGTGTGTGTGTGTGTGTGTGTGTGTGTGTGCGTGTGTGTGTGTGCAAGGCATTCCGGAGGCCGTGTCTCCAACAGGCCATGCGTGCTGGCAGCTGAGCCGTGTCTTCGCGATCTAGGAACATACAGTAGCGAACAAACCCTCATACATCTTTTTCAGTTCATTGACAATATACGGGGTTGGTTTGCAGGTAATGGATCCTCTGTTCAATGAACTTGTCGACCTCGCTACTGAAGACAGCATACCCGATATGTCGAAAATCGTTCTTATGGCACAGCAAGAAAGTAGCGGGAATGAAGCGCCGTCATGTTCATCGTCACAGGTAAATTTTCTGAGTTTTTCGTTCTTATTGTTTAATATTATTAAGATTAAATGCTCTTTTATAAATATTTAAATTATCAGTTATTTAGTTTTGATGATCAGTTGCAACTGTTGGCGCGAGCGATTTTTGGCAGCGAGAGCAAAACGGCACGAAATGTCTGAGTTTGTTATCAGCTGATGTCATTCTAGAAGTCCGATGTTAAGTCCTAACGCCTGATGCTCTTCTCTAGATTAGTTATCGAATATGGTACAAATCCTTTGCGGATGTTACGATCTAGCTGCTTTTTAAGTTTTACCGGCTTATGTTGATTTGAGTACATTTTGTTGGAATATTACTTACGGCTAGGGACATGTATGCTGTGGGTGAAAGAGGAAGTGTGATTGTGAGCAGCAAAGCAGGGGGACTTGAGTCAAGCGCAGTGTTTCTTCGCGGAAGGTGCGGGTGAAATCGGTGTTGTGGAATAGCAGGGAATGAATTAATAAATTTTGAAGTATTTTATTTGAAGTATTATTTAAATTAAAAAAATTGTATTGAAGAAATTGTTTTATTGTCTGCGCTTTTCGCACGCTAGCATGCAAGGCCCTGGTTATGTTTTTTTTTTTTGCGTGTGACACAAACTTGCGTGCACTCACGCAATTTTAGGAGGGTGCCTTTTTTTAACCATTGCAGTTTTTTTAAAATAAGAAGTCTATGATACGCTGGTTCCTGTCGTTTTCGCACAAACTCGATGGCGAAGCGAAAATAACTTTCTGCAGCTAAAATGACGACCACGTGACAAATTTAAAACTGTTCAATTAGCATTTTAATTTTGGGCTTTAGTGCCGTATATATCAAAGTTCTAGTGGGAAATCATAAGTAATCGCACCTGGCCGGCACGAAGCACAGCATAATACCGAAATGACCCGTGGAGCGGAAATGGTGAAACTTAAATGGAATGGTGCGCCAAAGCAGAATCTGGTCGTAAAAAGTCTGCAAACATCTTAAAATACCCAAGTAGACAGCTTATCATTTGTCTAAGATGGGTGGTCCTGATATTTTCCGTTCTGAAAATATAAAAAGACTAAAAAAAACATTTCACTTCTCTGCAAAAAGAAATGGCAAAGTGTCTGCGCCAGAGGTTTATTCTTAGACAGGGGAAAAGTTTCATTGCAGTTTTCTTGTGCACAGTGCATAAATAGTACGAGAGAGCGTGTACCAGTTCATGGAAATGCCGATTTTTGCTTGCACTACCAGGTGCAATGAAAAGCTTAAACCAGCTCTGCCGTTATTATTGTAAAATACCTACCACCTCGTCATTGCAATGTATGAATACCAACTTGCCGCTGCCCTCTATGCTATGCATTGTATCTCAATATTGTATATTGTGCATTCCCACCCCTGAAACTGCCCGCGAGGGCTTACAGTAATATAATAAATGATGGCAGTGTGAGCTATAGCAATAGGTTTACAGTTTCTAGAATGTGTTGTGAAAGACTGGCGTGTATTTAAATATCTCCATGCTATAAGCAATATCTAGTACATTTACTGACCAAAGTAATAAAAGATGGAGCTCTCAATTATCGTAACACTGCAACTTTACGAAATACAGCTTATTAAGTTGCCCTTGCTATGTTATTACTCACTACTCACCAACAGCTAGCGAAGTACCATTGAACAACACTGCCAATGGAGTGCAGCGGAGTTTATTAGGGTGCCTAATGAGACATAAAAATGTTGTTTATAGCCCATAGTATGGATCTTTACTTGTATGCGGGTCTTGTTAGCTTTCTGAAATGTCAATGAGGTATTGTAAATGAGTTCTTTGGAGATCCGCAAGGTGGCTGAAGGTATTTTGCAAGAACCAGGCCAGTTTGCAGAAATGCGTATACTAACGCATTAGTGATCACGATTTTCTGACCTCCTGGTTGAAAAATGGTTCTCAAGCAAATGCCTTCAGTCTTGTGAGAGGCCATGGATTGCAGATATAAGAAATTTATTTGCCCCTTCTGCAAACATATGAAAAGAAGAAAACAAAAAATATCCTCTTTGCTGAGTTTGTGGAAATATTAATAATTTGTTTTTTATTGAAATGGTGCCACTGTTTCAACTCAGTGGGGTTCGTTTACTTCACTATTGGCATGAAAGTAATACCTTAAAAGTGACTTCAATGAAACCAATATATGGGATTTCTCAAAAATGAAAAACGAGACCTAAACAGCCCAACATAAACAGTTGTAGCCATCTGGCATCAGGGAACAAAAGTATCATGAATATAGCCTTATTATAATAAGTTCAATTGCAGACTAACGTCTGCTGATAAAAAGTGCAGTCATCATGGCTCATTTCGTTACCAAGTCTCATGACAGATACATGCTCATCGACTGTAGTGAAATGGTTAATGTGCTGGTTGTCCTCCCCTTATTTGTATCATGTAAAAGTTGCATTATTGTTCGTTCCCTTGCTTTCAGGGCACATTACAAGCTGTTGTTGAAACTGGTGAGCAAGACACACCAAGCATGGTCATTGAGCCTGTCGAGCGGTGAGGGCTTTTTTAGGATCATTTGTAATTGCAGTATGAACAGCTATGAGTTATGGGTAGAGATGTGCAAATATTAGTTCACCATATTGAAGCAGTTCCGAGTAATAAAAACCAGGTTGAATTGAATATATTCAATTCGGAATGATACATCAACAAACTAGGAAAAGATCAACTTGAAATGAAAATTATCACCAATAAGCATTACATAAGAATTATGCAGTGTTGTTTGAGGGTACCTCATTTGCAGTTATTTAACATGTTTGTGAAGGAATGATAGCTGTTTGGTATAATTAGAGAGCTGTGACACGAATGTACGTCACCATTTCTCTAGGCAGTAACAACAGCTGTTCACCAGTCACACTAGTGCTTATGTGTTGATCTTGTCATCATAGCTTAATCCTTTAAATAAACTTGAAAAACTTATTACGTAAACTTTGCAACATTACTCGTGGCTATATAAATATTTGTGTTCATTTGGCATGTATTATTACAAAGTCATATTCTGTTGAAATATTTCAAATAATGTAATTTTTGAATTGTATAACTTTCTAATCAAAAGCATTATTAGAAGATAAGAACACTGATTGGTTAATGACTTGCAGTCTTCTCAAAGCCATGGCGATTTTAGAGCTACACTTACACATGTGCGTTCAGGAATTGCAGAAGTGCAATGAATATGCAGTAAGAAATGCATGTTCTAGTCATGTTCTTCTTATCTTCCACCTTGATCAAAACTACTTGAGCTGTTTTTATAGATGTGAGGCACACTTAAAGCATTGCAATAACAATCCAGCCATGACATTCAACTTGACTGTTAATATCTATTGCAAACTCACTTTTTCAGCTTCTATAGCCTTGAGAACACTATAAATCAATTGTGAATGACTCATAAACTTTTAAACTGCTGATATATAAACTGCTGTCTAGCACTTTTGGCCTGAGTGTGTTTGTGTTGCTTTTGCTGCAGGTTTCTTGTTGTTTGTTTTATTCAGCCCAAATATCTGCTAATTTCTGGCTTTATTTTTAACGTGTGCATGAGCAGAAAGATTACCCGAAGTGTTATTTTTCTTGCGGTAATTTGCATCATGATACATTTTTTACAGCCCACTCGGCTCAGGGGATAATGATGGCATAAATTTTAAACTACCCAGCCTTGGTGCCCTCCATGAAAAAGTGATAAGCTCTCCGCTGCTAACACCTTCTACATTCAGGCAAATCATTGACATCCTGCACAATGAAATGGCCAAGCACACACTGTGAGTACACAGAGGTGCACATTTAAATATAGTGTCCTGCCCTGTTAAACTTCAAGTTGTGACAGCTTAAGCTGCGATGCTCAACTGTCTTGCAGGTATCCAACGCGTTGTTTCTACAGTAAGGTGACAACCCTGCTTCTTGACAAGTATCCACAGCTGAAAGATGTAATTGGAAGTGGGCACGTAAGTACTGTTATGCTGTAAGATATGTGATACTTACGCTTAATCACATTGCTCCCTAATGTTCCTTAAAGCTCCTTAATCACATTTAAAAGCAGTTTTGGGTACATTTTTTTCAGTGTTTCACAATGCATTGATATAACAACATTCACTTTAATAAAACATATGTTCAATCTTGAAAATCTAATTTTGCATTGAAGTGACACTGTATGATGCTTACAATTACAAAGACTATTGTGCACAGATTCATATGTAAAATCGAAAACAAAAGAGAAAAAGAGGGTTCTTCATTAGCTGGGACTCGTGGGGTCATTATAGTCTTAAGCTTCATATGCTGTAGGGTGTAATTGGTAGTGGTCACTTTTCTTATTCGCAGCCGCTGTCATGAGTAGCAACAAGTTGGGGTCTTGTATATGGCCGCATACACAATACTAAGGCTCAAATGTCCTGCAGCTACATAAATCACCAGACGAGTGGATAAGTGAGCGTGCTACTAAATTTTAGTCAGGGTATTGCAGCAGCCATTTATCTGTGAGACATACTTTTTAATAAATAAGCAGTGCTGCTAGACATTTTGTGAATGTTTTGCAACTAGTGAATGCTTTGGATATATTTATCAAAAGTGCATTTCATTACCAGCAGTTCTAAAGTCACTGATATCAGTGGGCTTATAGTGTTTGAATTTTAGTTTGTGTATTTATTATGAAAAGAAATTCATTGAAAAGGCCAGGTATGCATGTATCATTGTGTACATGAATATATTGAGCACCTTCATTTTCCGAATTGACAGGACTCCTGGAAAGTAGCCCTCCGCAATAAGTATAAAAACCTAAGAAGGAAGCTGGATGATCATGAAGATGTGTTAGCAAGTCGCCAGAAATTCGGTGCCCAAAAGAAAACAGGAGGCACCACTGAGCTTCAAAGGAAAAAAGCTGGGAAAATGGTGAGGATAGTTTAATACCGTGCTCACAGAAAATCCCACCCATTTGTAAAAGCTGCATGAATAGTCTCATCAATAGCTTGCAATTTGATTCCAATTCCAGAGTGTGAGCATCACAGATCTAACAGCAGAAGATGATGACAGTATTGCCAAACATGAAGATCGACTTGTTTTGGAAACCAAAAAACTATTGCCGGATGAGCAACTCGTGGAAAAGTTAATGGCCTTGACAGCTGGGAAGAGGCTTCCTGACGTTGCGACGAAAACGATTCGTGATGTGAAAAAGAACTACCCCTATATGATGGACTTTCAGCGAGTACGTTGGCTTTTTTTTACTTCTAGGTAGGGTACATCTGTGGTTTATTAACTGTATTGCTGTAATTATATAAAAGTGAAGAAATTTAACTGGGTAAGAATACAACTTGTTGCCACTGGGGTCCCAGCCTGCAACCTTCAAGTAACTCATATAATGCTCTGCCAGTCAAGCTACAGTGCCAGCCTTCCTCCTGTACACTTAATTGGGGTCGATGTGTGCACTTAAACTTGGGAGTGTTAGCCAGTGCTGCATGCTCTAAGCTATTGCGATGAGTGTTGAACACCTTTTGCCTGCTGCCACCCCGCGGCATATTACTTTTGTACTATAGCTGCAGTTTACCAATAATCCCTCACATACTTTCTGAAGGCATCAAGTCTGCCAGAACAAGACTCTTGCTCTAAACGCAAGAAAAAAGTGGAAACATTAGGCCTCGGTTTTCTTCGTATGACGCCGCTTCAATGAAAACGAGCTGACAGTAAAGATAAGAAAAACATGGGGACTTGATTTTGAGCGCATACTGTATAGTTATTTGAATGTTGTCTATTTCATGATCGAGGACATATATTTAGTGGGCAATGTTCTATTTGTATTTTGTAGAGAGATTGTTTGGGTGCCGCCAGAAACTATTTTAGAATATATGAAAAATTATGTAGGTGAGGCTGCTCATCATGAAAGGCCTGACATTTTGTTTTATAATGGTGCTCGCTGTTTATTCTATGCAGTTTTGCAATGACTTTACAAGACTGACCGACATAAAACCAGTCGGGAAGGTTTCAACAGCCATCGATAAATTAACCCAATTGGCAGTGATGAAGAAAATACGTTGTAGTGAAAACACGAGGCAAATGTTGGAGAGAGCACGTCAAATGGACCCCAAAAGGATGAGAACAAGACGTGAGTTCATGAGAATTTTATTTCAGCTTGGATTGTACTCGATACTTGAAATATGATTGTGTAAAAACAGGGAAGACAACAGACAAGGATAACTGCGTACTTGCTAGGTTTGTAAGACATTAGATTACAGTTTTTCGGTAACCCCATAGTTAATTTTCCACAATGTAATATGCATGCACTCTCCCGTATACTATAATATTTATCAGCAAATAATTTTATTGTTTTCCCTATCAAGGATCCTAATAATTGCCTGTCTTTCATGAAACTAGCCCAAGCTGTTCAAGGAGCTTTTGCCACTTAAATCAGAGTTACTCTGGCTTACTCCTAGTGAATTCAATCAGTTACATTGCTCAGGTCACATACTTTTTTAGCACTATGTTCTTGTGTTGACCTACTTTTTTTTGTGGTACATAAAATTGCAATCTGCATTATCATAAATAGCTCATCTTCATTCTAAAAATATAAATCTGCAGAGAGAGTAAAACATGTTTGTGTACTTATGTATTACTTACCTTTTGTATACCTTTTATGATTTTTTTTAAAATTCAGTGCTTTCAAATTTATTGTTTGCTTTATTTGTGTATCATTTCTTGCTTTCTTGTAATGACACAGCTTCTAATAATTGTAGAAGCTGAAGAAAAATGGCCCTGAAAAGTCTGTTCGCAGCACACACATGCAAGGGTACTTGAAATGTTGGCAGCCACACATCCTTGCTCTCGTGAAAAGAGATTTTATGCAGCTCCTCACTTAAAGGCTAGCAGAGTGGAATTGCGTCCATATGTATCAGAAGGCTAACTTATCACAGGAGGTCAAATCACAGGAGGCTGTATATTAGGAGGCCATATGTATCACAACCTAAAAGAAAAGTTGTTTCAATGTGCCCTAAGTTTGCACTTCAGAGCTCATTTGTGTGTGCTGTCCATGTTTTCTTTCAAGTGCTACACATCTGATAAATGGATGAACCTGTACAGACTGCCAACTTTACACTTACTGTTTTGAACAGCCTAAAGGATGAAAGACACATATGATAGCTGAACATCAGAAATGCCTGTATGGAGTCCTTTTTTATGTTTTTATTGTTGTTTAATCCATGAGCTCACATTATCTGCCCCAACTCACCCTTTTGATACATTTCAATACACTTGCACCATTGGCCCTTTCCTAAATGTAACACCCTTTCTTAGGGCCACGAAGAATATTTTTCTCACAAGGGAATACTTAGCAGTATGCTGATGGCCCTCCTTTGTAGAAGTCACGGCTAGAATTAATCTATATTCAAAGAAAGTGTAATTACCAGATTCATTCCTATGAAGAATATGTTTTCACGTGTTCTGTGAAAGCTGGCTATCACATTTGTGTTTTATACAATTGTGATTGAAGTCAACACATTACCCTTCTAGCCAATTTCTTGAGAATATGCCGCTTCTTTACAAATTTTGTATGACAAGCTTGCATCTTTTCCTTCCCAGGCTTATTTAGAAAGCATTTTAGATGTTGAAATGCATGCTTCATTGCCTCTTATCACAGTTTGAAATTATTTATTACTGTCAAATAAAATAGCCTTGCATAATTTTATTTTTTGCAGATATTATGGCACTTGTAGCTCTGAAAATCGTCTGTGAGAATGTGAAGGAACGGTCAGCATGGTCAATTTTATTTGTGCAAGAGACTGTGAGTATATGAAACACTGAGTAGCTAATGTCACTGCATGTTAGCAAATGAAAATTTAGACAAACTGCATCAAAGCGAACTCACTATTGCTAGCAGAGGCCAATGGTCAAGTTATGACAAAGCAATGCCAGTACAGTTACACCCCTTTATAAGAGGCATGCTTCGGATGGCAATTCTTGTCTTTTATACAAGATGTCTCTTATAAGCAGGGTGCCTCGTACGCATTTTCTTATCAGCCCATATTTTAGTGTAGGCACACTGGTGTCTCGGATACCCGTTTGTCTTTTATATCAGTGTCTCTCGTAAAGGGGTTTGACTGTAATACCAAATTTAGAGATGGCGATAGATAACGTGTAAAACATAATTTTGTGGCTGTAAGCTGTGACCGACGTAAATGAAGGAATTGTGAAGGTCAGTCAGCCAGTATTTTTTTTTCAAGTGCATGACATTGATTTGCAATTTTGCGTCCATATGCTTTAAATGATGCCTTGCAATACTCACTTTAGGTTGCATTTTACGTCAAGATGGTGTTTTTTTCATTCTAAACATTGTTTCGCATGTGGCTTTGCAAAACAGCAGTAACTCCTGCTAGCATATACTTTCTCTCTCTATCTGATCAGTGTAATCACGAATTAGTTTTGTGACTTGATTCCTTTAATATATGAATGCAAGGCCCCAGGCTCATTTTATGCTTTGTTTGCTTTGTGACATGTCTTGCTTTTAAGCAGTGTGCATTAAATAAATTTACACAAGGCTATCCTCCACCACCATTATTGTGTCTGCAAAACAAGAGACATATTCAAACTCTTGAGTGCTCCTTAACCTTATGCACTCCATACTCGGGTTTAAAAAATCTGAGTATCAGGTTAAATACACAGACATAGAATAACAGTGTGATGAGCGTTATAGTTGCATTGTATTAGATTTTTACAGCAAGTAAAAATAAATTTCAAGATGAAACAAGGATGAAAATATATGGTACAATCTACATCACCTTCTCCTGCTGTTGTTTTTTTTTTGTGTGTGTCAAGGAATGTTTTTATTTTTCCAGGAAGAAAAAATTTTTTATTTTTCAAGTATAACACAGTTATTTTTGTTAGCTGATGTAGAATAACTAAATATGTCTGAAGAAATTCTTGAACGAGGCTTTTTTTCTTTTCCTATTCCCTAATGAGGCAAGTTTTGTGCACGCTAAGGGGCAGTGAATACCAGCTTTTTGTTTGTGTATGTCGAATGGATGCATAAATTTTCATTGCTTTGCATTGTGATTGCCTAGAGAACTCGTGACACTACAATTGTTCCCTTCATTTTGTCAGATGCATTATATTGTTTTAATCTCCCAGTTAAACCATAGTTATGCTGCACACATTGAAATTGTTGTTAATGATAGATATCACATCTGTAATGCTAAAACACAAGTTGTGTCTTTTAAAGTGCTCTAAACCTGTTTTTTAAACTGTACAGAATTTGAAGTAAGCCACTCAGTGAAGTCTTATGCATTTTCACTTTGCCTATACAGGACGACATGCCAGCAACGCCATGTGTATCTTATAATGGGGCCGTCCTTGAAGATGCAGAGTTTTTCTGGCTGATGGTAGACCAGACAAAGTGTTTTCAAGTGACTAATGCAGAGGAAGGACTTGTCGCAATTATGTGTGCAAACTGGTTGTTCAATGTTCAATATGCTTGTAAAGCGTTCAACACCCTTGTCGTCCTCGAAAGATTTTTTTTTGAGCTCGAAAAGACAACACCAAGATCTGTTGTTGCGAAGTTCTTAAACATTGTCGTAAAATCCACATAGTCATATGATAATGCCATATGGTAATGTTCTTGCACATTTGCCTTACTGCATATTTTTTATGTTTGATTGTATTAGTGATTGAAAATTTATTGATTTTGCATTTGCTTCACAAGTCGTGCATGTTTCTCCTTTTGCATAGCCGGGCACACATGCTGTCAAATAACCCATGGTCATTGAACTTTTTAGTTATTACCATATTACATTCCTGCAAGACGGAACTATTGTGCAATAGTTTTTGCTGCTTGTTTGCTAATCTAAATAACATTACACTGCCTTGGTTATGGTCAGATTAGATTATGTGGGCCATTATGATATAATGCACATTGCAAGAAGCATGTGTAAAATTTTGCAATAAATGTAAATAATTTAGAGAAAAACTGCCTTGTGGTACTTGTTCTTGATATTTAGTCTGCACAAATCCATATTTATTTCTAGAATGCATCAAAAACAGATTTCTTTAAAAGTGAGAGCGATGCGCATCTACATAGCACTGTTGTTTTTATATATGCACAATATTTTTAACTTGGTAAGACTGAACCTTGATTTAGCCATGCCAGGTTTAACTGCAAATTAAGTTGCTGAAATATGTGTATTCTCTGCATCCTGCAATAGACAGGCACACTGCTTTGAGTACTATATATATTAGGATGTGCCGTGCATACATGTGCCGTGCATACCCGTTAGTGCTCTGTGGAAGTCGATATATAGCCATGGATATTCGTGCACATATATATTGACTTCACCCTGCCCTGAAGCGGAACACTGCAGCGCACGCCTATCGATATAGCAGAGGGTGCACACTTTTCCAACACCCTTGAAAAAGGGTGTTCCAGTTCAAAACACCCTAACACCCCAATTTTCATTTTGCTCGACACCCTTCGTCTAAGGTGTTCACATAACACCCTTTCAGTAGGGTGTATCTGAAAACACCCATAGGGTGTTCCTCTGGCGACAAGCCAGTTTACACCCTTAAGGGTGTAAAAAAATTTACTGTGTACCGTTAACTCTCTATGGTGGTACTTTAGAACATTTGTACGGTAAATTGTATGTTTTGTGTTATTATTATTCACAACGTGCATTTTCGTAAGTGCGCGTGAAGATATATATAGGGCCAAAACGCGCCGCAAGTTTCACTTCGAAGTAGCTGCTTCAGAACTTAAACTTCAATACAGATTCACCATTGCACTTGACAGTTTACAAAAGCACTGATCTGACTGCCCTAAAAGCATTACACTCTAAAGCCACCAAGTTTTGCAGCCTTCTTTGTAGGCGGACTTGCCGCATCAATTTTGGGATATTTGCAAAACAAATTGTACTTTAACTATTATTCTTCTATTACTCACTTGACGCAATTAACTCCATGCCCTCAAATAAAAAGCTAAAAGGCTAAGTTATTACCTCTTTCGTCAGAAGGTGGCACACTTTTTTCTTTCCTTCTCGCAAAATTATATTGTCTTGCAGTTAGGCAATCTACCTTTCAGGCTGTACGTTGTGAGTTGTAAAATAAAAAGTTATTGGACAACGTTTATTAATATGTTCAAATTTCCGCAAGGCTGGTCATCGTATTGAATAATTTTACTGTAAGAACTAAACAAGCCTGAAGTCTTCCAGTGAAAATTAGCCTTCAAATGCCCCCCCCCCCACACACACACGCACAAACGCACAACCACACAAAAAAATCGTCACCCAGGCAGTATGCATAGAAGCTTAACCAGCGAAGCTGAAATGTGCGACCCGGTGTTAGTAAGCATACGGGTCGATCCAGCTGGTGTATTGAATCCTTTCTACATTTATATTGATGTGGTTTGAATGGCGAAATACCCCAGTTTTTGAGGATCTTCAGAATGATGTTGAAGATCTTGATGACGTACATCGCACGCACGCTGCACCATCATTGTTCCAGAGTTGGGCATGCATGTGCGAGGAACGCCATCTCATCTTTTGCACAGACCAGCGTTGCGTGTCGCCGCCGTCTACCCTGATGCGTGCAGCTCAATCAAGCCTTCGGAGGCAGACAAAGTCAGAAATGACATTGGTTTACCGAGTTACCTTGTCATTGCGAACACCTCCTCTCTGCCTTCCTGCCAAAAATGAGCCGTGTTTGATAGTCCATGCCTGAAGACCGTGTATTGGTCAGGTGCATATCTCATGAAGTCGCCGCTCTCTGTAGTTGTTGACGTATGATTGTGCTTGTAACACTATTGCTATCGAATGAGACGGTCTTTTCTAAGAATTTGAACCGAATCACTTTGATGGCATGTTGTACAAGATGGGAGCTGGTTCGGCACCTCGACGGTACCTCACTGGTGGCCTTGGAGTAAGGTATGGCGTCTGGAATTCTGATTTCTTTAGAATGGCTGAGGTGTACGAATCTCGACGGAAACGACAATTTCTTGATGTATTGAAGACGTCGCTGAGTAGTGGCAGGGGAACCTGCCTTTCTCAGGAAGCGATGGCAAAGCGTGCTGTCGACGAGGTGAGGTGAGTTTATAGCTGCGTCATCAAACACCGCGTGCGGCTTTCTGCGTACATGACAGACGCGTACTAAACGGGATCATCACAGCGGAAGTGCCACTCGAGAAACTTTAGCCGAGAGCGGGTGTTTGCCCCAGCGAGCATATCGTTTCCTAAACTTAACTAGAGGGGACTCTGGCGCTGCAATTGTTCAGTGGGCATGAGAATGATGGGTAGTACACAGACTTGCCTAGTATTCGTAGTTGTGGCCGGAGCGAATCACACTTGGGGCTTCGTTTATTGCCACGCTTCGGTTTGTTTCAAAAAAAAAATCTACCAACCCTTTTGTACTTCATGACCCAATATGAAATTGTAAGCCTAAAGAAATAAGGTGGTGAAGTGCCACCGCTGAACATTTGCTGATTTTTTTTTCGTGACAAAACAACTCGAAGCTACTCACACACACACGGAACCATAAGTAAGAAGATAGTAAGAAGATTGGACAAACCCATGTACTATCCATCATTTCCACGCTCGCTGAAGTGCCGTTGGAGAAGTTTTTAACAGGAAGAGGAAAGGCGTAATTTATTTCGCCCAGCCATATAAAGGTTTCACTGTAAAATTTCACGAAGTTAAGCGTTTCATATATGTAAAAGCCATATCAAGATGAACGAAAAATGACAGTCAGAACTCCAAGCGATGACAATACAAGAGCATGGATCAGAGAAAAAAAAACGGGAGTAGCCGATACCCTAGTAGTGGACAACTAACCGATAGTCAGTTGGACCGTCGGAATGAATACCAAGAGATGGGAAGCGTGGTCGCGGAAGACATTGCTGGCCTGCGCAGCGATGTAATTAGCAGATTAACCAGCACGAATTGGTGTCCGCTCTCGCAGGGCATTATCGTTTGGCGATCAATGTAAAAAAGTAGTCTTCCTGTAGTCGACATGAAATAGGCTCATGATAATGATAATGATAGCGAATTGTATAGCTGCACAGTGTAGTAGGCATTCTAGATTCATTCAGGTAATTTTATCTTAAGTGTAATAACGTTAAGCAGCCATTTAAAAAGGAACCTAAAAAACAGTGATAGCATGCAGAAATTTTTCGCAGAGCACTTTAGGGGGAGCACTTTAATTTTTCGCAGAGCACCCCAGCTAAAGCATTGCGCGCGTGCTCGCGCCAAAGAAAAGTCTTCTTCATGGTGTCCTTTGGGCGCTTTGAGGGTGATATTAGGTTCGAAGCCCTGTAGTGGCCCGGGCTATCATATTCTCTCATCGCTCGGCCTATAGCAGGCCAAACCATGTGTAAAAGCTGCAAAAGCGACGAAGCAAGCGACAAATAGAAAGAGAAAGAAAGAGAAAATTGGTAGGAAGCACACAAAAATAAAACAGACAGAAAAATTGATTGATTGATTGATTGATTGATTGGTTGATTGATTGATTGATTGATTGATTGATATGTGGGGTGTAACGTCCCAAAAAACTTATAATTATGAAAGACGCTGTAGTAGAGGGCTCCGGAAATTTCGACCATTGGGTGTTCTTTAACGTGCACCCAAATCTGGTGCACACGGGCCTACAGCATTTCCACCTCAAGAAGAAAAAAAAGCACAGAAAAACTGAAATATACAAAAGAAGAAAAACATAGCAGGAAAAAAAGACAAAACCGGAAAGAATCAAAGAAGGCTGCCAAGCTCAGCACCTTCCTCCGGCCTGGTTCCATGAGGGCGATGATGCCTTAATTTTTTCTTTTTTTCACAGTTTCTCACTCAGTGTTTTCCACTTGAATGGAGCTGTGGCTTTGTATTTTGATTATTGCCATTGAGTCACATGATAGTCTTATCTCGCTTACTTGGGTTTCTACAGCTACGGTATTGCCAGCGTCCTCACTTCAGGAGGCATCGTTTGGAGTATCTCGCTAACCAAAGTGACGTTTTTCTTCTTTTTTTGTTAAAAGAACAAAAACAGCTTCTACATTTTTTTGCTTAAACTTTAAGCAAGAAAAAAGGAAACTATAGTTGAAATGGCGGAAAAGTTAAGCAATCTCAGGCGCTGGTAATTGCTTTGAAACCTTCGAAGCACACAGCCACCCATTTCACGCACCAACCACACGGAAAGATAAAAAATAATAAAGCAGGCTGGTTCTTCTCATTAACGGATCACCGGCGCACGCACAGCACTCAGATTGTGCTCTGGATCTTTTACGGAACAGAAAGAAAATTCATATGTTCGCAAGTTATCGAGAATATTGTAAACACGTCGACGCACACATTGAGATTTTGTTTTTGATTCAGCGTTTCAAGACTTTTCTAGAGAAGGCGAACTTGCAAAAGTAAATTTGTTTGGTCGTAAGCGTACTGGTTTTGATCTTTTCATTTGTTTACCTGATTTGCCAGAATTATTATTTACCAGCGTGTGTGCGAATTTACAAAAGCGTGCGTATATCTTAGTACAGACATCATATTTAGCTTAGAATTGGGATTAACAACGACTTCCACAGTGACGATGAGGACCACAACTTGCAGTGTTATTGACGATATGTGGAGTTTGATATGTGGGGTTTAACGTCCCGAAATCACCTTATGATTATGAGAGACGCCGTAGTGGAAGGCGCCGGAAATTTCTACCACCCGGGGATTTTAACGTGCACCCGAATTTGAGCACACGGGCCTAATATGTTGAGGTTAACGTTCCAAAACCACCACATGAATATGAGAGACGCCGTAGGCGAAGGCTCCGCGAATTTCGACGACCTGGAGTTCTTTAACGTGCACCCAAATCGGAGCACACGGGCCTTCAGCATTTTCGCTTCTATCGAAAATGCAGCCGCCTCAGCCGTGATTCGATCCCACGGCCTGCGGGTCAGCAGCCGAGTACCTTAGCCACTAGACCACCATGGCGGGGTTGCAGTGTTAATGTCATCAAGAGCAGCAGGCAACACGACACGTTAGAAAATAAAAAGACAGGTCAGACTAGCAAGTACCCAAGCGTTTCAGGCTGATGGGACGATGTGACAACATGCACAAATGCGTTGAACTGCTCAGCATAGTAATGTTTGCATTTTATCTCGCTTTTGGGCGGTTTCTGATAAAGAGACCGTATGAGAGTTACTCCGGAAGCTTCATGGGACTAATCACTTTTTTGTAATTAGGGGCGCAAAAAAAAACGCCAAGCCTGCGCGGTACATGCAGCACAGTCACAGCGAAAGCTACAAGAGTGGTCTTTCAGAGTCTTTTTATCACACTCCTTGGGTAACTGCTACAAACAAACCTGCTGGGTACCCACTACATCATAAAAAATCAATCATTACTTCTGTGTAGTAGGCCAGCAATCAGTGTGCTTCCCTTCCTCATTCTTTGGAGAAGCGTGGTGCCAGCTACACACTTGTTAGAAATTTTTGTGCAATTGTTTTTTGCAGTGGCTGACGACGATGAAGAATTATGGCAGAAGTGGGTATGCGCCAAAGTTAATAGGTGATAAAGAGCAAGTTTTCTAATGAGTTGGAGCATTGGACGACCCAATCGTTACGTAATTTGCACTGTGTGACGCCTGGTTGTTCTTTTGATGTTCTAAGACACTTTATTACTCATATTAACTCGATTCCTTTTCCGACATCATGCATGTGTAAAGCCAGTTTAGAAACTAGTTCCAAGCACTGGCTTGGCTCAGTGGTACAGTACTGGGCTGGCACGCAGCGGACCTGGGTTGATTTCTTGTTGTGTCTTCAGTGTTTTTTTTTATTAACTGAGATTTTTTCTTATGTTTTTCGATACTGCTTATGGACTCCTGTGGCGGCACCGCTAGTGGCGGCGGACAACTACGGTGCCGCGCCTGACTCGTGTTCTGATCTCATAACAGCTTTCGCAGTAAAAAGAACCATCAGAGCTCTTTTTAAAACGGGTGAACGAAATATGGTCATACCTAAATACGTATTATTAAGCTCACATGGCTGAAATCTGCGTTTAATAGTATACACTTTAATGGCTCACAGGCAAGTTTAACTTCAGCACTTTTGGATATATTGAATAGATCACACTGACTAGCCCACCCTTAGCGGGTACCAAGCAACCGTGGCTAGCAGCAGTTAATTGCAGAGTTTTGACGACAGTTGCCCTCCGCCTCCCCTGCCCGCGCACACTCAAAAAGCCGTACGAATTTGTACTATCTCTCAAATTTCAGAAAAATATAATATTATAACGTGCTACGCGAGGCCAACATGCAATATAGGAGTGGTCCACACTCGCTATAATGGTGGTGCTGTCTATGAAACCCAGGTTATGGTGCACATGTATGCCCCATAAAGGGGACAAAGAGGATTACCATAGCTGTTGCTCAGTGGTGGGGCATCGGACGCGTTATTGGAAGGTTGCAAGTTTGAATCCTGCTGGTGCCGAGATAATTGGTCTGCCACTTTTCTTTCTTTACAAATATATTGAAATCAATACCTATAACATCCACTATACGTTCCTTGGCTTTCCCGCCTCTTAGTTTTCATTACTATTGTGTCAAACAAAGAAAAAATGAGTCCTTAATTTTAAAAATAGACGCATTGTAGATAGTCGGAATACTTCGGGGGAATTTAACCACTTTGCGTTCTAGATAAATGTATAAGTACAACAGTCCTTCCTTTCTGTCTCGGCTTTTGACCAGATTCGAACCCATGACCTTGTACTTGTAGTTATAGTAACTGGCCGGAAGCACGACGCGAATAATCATGCTACATATGTAAATATATTTTCAGGATTCTAAGCGCCACAACCACCTGCTTGTATACACATGCTCGTAGGTCTTGAAAACACTGAATAAATATTACCTAAAGAGGTGTTGGGGGTTATTTTATAGTGTTTTCTTTCTCAAACCAGCTCTAAAACTTTTTTCTATAACGAGTGCCGGCCTGCTAGGCGTCGTCAAAGCTATCTAGGGCGCTATTTGTAAACGGCTTCTCGGTTATAATCGCCATTTTATATTGATCTTTTGACTTCGGCAATAGTATGTCCAGCCCCATGATTACCAATAATACGGTCTGACAAACAATTTTCTACCTAATAAAAGTGTCACTGAGTAGTATTGAAAATTAATTCTTTTTGTTTCTGAATTGATTCGGGTGTTTTCCCAGGTCACCTGAATTTTTTAACATTATGTGTACCACTCGACACCAGCTTTTTGGGAAAGTTGTAGATCAAGAGGTGTTTTGGAATACGCAGGTACGAAAAACTGATTGAAATTATTTTTACTTATTGATGTATGCAAAAAAACGTATCGAAACTAAGATTGTACACTTACCTTTTATTCTTAAGTTATATTCTTAACCTATATTACGCCTAACTTACATTCACGGAACACAGCTTTACCATTTGAATTTCTTCAAATTCTACTTACCTAACCTAAAGCTCCGAGGTTACTCCCTGACGCTAAATGCACCAACCTACATCAGTTCACGTAGGCCAAAAAATGTAGCTCTGTTATAGGATTTTGACTGATACTAGCAACGTAAATGCAAATATTCTCACTTAACGCGATAGCGTTAAAAAACTCATTTCGCAGAAATTCTGGCGTTGGTTACATTGGTTGTGAGCAAAAAATATCATGTTTGTGTGACCGAAAAGTATAGAAAGATGCAAATAGAATAAATAATTTTAAAACCTGGGTCTGTGTGGGGACCGAACTCAAGCGGGTGTCCTACCACACAGTGATGCCTATTTTTAACATGGTATTTATTAGAATGAGTATTAAAACAGTACACAGTATCGCACAGAGTTGCTCTGTTGCAGTACTATAACGACAAGAAGCGTACAAGCACTGCTTAGAATGAAACTCGAAGGCTAAAGTCCGACAGTCTAGAAAGAGTTCTATGTGCGCCGCACAAAAAAAAGTGCCGAATCTAAGCATCTAACCAAGGAAGAGTACCAGTCCGGTCGAAAGTCAAGTTCATCATAAAAATCTTTGAAGGGACTAGCCATTCGTATGAAATGTGTGCGTGAAGAGGGGATCGGCTCAGCGTTGCGGTCCTGCATACGTGTGTCACACAGGCTGTGTATACCGATTAGGAAAAACATATCGTACAGCACTTCATAAAGAGATGTTGGCGTAAGATCAATGTACGAATTAATTAGAAACGTTTTCTGTAGAGTTCATTCGAGGACATAACAGAATAGAATGGCACATTTGCAGCTCACGAAGCAATGCTCTCTTGTTTCAGGTCATCACAGAGACGGCAATTAACAGTCCAGAAAAAAATACATTTTCTTTGTAACTGAAGTTTAAAGAGCAGTGTTTCAGAATGAAGTTTATAAAATAATTTTCTTGAATTGGGAGATATATACATTTTGCAAACCCGTTTCAATACATCAGGATCGCCTTGGAGATCTCAGTATATTGAGCGGTACAGCGGAGAGGGGAAGAGCATTGATTGTAAATATTTATACAGTGTCTTGCGTGAAACTGTAGACAAATACTCTATTGAAAATCGGCTTTTAAGAAACCAAACTGCAGAATACGCTTCCTCTATGAATTCCCAAAAACACGGGCGTGCGGAGAAGTTTGAAGAAACAGCAATATCAGGTAAGGAATTGCCAAGTGTAACCTGGGAACACGAACCGACTATTGAATGGGAACTATCGAAGAAAAGGAGGAATCACAATACTGTTTGCATAGATGAAGTTGTTTTAAACCCAACCCTTCATAATTAACTCTCCAGACTAAGTTGTCAAGACGCATGGGCTCAAATGTCGAAGACCATACGAAAGTTGCAAAAATACGATGGAAGCGTTTCACATAGATTCTGGCACAATCAATAAGCTGTAATACACAGTAAACGTTTGTTGCTAGAAATGTATTACAAACTTCAGCTCGACCAAATGATTTCACAGCATGTCTACGAAGTGAATAATGCTGAGTGGGCAAAGCGTCCATTCGTCCGTCCATCCGTTCGTCTGTCTGTTTGTGCCGTCCGTGCGTCCATCCGTATGTTCGTCCACTACATGCATTCGTCAACGATACGAAAACCACTAACGTCAATTAATGATAATTTTTTCAAGGACATATATACACAACGCCACCTATTGAGCCATTCATAAACTATATGTGGCTACATACTGCTACTTCTGCTACTACTACTACTACTACTACTACTACTACTACTACTACTACTACTACTACTACTACAGAGAAGGGAACAACCCACACCCTTCAAAGCTTGAAACTCGGTATGGGACAAATGCCAGTGTCTGCCGCTCTAGCGTAGGGACGTGCTCCTTCCAATAGCGTGCAATAAATCAATACGCATCAGTGGCACACCAAGTTATCTTCTTCGTGGAATGCTAGCTCAATTAATGCCTGCCATTTTATTCGGCGTACTGCCCCTTGAACTAAAGCATAATCCTAAACTTTTATAGGAGTTGAGACGAGCTCTTGGAACAACACCAACTTTCCCCATTGTAGCTATCACATTTTCAACACTTGGTTTATTGGTACAAAATATTGCTGCATCATCTGCTTAAGTCAATACTTTAACTTAATTGTCTTGTATATTGAATCCTCGATTATGATTCGATTGAATCATACTCAAACACAGTGGTTCAAGATAAAGGGCGAACATAACTGGCGACATTGGGCGTTGGGCATCCTTGCTTTAGAGAAGAGCCAATAAGAAGAAGTTTAGAGAGGTTACCATTTACAATAAACGACTCAAAGATTGATTATGGCAAAACCTAACACCCTTAAGCACTATCGAGCCAGTATTGACACCTTCAAGAAGAGGAAAAAAAGTGAATGGTTGACATGATCTCAAGCTTTACAAAAGATTTATCTTTAGCATTGCAACATACTTTTGACAACTGTAGGAGTACTGTAGCCACGCCGCTGCTTGTGAATGCAGTGCGAATAGCTTCCTCTGCTTTAAAATGCAGGTAAAGTAACTTTCATGCTTTACAAACACAAGCGTCCAGATACATGCTTCACAATACAACACAAAATATTGCCGTAATAATGTGTGGTACAAGCGTACGTTGCCATCGGGCGTCAAAACATGAAATTATCGTAATGACTTTATAATTTAAAGCCAGTCATCCACTACAAAACGCACACACGTTACTGCACCGTCAAGGCCGCGTAATGGGTGCGTATGGGTGCCCCAACTGAAGCAACGACGGGGCGAAGATATATATTGAATTACCCGACGTGTGGGTCACCTAATGGCCGGCACAGGGCTTTGATTGCTGCTAAATGGTGCTCACCCGATATAAAACGTTTTTGGTAGTCTCAACAAAAGTAGCATCCATGCCAATCTTTTCACCAATTTAAACTTCACGCGCTTAGCTGTAAAAAACTTGGCATAATAACTGCATTATTTGGACTGCAGAGAAAATTTTCTATTTGCTCTGTTATGTTAATATTTTTTTATCTGGCGTTATCACAGGCAATTCGCTATTATGATTTCGCTGTGAACGTCTTGACACAGCGGTCGATTCACCAACGCGTCTGCCTTCATAAACGTTACGATTCAGAACCGCATATGCGCCAATATAGTTCCCAGTTTACGAACAAAACCCTTATTTGTTCTTGAAGCTTGATCAGCGTTTTCAATAAATCATGCTTTGAAATATACACTGTAATAGAACAAATGGTTCAGTGCTGCGCAAACCCTGAGGGTGAATTTTCTTGATGGGAAAGATAGCATTGCTGCACATTATGCCGAAACTATTTCAAAACGGTACTCGAGATTCGGTTCGAGCGCTGCAATATTCTTGTTTGATTGAATGTCAAAAACGAGAACGTGCGTGCATCTTTTTAATTTATATGCCGAAGCATTGCTAAAATATTACTGAACATATAATTTACGCGTTTCAATGAAAACTCCTTCTCTGTTCACGCGCATCACACACGAACACAAAGGCGCGTGCACAAGCCTGCACGCCCCCACACACAAACACACACACACACAAAATAGGGTATCTGTAAAACCAATAGCCATTCGTGCTGAACAGCGGAAAAATCTGTGGATCGAAGATATCATTCGCAATCAGACGAAATATATGTTTCAGCTGTCTGTGTTGCAAAGAAAAGCAGAACTGCAAACGAACAGAAAATGAGTAATTTGGAAACGGGTCTGCAAAAAAAAATATACATTGAGCAAGAGCTTCAATAGTAATGCGGCCATCATTCGGCGTTATAATTGCTGTGCCGAAATGGATAATCTCACCACAGGAACGCACGTTGCGAACAAACGCAGGCCGTGAAAGTATAGAAAGGAAGCCATCGTATATAGATAGGAAATAGAGGCGGCTACAACAAATAGATAATCATTGGGCAGCGAGAGAAAGTGGACAAGCAAGACGGATTGATAGTTGCTAAAAGAAGCGGGGACGCGTCAGAGTCACGAAAACTCGCGGGAGTGGAGAGAGATGGTTGCAAAGTGGAAGGGTGGATGAGCTATCCTGATACGGCAGCGACGTTGGGGAGGATAGAAACGGAAAGGCGGAGAAACACGAGAGTCGCGGAGAGGGTTGAGTAGGAAGAAAGGGTTGCAGCATCCGTGTCTGAAATGTGTGTGCTCGTCGCGCTGCGGAGGGTAGCGGAGAGAGTAAGTATGAAAAGGGTAAATAAAAATGGGGACGCGGGAATAGAACAATAAAGAGGAAAACGCTTGGTTCTGACCGGAAGAGAAAGTAGAAGTCAGTGTGGAACTCGAACCAACGGAGCGAACGCACGCCGCGAACTTGCGGGGAGGAGGTGCCAACGTCGAAGAGAGAGACAAGCGTTCCAACGAGTCCAGAGGAGAAGAGGGCTGGCAACGGAATGCGGAGTCATCCGGCTGATGAATTACCGGCTAAACGCCGAAGTCCAGTGCGCCCGCACGTACGTTCCTCCCAGCCAGCTTTCCCCTCTTTTCCCTTTCCACGCGCTCCACTCGTACATGTATGTATCGTCTCTTTGCTGCGGGGTGCGCTTGGTGTGGGACGCTTCTGTGCGCGTCACTGCTGCAATTGCGGTTTTACCGCTAGAGCGAGGATGTGTTCTGTAGACCGATGAAACACTGCACAGTGACCGTCACAGCCGTCTGTCTCCACAGTCCGTCCACTCGTTCGCTGTGCATTCGAGTAGGCTCTGCGTTTAATGTTTGCCGGAATTATTTTAATTGTCCTTTTATGGTTGTCGCTGCTTCAAGCCCACAGCATCTCCCCGTGTCAACGACGGCTTTTATTTGTACCTGCATAGCGTGAGTGGCGAAAGACTGCTTCGTTGCTACAGTTCACACACAAAAAAAGAATTAACAGCCGAAACACGACACAAGTACCGATGAACAAGAGTAGGTGGTTTACTCCCACCGCTCTTGCTTGTTTTGGGTTCAAAGGTAGGCGAAAGAAAAAGTTATAAACCTATGTTTTTGGAGCACTTCTTAAGAAGAAAAGAACAAAAAAAGTCAAAGAATCTTCACATTAGGGGTGCCTGAAGAAGGTCTGGAGCTAGAAAGGCTTGTTTATTTCGATTCGGAATTTTTCCTTTCCTCACCTCTTTCTTTTTCTTTTTATTCTTAATTTTTCTGTCGTCTTTTCATTGATTTTCTACCTATTTTTGTCCACTTCTCTTCCTTTTTGCTCTTTCTTTATTTCTTCAGAATTTTCCCCTTACTCTCTAATTCTAATTCACGCTTGCTTCCTTTTCGCAATGGTTAACCGATTCTCTGACCCTCTGCTAACTACAACTTTTCTTTTCCTCCTTGTTTAATTTTTTCCTTCTTTTTATTTTTCCGTCACACCACATTCTCTCACTCTCTCTTATATCCCCATCCCCACCTAGTGTACCGGTTTAGGTTTCCTCAACGAGAGACGGTTATTGTAAACTCCTCTCCATTTTTCTACTTTTTCTTCAACTTCATTTTTTCTTAAAAATAATGAAGACTCAATTTTTCTATTTTTTACGTGGTTTCGTCTACCTTACGCCAAGTGGTGCTTTTTTTTTTTGCTAATAATGGTAAGAGATCACCATTAACGATTCGAAGCACAAGAGGACGAAGACTTCTGAGCGCGAGCGTACCGTCACTATGCACATGGAGCGTTACACCAGTACACACCACAAAGATATAGCTGTTTTTGCGTGTCGGAAAAGTGAGACGAAAGGCCAAAGGGAATGCAAACTTTCATTTTTTTGTTCAATATGTCCTGCATCAAAATTCATAGGCACATACGCGCGCAGCAAGCCAGACACACATCGTTTGCAAACCACCCTAATCACAACCTGGGAACATATATGACTGATACAAGAGGAACCTCAAGCTTTTATGTGGAATGCATCCAACATTTGTTAAGCCGTGGTGTCCATTTCTCATTTTCTCGTCTCACAAAAAATATATATATTGTCACGAGGTTGTGATACACGCAGCACTTGAGAGGAAGCACGCAGGAGTCAGGGCGGTGTCGGGAGAACTGTTTATTGAGCGAACTTGTGCCCAGCAAAACAGGGCCAAACACAACTCACAGCAACAGCGGCGTGAACAGTCGTCGGCCGACGGAAAAAAAAAAGACCCCCAGTGGCGCACTGCGCCGGCTTTTTATACACGCGTCGTAACGCGTTCCAAAGTGGCATACAAGATAAACGCGGCCTGCGTTGCGCTTAACAGAAAGTGATAGCGTCTTCCTTCGCAAACGAAAAGAACCGCACGTGTCAGTTTTTTATACACGCGTCGTAACGCGTTCCAGAGTGGCATACAAGATAAACGCGGCCTGCGTTGCGCTTAACAGAAAGTGATAGCGTCTTCCTTCGCAAACGAAAAGAACCGCACGTGTCAGTTTTTTATACACGCGTCGTAACGCGTTCCAGAGTGGCATACAAGATAAAGGCGGCCTGCGTTGCGCTTAACAGAAAGTGATAGCGTCTTCCTTCGTAAACCAAAAGAACCGCACGTGTCACTACCCCCCTCTGAAAAAGCATCGTCCCGATGCTAAAGACAGAACACAAGAGAGAGTACATGCAATAAATTACATTAACAATGCGTCACAGCTAATCAGCGCGCGTAATAAGGTTTAAGTCGCACCACGTGTACGACTTCGGGTCGTGCACGGCGTCGTTGGGATGACGTTAAGCCATCGGGCACGACCTCATAGTCCAGTTCACCACGACGTCGGACTACCTTGTAGGGTCCAAAGTAGCGTCGCAGGAGCTTCTCAGATAATCCCCGTCGTCGTATCGGCGTCCAGACCCAGACAAGGTCACCTGGTTGGTATTCGGTGTGGTGTCGTCGAAGGTTGTAGTGGCGCCTGTCGACCGTCTGTTGGCTCTTGATACGCAGGCGGGCTAGCTGTCGAGCTTCTTCAGCGCGATCCAGGTAGCTGGCGACGTCGAGGTCTTCTTCGTCGGTGCCGACCGGTAGCATGGCGTCAAGCGTTGTTGTTGGGCTCCGTCCGTAGACGAGCTTGTATGGAGCAAACTGCGTCGTTTCCTGCACGGCCGTGTTGTACGCGAAGGTTACATACGGGAGTATGGCGTCCCACGTCTTGTGCTCGACGTTCACGTACATGGCCAGCATGTCGGCGATGGTCTTATTTAGACGCTCGGTGAGGCCATTCGTCTGTGGGTGGTACGCGGTGGTTCGGCGGTGGCTTGTCTGACTGTACCTCAAGATCGCTTGCGTTAGGTCAGCCGTAAAGGCCGTACCTCTATCGGTGATGAGGACCTCGGGGGCTCCGTGGCGGAGGACGATGTTCTCAATGAAGCACATGGCGACCTCGGCGGCAGTGCCCTTGGGCAAGGCCCTTGTTTCGGCATAGCGGGTGAGGTAGTCAGTCGCTACGACAATCCATTTGTTGCCAGAAGTTGACGTCGGGAACGGCCCCAGTAAGTCCATGCCGATTTGTTGGAATGGCCGTTGAGGTGGTTCGACGGGTTGCAGAAGTCCGGCTGGCCTAGTTGTCGGCGTCTTGCGTCGCTGACAGTCTCTGCATGTTTTTACGTAGTGGGCGACGTCGGCAGCGAGGCCAGGCCAATAGTACTTCTCTTGTATTCGTGACAGTGTGCGGGAAACACCAAGATGTCCGGCTGTCGGGTCGTCGTGTAATGCTTCCAGAACCTCTGGACATAACGCTGAAGGTACCACGAGGAGGTGGTCGGCGCGGAGCGGCGAGAAGTTTTTCTTCAGGAGGACGTTGTTTCGCAGGAAAAACGAAGCCAGTCCTCGGCGGAATACTTTCGGCACGTCGGCGGTCTTGCCTTGCAGGTAGTCCATGAGGATCTTGAGCTCCGGGTCAGCTCGTTGGCGTTCCGCGCAGTCGT
Source organism: Rhipicephalus microplus (assembly GCF_043290135.1). Taxonomy (NCBI): domain Eukaryota; kingdom Metazoa; phylum Arthropoda; class Arachnida; order Ixodida; family Ixodidae; genus Rhipicephalus; species Rhipicephalus microplus. Next base: position 394,340,605 of record NC_134710.1, on the reverse strand, counting down.
CGGTACTTATGGGTCCCAGGAAAGAGTCGTCGTCCTGGTCATCCTGGGGCGGCGGATCGACAGGGGCGCGAGACAAGCAGTCGGCGTCGGAGTGCTTTCGTCCGCTCTTGTAGACGACGGTGATGTCAAATTCTTGTAGTCTGAGACTCCACCGTGCGAGGCGCCCTGATGGATCCTTCAAGTTAGCTAGCCAACACAAGGCGTGGTGGTCACTCACGACTTTGAAGGGCCTGCCGTACAGGTAGGGGCGGAACTTTGATGTAGCCCAGATGATGGCAAGGCATTCCTTTTCTGTCGTGGAATAATTGGCTTCTGCCTTCGAAAGTGACCGGCTAGCGTAACTGATGACCCTTTCAAGTCCGTCGGTCCTCTGCACGATCACGGCGCCGAGCCCTGTGCTGCTTGCGTCCGTGTGAATTTCGGTGTCAGCTTCTTCGTCGAAGTGCGCCAGTATTGGCGGCGTTTGCAGGCGTCGCTTTAATTCTTGAAATGACTCGACTTGCGGCGTTTCCCATTTGAAGTCGACGTCGGCCTTCGTTAGGTACGTCAGTGGCTCGGCGATCCGCGAAAAGTTCTTCACGAAGCGCCTGTAATAAGCGCAGAGGCCAAGAAATCGGCGTACTGCTTTCTTGTCGGTGGGTGCAGGAAAGTCGGCGATCGCAGCTGTTTTCTGTGGATCAGGGAGCACTCCCGACTTGCTGATAACGTGGCCAAGGAACAATAGTTCCTCGTAGGCGAAGCGGCACTTTTCTGGCTTCAGGGTAAGTCCCGAGGCTTTGATTACCCGAAGAACAGCTTCAAGGCGCCGGAGGTGCTCGTCGAAGTTGGAAGAAAATACGACTACGTCGTCCAAGTAGACGAGGCAAGTCTGCCACTTCAAGCCTGCGAGTACTGTGTCCATAACCCGTTGGAACGTCGCAGGCGCCGAGCAAAGACCAAAGGGCATGACCTTAAACTCGAATAGGCCGTCTGGTGTTATGAAGGCAGTCTTCTCTCGGTCTCTCTCGTCTACTTCGATTTGCCAGTAGCCGGTTTTGAGATCCATCGACGAAAAATACTTGGCGTTGTACAGTCTGTCCAGAGCATCGTCTATCCGTGGGAGGGGATACACGTCTTTCTTCGTGATGTTGTTCAGGCGACGATAATCGACGCAAAAACGTAGGGTTCCGTCCTTCTTCTTCACCAACACCACGGGTGATGCCCACGGACTCGTAGACGGCTGAATGATGTCGTCACGCAGCATTTCGTCGACTTGTTGCTTGATGGCCTCGCGTTCCCGTGCAGAAACTCGGTAGGGGCTCTGACGGAGCGGACGGGCATATTCGTCGGTTATGACGCGATGTTTCGCGAGAGGGGTCTGACGAAGCCTCGACGACGACGAGAAGCAGTCCTTGTATTGGTGGAGTAAGGCTTTGAGCTCCTTTTGTTGCTGCCTGGAAAGGCTTTGATTGACGTCGAAGGCGGGCGCGGACACTGCTGTCGACGTTGCGGCTCCCTGAGAATCAGTGAGGGCGAAGGCATTGCTCGCTTCCACAAATTCGCTTAGATGTGCTACCGTCGTGCCCCTATTTAAGTGCCTATATTCGTTGCTGAAGTTCGTCACCATTACCTTGGCTTCGCCGTTATGAAGCTTGGCTATGCCTCTTGCGACGCACATCTGACGGTTTAGGAGCAGGTGCTGGTCGCCTTCGATGACACCTTGTAAGTTGGTAGACGCTTTGGTGCCGACGGAAATGATGACGCTCGACAGTGGCGGGATGGTTACCTGCTCTTCTGTCACATTCAAGGCATTGTGAGCGACGTTGCAGTCTGACGCCGTTGCATTATCCGTGGACAGCGTGATTGACCTGGATCTTAGGTCGATTACTGCGCCTTGCTGGTCCAGGAAATCCATGCCTAAAATGACGTGTCGCGAGCATTGCTGCAGGACCACAAAATTCACAGAATACGTCTGGCTGTGAATCGTGACTCTTGCCGTGCAGGTTCCAGTCGGTGTTATAAGGTGGCCCCCTGCTGTTCGGATATCCGGTCCTTCCCATGCAGTCTTTACCTTCTTGAGCTTAGCGGCGAAGAGACCACTGATGATAGAGTAGTCGGCGCCGGTATCGACTAGGGCGGTGACGCTGTGGCCGTCGATGATCACGTCGAGGTCGGTGGTTCGTCGTCTGGCGTTCCGGTTAGGTCGGGGCGTCGGATCACGGCTGCGTCGGCTTGGTCCGGTGCTGCTATGTCGCGTCGGCGGCGAGGCTTTGTCGTAAAGACTCTGCTCAGGCGGCGTACTGCGACTACGTCGGGAAAGTTCGTGCGTCGTGGTCGTCGTCATCGGCAGCGGCGGCGGCGGCGGAGGAGGATCTTCGGCATTGCGTCGTGCAGCAACCGCACCTCCATCGGTTGCTGCTTTTAGTTTCCCGGGTAGGGGCTTGGGGATCGGCCCCGGTTAGGGCCGGTGTACTGGCGGCGATCCGGGGAGACGTAGCGGCCAGGCGAAGGTGAACGGGATGGTCGTCGTTGTTGCCACTGCGATCCGGCGATGTAGTCGGCGATGTCGCGAGGTCGCTCACCTGGGCGCGGACGCGGCGCGTTCACGTCGAAGCCACGCAGTCCCATCTCACGGTACTGGCAGTAGCGGTAGGTGTGCCCGGCTTCGCCGCAGTGGTAGCATAGTGGGCGGTGGTTCGGGGTGCGCCAAACGTCAGTTTTCCTCGGCGAGCGCTGGATTACTGGCGAGCGGGAAGGCGTCGGGGGTGGCGGCGGTGGCTGGCGACGAAACTGCGGAGACGTTGGGTCCTGGTGTTGGCGAGGAGCGGCGACAGGTCGTCGTGCAGTAGCGGCGTAGGTCATCGCCTCCGGTTGGGGCTGTGGCCGTTCAGGAACGCTCAGTGAGCGCTGTAGTTCCTCGCGGACTACGTCTTCGAGAGAGGCGACTTGGGGCTGAGACGATGGCAACATGCGGCGCAGTTCTTCACGAACAATAGCGCGTATGGTCTCGCGCAGGTCGTCGGGGCAGAGTCCTCGGACTTCTGCGACGACTGGCGACATGCGCCGATCGTATTGGCTGGTCCGCATTTCAAGAGTCTTCTCGATGGTGGTAGCCTCGGAGAGGAACTCTTGTACCGTCTTTGGCGGGGTTCTGATCAGTCCGGCGAAGAGCTCCTGCTTCACTCCTCGCATAAGCAGGCGAACCTTCTTGTCCTCAGACATGTCGGCGTCGGCGTGGCGGAAAAGTCACGTCATCTCCTCCGTGAAGATCGTTACGTTTTCGTTGGGGAGCTGCACCCGAGTTTCAAGCAGTGATGCGGCTCTTTCCTTCCGCACGACGCTTGCAAAGGTGCGCAGGAAAGCAACGCGGAAGTCGTCCCAGGTTCGAAGCGTTGACTACTCGCGGTTCTCGAACCAAGTCCTTGCGGCGTCTTCCAGGTAAAAATACACATGACGCAGCTTGTCGTCCGGGTCCCACTTATTGAGGGCTGCGACGCGGTCGTAAATGTCAAGCCAGCTTTCCGGGTCTTCGTAGGTCGATCCGCGGAAGGTAGGCGGCTCTTTGGGCTGGTTGACGACCACGGTTGCCGAAGACCTTGCTTCCGTCATCGTGGATGCCGGCTTCGTAGCAACCTTTGTTTTCTTGTCCTTGTCGGGGAGCGGCAGATATTCGGGCGGTAGTCCTTGTTGTCTTCGGCTCACTCGAACGACCGGGTCGGCGTCGTCCTCTTGGCGGCTTGGGCTTGGCTCACGGCTGGACGGGGGCGTACGGTACATGGACAGAGAAGCACCTCCACCAGATGTCACGAGGTTGTGATACACGCAGCACTTGAGAGGAAGCACGCAGGAGTCAGGGCGGTGTCGGGAGAACTGTTTATTGAGCGAACTTGTGCCCAGCAAAACAGGGCCAAACACAACTCACAGCAACAGCGGCGTGAACAGTCGTCGGCCGACGGAAAAAAAAAGACCCCCAGTGGCGCACTGCGCCGGCTTTTTATACACGCGTCGTAACGCGTTCCAGAGTGGCATACAAGATAAACGCGGCCTGCGTTGCGCTTAACAGAAAGTGTCCTTGTGAAGCGTCTTCCTTCGTAAACCAAAAGAACCGCACGTGTCAGTCTTTTTATACACGCGTCGTAACGCGTTCCAGAGTGGCATACAAGATAAACGCGGCCTGCGTCGCGCTTAACAGAAAGTGATAGCGTCTTCCTTCGTAAACCAAAAGAACCGCACGTGTCAATATTGTTTGTCGCTCCTACGAGAACACGGGTCGACTAGCCCAGCAAAGAGTACTTCTATACTACATTGAGTGTTACGCCAGGCGGGCACGACAACACTAAACAGCATACCACGGACCAGCCCTTTAAAGTGCTCCGCACCTAAAGCAAGTAACTAACATAACAAACATGATATAGTGAATACGGGGCCATAGAAATGGGAATGCAAGTCGGCAAAAGCGGAGTGTTCTTTGAACATGATGCATTGTTTCTCGCCGTCGTGTCCGTACGACGTATGTGTTCGTATGTGTTCGCCGAGAAATTTGGAGCTCGGAACAAGAAGATTTCACAGCGCTCAATTCAATTGCACGCATGTTAGTGACGCATCCGAGTTTCGTACGTGGACGACTCATTTTTCAGGGAGTTCCTAGGCGCGGTAGGCCGTACTTGTGTTTTGTACGATTATGACTGCGCCTTGCGAGAATGTCGCCACCTCCCCACCTTTCTATGCCTTTAAAAGCATGCATCATTACTCAACTGCAGCCCAAGAGAGTCTTATTGTATGCCTCACTCGCGGCCATCACGACGTCGGCGGCGAGCTGTTTGGATCGGTGCTTAAAAGGGTCCCACGAGCGTGCAGTTATATGCAAATGAATCTCGGTGAAACTTGAACACCACGAGAGCGAAAGCAAAAATAGTGATAGCAGACGTCGCGGAACGCGCGCGAGCAGTAAGACAACTGAATATGCAGATGTCGGGGGACAAGATTAAACCACCTAACCGAAAAATACGAGACAGCAAACGCGAATGCTGGAACAATGCGCATAGTTTTTTTTTAGGCGTGTACACACGCCTCGCAACGGATACGGTCGAGTGCTTGAAGCGCGCCCGCACTCTAGAAATAAGGAAGCGAAAAAAAAAAGCCGGACGGGGTAAAATGAGTGGAAAATGCTATACAGTGTCGAGTAAACGAAGCGGCACGAAAGGCGAAGAGTGTGCCGAGCGCTGTTTGTTTTTCGTTAGCATTCCCCTTGCCCGTCCTTGCGACGACCACTTTCGCACATCTCGCCTTCCCCTTCCACCCCATCGGCCGTTTTACCGGTGCTGCAGTTGTTTGCGAAAGCGGGTGCAGGGCGCCGACGCTTAATTGAATTTGACAATCTTTGCGCTCTCTCGGACGTGCTCAGCGGCGGCTGCCTGCGGAGAGCAGAGCGCACGGAATAGCCTTTGGCCGCTATCTTTGTCAACGGCAAAGCGCGCGAAATTACTTTCTCACTGCGAACTTCTGGACTGGCCCGCGAGTACACGATTCGTTTCTTTGATTTGGCCAGCTCCGAAGCGAGCAACAAGCTGTCACCGCGTGCGTTTCTCGAGATGAAAGTGATGGAAGTACGAACGAACTGCCGCGCATCGTGGAAGTTTGTACGTCGTGCTATGAACAGTTTGCATTTAGTGCGCATTGCTGAAGCAAGGTGCCCCTGTTTTTGAGAGAATCACTTGCCTATCAAAGTATGACAATGTAAATGAGCCACTCTTTTTTTTTCTCAGAGACTGCTTTCTTGTGCGCTTTCCTTCTTTTTTCAGTAAATATGAGTCATTCCTCTCCACAGGGTCATCATGTGTCCCTTATAAATATTAAGGTAGCCATGATCAACGAAGTTCACGGGTGAAGCTTATTGTGTGCATTTATGAAAGCAGCGCTTGTCGACACACTTTTCTGGAGTTTCCTATACCTGGGCTATGTATGCGCCCACCGAAAAAAACGGTGTCCTCTTGACTGCGCATGTGCAAGGTCTACTAGCATTTCCAGGTCGTCCAAAGCGTGAATACAAGACAGAAATATTATCCACCACGCATGACTGACCCAGCCCCATGTACTACATTCACGCATGTTCCATAAAACACCCCCTAGAGTATTGCATCCGACTTCTAGCACGTCATCTCTCCTATACCATCCTACAGATAGACGACATTTGAAACTTAGGAAGATTATCGGGGTCGACTGGGAAACATTCCCGTCTAACTTCACGCCTGTAAATAGGGCACCTTTACATATTTTGGGACGCGCCACCATTACAAGCCATTCTCCATATTTCTACCATATAAATGAAAGCGCATATATCACACGTCACTGTGAATTATGCTTTTATTCTCGCATGAGAATAACCGTTTGTGCATGGCCACACCTTCACAGATAGACGTTTTTGTTTCACCTTAAAACTCAGCTGGTACACAACCTGTCATTAATAAATTCAATAAGTAACTCTTTGTAAATGAGCACTGCAGCCTCCACTTTGCACGAAAGTTCAGTGAACACATCATTATAGCCATGGCTCACTTTTCGTGGCTCGAAGGCACCTCTTTAGTGTATCCTACCACCGTTCTGTCATATAACTCTATAACAATCATTGATCGGCCTGAGAGCCTTTCGCCACCCCGACACCGACAAGAAACATTCCACCATCTATCAGTGGATATCAGATTCCTATAGCGTTCCAACGAATGACACACGTCTCTGATGAAGCCGCGCAATGATACTGCCATTGTGTACACTGTACAGAGATACCGCAATCGGGATCTAACGTAGCCATGTTATAGGTTTTTCTCACTACATATTTGCTTATTATGAGACTGATTGACGTGATTGCCGCTACGGAGAAAGATGATCAGGTTCTTTCTAGAGGATTGCCTACGAGTGTTGATCTCTTAGAAGCAAAGCGAAGTGAGTGGCACAACAAATGATGAATGACGTCCTCAGAGCGCCAAACCCTTCATGCCCCACTGTCGGACACTCCAATAAATGTTTTGTGTGCCTTCGTGTGGCCGCAAACAAAGTCAGTAAAGAAGCGAAGCTTCACGTCGACGAAGTTCGGATGCAGGTTGGAGTTCTGGAGTGGTGTTTATTTGCTGTACTCACGTATGTCGAATATTTACCATATTTCATGGCATACACTACTTGCCGGGTGACGAAGCTACCTTCCAGTTGTAAGGGTAAGGCTATGTGAAAGAGGAATGAGGAGGGTGTTTTTCTTGATCTGGTTGCGAGCCGCATCCGTTACAGTAGGGTTAGCGAATCGTCCTCGACCCAGTTCGGTGGCCCTTCGCACTTGTCGGCCTCATTAGTCGACTCACTCAGACTGCCTATGACCTATATTGAGCCGCGAGTCTGAGTCTTAGTGAGACCGAGTAAGTAATATTTTGGTGAGTTCGAGTATGGGTGAGCCCAGTTGGGAAAGATTTGAGTGATTCTAAGTCCAAGTAAGTCCGGTCGCGGAACTTTTTGTTGAGTCTGAGCCCGAGTGAGTCGAAAGCGCAAAATATACTTCTTGAGTGAGTCTGAGTGAGCTCTACACTTTCATGCCGATCTCTCGTTCTATTTACTCACCTTCAGCTTTAATATCAGCCTTATGCCGGCGCAGGTTTATATTCACGCCGATTTACACATACTTGGAAGCACCAGTGCCCATATGCGAGCTCAATATTGACCAAACGCGTCAGTTACGGAGTACGAAAGTGCCCCTCTCCACTCTGGAACCTCTTTCACGTCTTCTCTTTCAATAAAAATGTCCTTATTGCGTCACAACAAAGATTTCCCACATTTGAAGGTACAAGTTCAAAAAGAGCCAAGTAGAGCGACGATTACGCGATTAATGAAAACAATTGAAACCATGTTCGAAAAAGCCAATTGTTTGATAACGCACTCATGAGTCAGCTCACTGAAACTCTCTCAGACTGAAGTAGAGCCGTGAGTCTTAGTCGGATGGAGGCCAAGGGAGCAATATTTAGGTGAGGCTCAACCCGAGTGAGTCCGGCTGGAAATTTTTTTGCTGAATCTGAGTACCATGGAGTACCAAAGGCCAAATATATTTCATAGGTATCTCTCTTTTAGCTCCACATGAGTGATTTTAAGTGAGCTCCACGTTCATGCATGGAAAGAAAAGCGGTTGAAAACATATTACCGCAGACATCAGCTCGCGCATTACGTTTGAAGCGCGGCTATGTGAAGCAGCGGGAAATGAGGAAAACAGAAACTTAATAAAGCTTTCTTTAATATTCCTATTTCAGGTATCCCAAAGTAAATCATCAATTTTCTGTACAGTTAATCTGGCACTAGGCCTAATATTGGACTGCATCATTTTTTTTTCTGGTCGAGTGTCAGAAATCGGGGGCGTATTCATGCAATCTGCTAATGTGGGCTTGTGTTTAGTTTCGCACATGGTCGGGTTAACGAAGCATCGCTCACTTTTGCGTAGTGGTTTGGCGCGTATGTCGCACGCGTTATTTATTTTCTGTACTTACTGGCGCGACACCTGAGAGAAACTAAACAAGCTGATAGAATGAGTATACAGCCGCTTCTGTGAATGGAAACGCTGGGTACTGTACGGCCATCTCTGGTGTGGAGGGTGATATTGCGTTCCACCGGAGGTTTCCACCCTTTGGGCTTGGTACCCCAGCGTTTGGGCAAATATATCAACAGCTTCGACTTTGTCCCCATCATCACCCTTTATCCCTCTTTCCTTCCCCTTTCCCTTATCCCCTGTGTAGAGTAGCAGGCTATAGCGAACTAGGTCAGGCCGACCTCTCTGCCTTCTAATAAATTCTCACTCTCTCACTCTCTCGACTTCGCGGGTGAGCACCTGAGACCAGTGGGGTCGAGGTAGGACTCGGTAGTGTCGATGGCCTCTTGCATGGCGGACTCAATCAAGCCATCCGACCCTGTGGAGCACCATATGGTTACATCGTCCGCATAAATAGTGTGGTTTAGCCTTAGATTTTCGAAAGTTATTCGGAAAGCCCAATCTGCACAAGGTTGAATAGCGTGGGCGAGAGGACGGATCCATAAGGAGTTCCCCGCTCTTTGAGCTCCACTTCTTCCGACACCAGGTCTCCCCCGCGGAGGACGGCTCTGCGTCGAGTGAGAAAAGAGCCGATAAAGAAGTAAAATCGATGCCCCAGGTCGAGAGCTGCGATCGCTTTCAAGATTGACGAGTGCGTTATGGTATCAAATGCCTTTTCTAAATCGAGACCAAGTTTTAGATGCGGAGCATCTAATACTCGAGGCTTGTAGTGCGGCGCCGTCCGCAAGCTTCCTCCTCCTTCTTCCACCATCTGTGCATCCCTTCCTCCTCTACACACCGCGCGCGCTTCACTCCTCCACCATCTGTGCACCCTTTCTCCTCTACACACCGCGTGCGCTTCTCCTCTTCACGAACATTCGCTAGCTGTATAATGTAGCGCGCATGCGCCGTCACGCTTCGAGAACATCGGCAGCTGACGCGCGCGCATGCGCCGTTGCGCTTCTCCCCCTTCTCGAACATTCGACAGCTGACAGTGCATGCGCCGTCGCGCTCTATATATACTCAAGGTCGGCGCTCGCTCGCTCAGTTGCCGCTCGTCGGTTGGTTTGTACGGCGCGTCGACGTCCAAGGTCACGGTGAAATGAATTCCAACGAATCCACAAACACAATGATCGACGTCCCTTCGACCAGCGCCGCCCTTTCGCATACGTGTGTACGTGTTCACTCATTTAACACCCCCTCCTACAACCACGTTAACCAATTTAGCCATCCACCCAAGTAAGTCGCAATTTAACACCCCATTTCACAACCACGTTAACCAATTTAGCCATCGACCCAAGTAAGTCGCACTTTAACATCCCGTTAACCAATTATATGCTCCGCATCCTCCTCAGTGTTCCCCCGAGGGAAGCTGCGGGCAATTTTTCATGAGTGTCCCGAGTGTTTCTGCCATCTAGAATTTGATGCTTTAGGACTTCTGTGACGCCGACTGCTGTCGCTGGCGCATGGTCGGTGTGCCATCACTAGTTGCGATAGTTAATACGGCACGTTTAACGAAGAAACCCTATGCCGTAGGTCTACAAAAGCAATACTTTTAGGGCTTCTGTCTCGTCCCGGTGGTTTTCCTTGTTTGAGCAACGTGAGTTTTCGAATTTATGCTTCTGTGCTCGTGAGACATTGCATCAAAATATGCTAGTGTACATTTACAGCCCACTATTCGGCTCATAAAGTAAGCTTACATCCATAATCATTCTAGTTGCTCGTCTTTTCTTTTTAGAACGCTCCACTGGAGAGACGTAAATAGGCAATATAATCACGTAGTCATCAAAAATAAGGAAAATATGTGCCGTTGAAAAGGAGATCGCAATATTGCACCATGCAGCACTTGTACACGGAGTCACTATTGGTTGTAACGTCATATTGTTTTTTTTTTTTCCTCGCTGTTACTTGTCTAGGTAGATAGTGATGGTGGCACGAGCTTCGAACTACTTGAGGAGGGGCGGTTATTGAAAATTTGCGACCTGGTTACTCGGACCTTACATAACACCTAATGTGACAGAGCCACGACAAGACACCAAAGTCAAATGTTAAGGTGGTCTCTGATATTATTTTGAAAGCAATGCTGCACCATGCCATTCCGCATATACATCTTACACTCACAAAAAAATATTACAGGAGGAACTCTCTTTTCCCTCATTCGTGGACTTTACACAACTCAAAATTCACACATTTCTTCGTGTACCGCTTCAGGTATGACCCAGTTCTTTGGCATATGACCAGCAAAAACGAGGACGAGCTCCCTGACAATACGTTTCTGTATTTCGCGGTATGACGAGGGTTACGTATATGTATATCGAAGGAAAGTTCTTACATTAATGACCCATTTAGTGTCTAATGTTTGTGCGGCTGTACGTTAATAACTTAAGTGCGCAAATCAGTTTGAAGACACCGAATCAATGCGGATAGAGCGTGCTCTGCGTATGACAGGACTTTCATCTTTAAATCTCCTTTTTTATATACGCATTTTTGTTTATCGCTTTAACTAGAAGAACATTTATTAATTTACTCATACATACATACATACATACATACATACATACATACATACATACATACATACATACATACATACATACATACATACATACATACATACATACATACATACATACATACATACATACATACATACATACATACATACATACATACATACATACATACATACATACATACATACATACATCAGCCTCACCGAGGCTTCTACAGAAGAATTACCAAATATAAACTATAATAAAGCAACAGGGGGGAGGGGGACAAGTTTAGTTGAATGAATGGGTGTTTCGCGATAATGAATTACGCATTACGTTGTTCACGCCAACAAGCTATGTTTAATTCAGTCGGTGTAGGTAAACAAGTTTGATGAATGTAGGGCTTGATGCCAACTCATTGATGAAAGTTTCAGAGAAAGCAAGACAGTTGTCTGGAGAACGGTTATTAGAAGAACCGATTGTCATAAAACAAAATTTCATTGTGTTCAAGATGGCGAGGCATTGCTAGAGTGGTGAGGAGTCCACGCTGTGTAAGAAAATTACGCGAAGAGAAATCCGTGTCACATTCTTTACAAAAACATTGCTTTTTTGTACCTGTTCCCATTTCTATTTTGTTTTAATATTGGATGAATTTCTCACAACGAACCTCTGTAATTTCGAAAGCCTTTAATCTTTGCAGGTCGGGTCTATTTTTCAACGCATCGCTAGAGTGGTGAGAGCAAGCTAGGTAAGAAAATTACGGGAAGAGAAATCTGTATCACACCCTATGCAAAACCAAATGCTTTTTTGTACCGAATACAGTTTTTATTTTGTTTCAATATTGCACGGATTTCACACTACACACCTATACTATTTGGAAAGCCTTAATCTTCTCAAGGTTACGTCTACTTCTTCGCCCGTCCTACCACCCTCTGTCTTGTGCCTAGTCATGATACAGACCTGAAATAGCGTCCCTGGTTTCATTTATGAAACTAGAACACCCTGGTAAATTTCCTTCTGAGTTCCGATAATACTGCCCAGTCAAAGAAATTATTATTACAAATTAATTAAAGAACCTTCATTTATAATATGCGTGAGACTTATATTCGCCAACAAACAGTGCTCGCGGTTTGAAGGGACGCCAACTGGCCCGAGTGCCGTTCACAGGAGAAGGGCAAGCCCGTCGGCTAGTGATTCCACGGTGAGCGGCTCGTAGAAGTGCTCCAAGAGTGTGGATTCCCCTGATACCAAACGCTGTACCGAACGCTACACATGAAAAAACATAAAGGCACGGCATAGTCAGTCGAATGGCCACAGGCTTTCACTGCACACACTTTGTCATTTACAACGTGTCCTTGAATTTTTTGCGGGGGATGGTAAAAATGATTGTTTCCCATGACTGACGCGTAGGTTTCTGAGGAACAAAATACAGCCTGCCATGTAGAATTCTAAGGACCTTTGTATAGGTGTCATCAACGTGTTTTGACTTCGACAAGTCACCTGCCAGCACTATAACTCAATATTTTGTTCGGAACACTCTATGCCACTTTTAATAATAAATGCATAGGCCAAGAAGAAAGCGTTGTAGCGCCAAGTAAATTGCATAGCCATGATCGTAGAAAAAATGTCATTCATGCGTCATTTATATATTTGAACATTTCCATAATTCAGCAAACATCATCTTTGGTTGTAGATTTAAGGGTATGCTAAAAGTGAAATATTCTGCCAAAAGGCATATTTTATTTGAGGGGTGTAGTGGGAGATTACTATTATAAAGTATGCGTAAAAGGGGACCCAGTACCAAATCATGGAGAAACCATTGTGAAAACAGGCGTCAATGATAAGTTCGTAACTTAAAACCTTGATTGTTAATGCGGGAGTAGTAGCGTTACCTTGAAGAGTATCGTTATTAATTTCAGAAGCATCGGAAGAGAAGAACTGTTAATGGTAGAAAATGAGATTAGGTCGGGAGTGGCAGTTCGTGTTCTTTCACTTAGTCGCCACCGCACTAATGGCAAGTCATTCTCTCTATCGACTGAACTGAACGCCCTAAATTCTTGCTCCATTTTCATTTGTGTGTGTGTGTGCGTGCGTGCGTGTGTGTGTGTGTGTGTGTGTGTGTGTGTGTGTGTGTGTGTGTGTGTGTGTGAGCGAGTGTGTCAGAGTATCTATGACATTCTTACATGTACCTGGTGTATTTGTCTTACACCTATCAACGCACAGTAAGCAGACATAAATCACTATTAATATCCCGCCGTTACCGCGCGTGACTACCACGCCATGACCCCGCCTTGAGAACAACAACAAGAGGCCGCTTCTGCAACGGCAGCCTGGGCAAATCAGTAGCCCGGGTGCGTACACAAGCAGCTGCGAGATTGGAGAACACGCGTTCTTGCAAGTAGGCATAGCATGAAAAAAAAAAAGATGGTTGCGAGCGCTGAAAGACGAGACTTTTGTAAAGGTGGGAGGCAGGAAGCGAAAACGGCGTAAAACAGAGAAGGCACGCACAATCGCGGTCGGCGCTTCCGCATATTCCGCGGAAGCGCTGCTGTAGGCCGCCACGACTTTCCTACGGCAGGCCCGTCCCGTGAACCAGGCGTGGTTATGCGCTTGTGCGTGTGTGCGTGCGTGTATGCGTGCATGCCTGCATGCCACGAGCAGCCCGCATCAGGCCAGCAGTAAAGGAAAATCTTTTGCATCCATGCCGTCCTCGTCAGAGTATTAAAACAGGGACGGCCATCGTCCAGGCGGCCGAGCGCCGGGATTGCCAACGCATCAGGCAAATGAGGTGATTAACATGTCTTCGCCAGAGAGTTCACCGGGGTTGCTCGGAGAGAGAGATAGATGCGCGACGGATGGGCGCATGTTCCTGCTTGCTTAACTCTTTGGCCACCCGCGGGCCATTGAATCGCAGCCTCTGCGGCGGCCTATTTGAGCTACTTCGGAGAGACGCAGCTGACTTTTACTCCGTTGACCCTTCTGAAGCCACTGATTTGCACCAGCGATCGAAGGAGGCTGCGGAAGGGCATGGAAGCTTGTAACCACTGAACTCACAGTGCGCACGGGCTACGTTGGTCGAGAATCTTTGAGATAACTCCATGTGAAAGTCTTATATGCATTACGCAGTAGGGTCACGAGTGAAGGTCCTGCAAAATGAGGAAAAAGAGCAACAAAACTGACGATGACCCCGAAATGGTTTGATTGTTGGCAGATCGTTCCACTCCCTACAATGGCGTGATTCTAGACCTGAAAAAGCGAAATGTGGCCCAGTTGGAGGGTCCAGCTCATCTGGCGGTACCTTCCTATAGCGATAGATGTGGGAAGATATTTGAGGGTATCATTATCAGCCAAATTGATAAACGTGCCGTTTCTGGAACTACCGTAGAAAAAGAAGTCCGCTATACATGACGTCAGTTGTTCGAAATTTCGTGGTTGCGCGGTTACTTCTTTCTTCAGTCCCGAAAATCGCTTTTTTGTCGAGCTTCTCTTTTTAACGTCACTGCACATGTATGCGCACAGCCCGCGAATAAGCAAGCACGACATCAGAGTATATAAGAATGGCTACGGCAGCAATGGCAAGAGGGGCGTGAGCCACTAGGTTAATATATATATATATATATATATATATATATATATATATATATATATATATATATATATATATATATATATATATATATATATATATATATATATATATATATATATATATATATATATATATATATATATATATATATAAATATATATATATATATATATAAACCATATGGCTGTGTGTGTGTGCTTACTGGAGGCCTGGATTACTGGCGCATTGAAAGAATGGGACCATGCAAGTGTCATGATTCGTCAATACGTCAAGAACGAGTGAGATTTATTGTATCAACAAATTATCCCTTTTGCTTCCTGCGTTTGCCATTGGAAGGTATAAGTTAATGAAGACAGAGCAGCTTACACAACCACAATTGCTGTCAGAAATAGTGATTTCATTCTCTTCGTCTGCTATATTACGAATCATTGGCTCCCACTGTTGAATCTAATCGATATTCATTTATCTGCAAAAATTATCACGTCGCTTTTGGAAATCCTCAACGGAAATGGGCCCATTGCACTAATGACATCAACTCTCTCGCTTAGGCCGAGCTCCTGTATCATCATATTTATCAATTATATCAGAATTATCATTTTCAGTCATTTTAAGCTGTCTCTTACCATAGGAAAAATAACTGCGAAAGCAGTGAGTGAATATCCCAGTTCCCCTAGTTTTTTTAGAGCCTTAGAGTAATAAACCCTTTTCATAATTTGCAAGTCCGCTGGTCTGCACTGCATATTTGCCCAAGTAAAGCCGACACCTGTCACGTGGTTCCAGTTGAAAGTGCTGGGGCTTGTTCGTGATGAGTGCTTGTATCAAAACATCCCACTCAAAATTTTCCTCGTCACTGCTTAAGCAGTGCTTGAACAGGCTACTTGCAGTAATTGAATAGCCGCCATTAGTTGTTAAAACTGCGTAGCAGGAAAGATAACTTTACAGATTTGAAAATCGCAATTTGTGGGGGTTTCACGTCCCCGAACCGCCATACAGTTATGAGATACGCCACAGTGGAGGGCTCCAGAAATTTTCACTATTTGATGTTCTTTAACGTGCACTTAAAACCAAGAGAATGGGCTCAAGCATTCTAGCCTCTATAGAAACTGCTTTTGAGAAGTTTCGGAGAGTTTTTTCTAGAAGCACCCTGTATGCAAGTTCCTGCTTCCGGTATCTCACAAGCCGTGGCGGTCTAGTGGTGATCTCACAAGCCGTGGCGGTCTAGTGGTGATGGTGCTTCACTGCTAACCCGAAGGTCGCAGAATCCAATCCTGGATGCTGAAGCCGCACTTCAGTGGAAGGAAAATGCTAGAAAACTGTGTGCTTAGATTTAGGCACATGTTGAAGAACGCCAGTTGGCCAGAATTGCCGGAGTCCTCCTCAATGCGGCTTCTCTCGTAATGATGTCATGATTTTAAGACGTAAAACATAATCATATCATAGTATAATTAACTCTTCCGGCATCTCGAAGAAAGTGGCACTGATGAGCCCTATAGTGGTGACACGGTATAACGGTAAAACGGAAAGCTTCTCTAGGCACCAACGTATACGTGAAGTGTACAAGGCATGCAAATAGAAGCCCCGTGCACACAACGTGGTGGGAGGTTTGGGCGCCGTGCTGTACACGTCATTCCGAAGTGTCCCAAACAGAGGCTCGCTGTGAGCGCGGCAAAGGCGCCAAGCAGCTCGCCTTCCGTGCCATAACGGGCACCCACGCGGCGGCGTGCTCTTCTTTGCCTGCCCTCGTCAATAAATGTCCTTCACAGACGCTGCCATCAGCCGCAGGAAAAAGTTATTAACGGGCCTGGGCTAAATGGGTTCATCGCGGACGCGGAGAGCTGTCTGAAGCGTTGCGCAAGGAAATGGGTTTTCGTAATAGCGCATAAAAATTTGTGTTGTCAGGAGCGCGCGTCGTGCGGGTGCAGCGGTGCATTAGCGGCGGGGTCTTTCAACGAGTAAACATGAGCAACTAAAACAGGAACTACAATAGAGTGCGTTGCGCGGGCTGAACTGGACATCTTCGGTGACAGCTGAGTCCTTCAATCATATACGAAGACGCTAAAGAGCCCCCCGGGGTCACATGAAACAGCAAAAGTAACAAAAAAACCTTCTAGAGATCACAGTGCACAAAACGAAGGACGTGAATACCAAAAAGAATGAGTACGCAACTTTGACCGATTCTTTCTGCTCTTTTCTAAGTGCTCCGCTTCGATTTTGTTAAGCGAATAGTTCACATATAAGCGCTGCTTCATTAGCTTTGCTTACATTTCTTAAACACATCCACTCCTCTATCTATACCGCTTACAAAAGCTTTAGAGTGACAGAGGCCGAGCCAGTGACCTGCATCTTTCGCAACAACCCCTATCTAACTCAATGATATCAGTAGGTCCATTTGCACAGACGTTACAAATAATCTTCGTTGTCTCAAGCCGGCATATATTCGTCGCGAGATTGAACAGAGTCGCCGCCTGGCGTCTACTGGCTAAATCACGCCTATAGGGTGAACGACTTCCTGCGTCATCTGCTATAGCCAAGACGTGATTGCATGCGCGCGTACGTCATGCACGTCCTCAATGGATGCTTGTCCAGTTGTGCCATTATAGTCTTAACTGTTTTACGTATATTGCCCATGGGGTTGTATATGCCCTGTACGGAGAAGGAATCAGTGCAGTTGTCGAGTGTGGTGTGTGTGCGGACCCCCAGCACGGCCTTAGAGGAAGTCGGCTGAAGTTTGACCTTCTTATACTGTTACTGCAATAAAAAAAAACACTTATGTGTGCAGCATTTCGAGAGTGCGAATGCGCTGTCAGCCACGTCGACTTTCTCACTAAATCTTAAAGAAAAACACCTTAAGGTTGTACAATTTGTATCTGTTTCCCGGCGGGCTGATTCGGAGTGCCAGTGTGAAACTGTGTGCAAAAACCGTCTACAGAACGCACATATAGGGCGCACATGGCTTAAAAATTCACCATATTCCGGCCATACATCTGTTCGTCCATCCACTCATCTGTCCATCCGTCCATCCATCTCTCCGTGCGTCCATTCGCCTATCTCCCCGTCTGTTCGTCTGTGCAACAGTGCGCCTGTCGATCCCTCCCTCCTTCCTTTATACTAGTCGGTGACTTTAACGTAGACGTTAAGAGCCTTAAGATCTGCCTTTATTCACTCGTCTTCATTCTAAGGCAAAAGGGTGTTAAAAGGGGGTGTGTTTCGTCCTTTTGGGAACTAATAGGCTGCCACAACCATTATTTCCTTTTAGGACTAACGGCACTGGGTGTAACAGTTAGTCTCCACAGACTGGCTCAAAGGACTAACATTTAGTCTTCACATTTACACCTTAGCGGGTAATTGTTAGTTTCCACTAATCACCTCAAAGGACTAACATTTAGTCATCACATTTACACCTTCTCAAGTAACCATTCTTCCCCACATTTACACCTTACCGGGCACCCGTTAGTCCTCACAGTTGCACTTTGCCGAACGAACGGCTGGTCCACTCAAATACTCTATTCGGATTAACTTTTTATCCCCAGTTAAATTATTGTTTTTTTTAGTTACTCTCCGTGACGCCTAATACTTTTTTCGCCTGTTTTGCTGCGCAGTGTGTGAGCAACAAATTGCGCGGAAAAGGACACGCGAAAAATTATTTAGCCATCTGAGTATCACTGCTTTTGCCGTCACTGCAACAACAAAAGAGAAAAGTGAGCCATTGAAATTTTTATTTTTCTATATAAACATGAAGTTTCTCCATTCTTAAAGTGCATTCATGGTAAAATGCACAATACAAGTCCAGCCTCGTTGTCATATCTTGTACATTCCTTGTGAAGCTCCTCCGACTGAAGCGATAGATGACAGGCATTGCAGACCCCAGCACACACAGCCTTCTGCATGTTGTGTGCCTACGGCTGTACAATAAGATTGTAAAAATAGTCACACGTAACGAAAATTTACGATGAACGCATGGGAGAAGTACGTGCAAGTTTATTAAAAACACACGTGTAAAATATGACAGGAGAAGAAATTTACCTTCACATTTCGTACAGTGCTTCTGAAGCTGCTCCGACGAATACAATAGATTACAGCCATTGCAGACGCCAGCGCACACAGTCATAGCCTTCTGCATGGTGCGTGCTCACAGCTGCACAATGAGATAGTAAAAATAGTCACACGTGACAGTGGATGAGTATGCATGCATATGAAAATACGTGCAAGGTGAAATAAAAACATACGTGTAAAATATGACATGCAAATGATTTCTCCAGTGATTTCACTTATCGTCAAAGACGCACTTCGATCCCCATAGCGCAACAGCTGAAAGGAGCACTTACATCAAATTTACTCATGCCAAGCTTTTTGCATCAACGAGTAGCTATAGACCCTTAGCAGCGATTCGTGAACTAGAATGAAACTGAGGGATGAAGAACTATCACTTTTATTGTTTTATATCACTGCTATCTAGCACAATACAAAACAGGTGGCAATCCCGCCATTTTAGCGCTAGGAGTAGTACCAGTGGCGCGACCTTCCGGTCCGCTCCAGATCACGCCACAGCTGACCACTTCTCCACAGAAAAAAGTGACGTCAGGCTCAGCTGCTTCGTAAACATTTCGTCTGCTTGGCGGAAACATTCAGTCATGCCTTGTCACCTGCGTTGGCATCGTCGGCATACAAAGTGTCGATTCGGATTGGATACGATACTCTAGAGCTCTGAATTCCCGCGATTCGCGATTTTGCGAATTCTTTTTGCTTCGATCGACCCTTTAGAGAACAGCGATTTCAAAATGGACGGTGTTCTGAGGAGCACTGAGGAGGTTCTCGAGGATGCCATGTTCGCTAGCGTGTCTGAGTTAGCTGTATTGGTAAGTTTTGGCATGCACGGCATTCAGGTATACTCAAAGGGGTCAATGTAAATAATATCGCTGTCGGGAATGAGCATCAGCGGAGAAATATAATACGTTCCCTGCTTGCCAGGTTCTTTTTTGCGCCTCCAGTTGGGCCCACCTATCCACTCTTGCGGTCGCGGCAGCAGTAACCTGGTATTACGCGGACCCAAGAAGTCTAAATAAGAACTAAAATTCAACGATACCTGCGTGTTACTTGCTAGCGATGGTATCTGTCCATACGCTGTTCCACTTCGATAGCTTGTGGTCGTGTTGCCGTGTAACATATACGTCACATGAAAAGACGCCCTCATTGCACTTTTTCTGCTCTTCGAACGAGACGACTGCAACTCACAACGGTTCCCCGACATGCTGACCAACAAGCACTCGTTGAATCATGCTTTTTTTTTTCTTTCGCCGTTCTTTTGAAGGTGGTTTGCTTCTTGGTAAGTTCACGAAGTCATTCAAAGCGTTGTGACGAAGATCAGACGTGACGAGCGAGTGCGTATTTAGGCTTCGGCGCCAGCTGGTGCCACGATAAGAACACTCGTATTGTAGACATCATCGCTACTAGCGCATTGTCACTCAGAATGGTATTTGTGGAATGTATCACACCGAACACGTAGCACTAGTGTCGATGTCGCAGGGCATCCCCTTTTGATTATACTCTGGTACGCTGTAAATAAATTAACTTCCGCACGACGGATTCGATTCAAATTTCACGAAGACTACCTACGCACACCAAGCAATCACAGTAAGGGCACGTCTCAAATTTTAAATTTGATGTAAGTGTTCCTTTAAGTACGGCGGCCGCAGCCATAAATTGGAGGCACCACGAACCACCATGCCACCAACAAGTCAGCGAGTTTTAAGCGAGCGACGTCGTTCAGCTCCAGCAAGCGAACGCGACACCAAACAGGACGTTGCACGTGGAGCGCCTGACTCAGCCGCCAGCGAACCTCGAGCAGGAGAGTGAGCGTATATGCTGGGCCGCCGCAACGAGCAGCGCCGAGCTCCATGGTTTGGAGTAACCGCCGAAGAAACCGACGGTAATGCGGCCCTTTTCCGCAAACTCGAGCGGGTGTGAATGCAGCGAGCAAACGTGAGTCCACCGCCGCGGCCGCCTGCGCCGTGCTCCCGACCCGGTTGCAGAAATTAGGTGTCTTTCTCCTCTTTTAACCACCACCCCCGCCAACAACGCCCGGCGTCCAGCTGCTTAGGACTGATTGACGGGGAAGCCAACTCTAATGGCGACCAATTTTCACAGAGTTCTACGTAAACCAAAGTCCCGCCAGCCCGTGCCGGTGCACTTACAGAGCGCAACATACTACAACGAAGCTCATTACGTGCAACCGCAACGTGTTTTGAGCGATTCGCAACACAGCGACGAGGTCTCCGCCCAATATTGTGAGCCCGGAGCTCATCGCAGCGGCAAACACAAACGAGCACTCGGTGAGCGAGTGTCCGGGCGGACGCAGGCAATGGCGGCCAATTTCCAGGCGGTCACAAAGCACAAGCGAACTGCAGACACTCAAGCCGACCTTCGCAGTGCATTTAGTGCGCTTCGAAGGTCGCTGCGAAGACACAACACGACCGAGGTCATTGCCGGCAAGCGCGGTCCGTATCGCACACCCGACAAGTACGGCCGAATAGAGTACGATCACCTACTTGTGGAAGAATCCAGCGCTAATTTCTGCCCTGAGTGAGACTGAAATAATGTATCCGACAGGCCTGCTGTCTTCTCGGCCACCATGTTGGCCTTCGTTCCCAGCCGGTGGTGTCGCGAGTAGGTCATGACCATCTTGACTAAGCCAGAGTTATTCAGCGCGGCGTGGCAACGTGTCGAGACCTGCTCCAGACTCCATGGGTGCAGCGAAACGTAAAAGCAGCAGCGCACGCTCATCCAAGCGTACACACATAGCATCGCGACGTAATTCCTAGATCGTCGAGCTCTCAAGCGCGACGCAACGCGAACCGTCACTAGCAAAATATGGAGGAAGACTGAGCCAAGAGAGAGGAGGTCAGAAGGATGGCTAGTGCCCTTGAAAACGGTTCGCGTACGGCCCGCATCTCCCGCGCGCCTCATCCCTTTGGAGACTAAGTGGTCTGCACGCGGTACGCGTCGCTCTGTGGGTACTCCTCAACATTCTATCCGTTCATCACGCGCGCCTATTGTCTCCGTTACTGCTTTTTTTGGTAAATTTCGCCTTACAGTGTTCACTTAGTAGAGATGTGTGAACTTTATTTAGGTATACCCTACATGTCATGAAGAAGGGCGCATGAAAAAAATTTGCATTTTGTAGTCAGATGAGCTAAAAATAGGTATGTGTTCCATGAATTCAGTTGCGTAGCAACGGTAGGTAGTAGGCGAAACCCAATGTACACTATAGGAATACAACAACAATGTTATATAGCGCGAAAACTGAGACTGTCATTAATGGCGAGCTTACTGTTTGTTGGCATATTGCACTTCTCTCCCAAGTAATGATAACGTTCGGAGAGCTTCACGAAATATTCCGGGAATGCAGAACATGCATATTACCAGCTGGCTGCAATCAACGTGTTCTATTCGTCGACAATTACCTCAAACCTCTCACGACGAAACGCCACTATATGAACACGTTTGCATACACGCCACCGACCACCTATTCACAGCGACACGGTGATTGTGCTGCCACCTGTATGCCGATCTTTGCTACATTAAAAATGTTCACCTAAGTCTGATTGTCGAATTATATCACTGATAATTTTTCATGCAGTGTAGATCGATGTGTATTCACATGTATTGTGTTGCCTATACCTTGAGGAACTGCTGCTCTTTAATATGAACGAGTCCTGCGCAATCAATCAATTAATTAATCAATGAATCAATCAATCCTTTACGTTCCAAGGAGCAAACATCAAGGTTAGTGGCAAGTGCAGAGGCTGGTTATCGTGGATAGGTTCGACCCCCCGAAATTTTCAGTGATCGTTGATAATACGGATACTTACTCGGTGGTGGCTGGTCTCGTTCGGTACTGTGGCGCTCTTTGTCGAGAACTTGACGAGGCTTTGCCACATGTGGACGACAACGCCGCGCTACCTGAGAAAGTCCGTACGTATACAACGTGGTCTTGAGAACAGCGGCGAAAAATGCTCAAGCTAGTAATAGGCAGAACAACTAATCTGTATTCGGACCGTGAAACCACTGAGTGTTGTGACGATATCTCCTCTATAGCTGAACGAAATCGTGGTAGGGTTCAAGGCATCGTCCCTCTCTCCAGAAGGGCGGCCAGTTTCTTTTTTTCTCTTATTAATAGGTAGTCCGCACCCAGGTCATCTAAATGAACGACTTTGCAACCGTCAAAAGTTAGCTATACATTCATAAAAATGTCTTTTGGGCTTGCCTAATGGCACTGCTATTGGACCTAGAAGCCCCTCATCAGATGACACACGCATATTCAAGTTGGTAACGGCAAAATTCTGTGCCGTATTGGCAGAAGGCTACTCTAAAACTGAATTTCCTTAAACCAGAGTTGACAGTGTGAAGGCCATGGACAGAAGGAACAAAACAAGAGTAATAAAATGAGGTGGCTTGTTTAGTGTGGGTTAAGCTCCTCGCTGGGTGCCCCTCAGGCTGTTGTGGTTTGCCGAGCAGTTGGCTTCCCCAAGTCCACTTTGTGAAGTCGCGCCTCCCACCACCAATTCATAGGTTTGTTCGGCGTAGCAGTGCACTTGGTGTGAGCAGATGGGTGTAAGGCTGTGTGAAAGAGAACATCGAAATCACCGACTACATGGCAGTATGCAGCCTGTGTATATTAAGGATGTATTTTCT
This sequence comes from Rhipicephalus microplus, assembly GCF_043290135.1. Taxonomy (NCBI): domain Eukaryota; kingdom Metazoa; phylum Arthropoda; class Arachnida; order Ixodida; family Ixodidae; genus Rhipicephalus; species Rhipicephalus microplus. The sequence goes on along the minus strand of NC_134710.1, from coordinate 394,317,300 downwards.
GCAGTCCTTCATTTCTCAAACACTGTCATTCTAAACGCGTAATAACAGCGGGAACTTTTACGATTTTCCTGGTATCCTGCGATCATCTCGAATTTCATTGTCGCTGAACTGGGAACCTTGATACGCCTACTCAAAGCACTGAATTTTTGGAGGCCACGCTCATATTTATCGAAGTTCCAAGTCTCTATAACTGGTACGTATTTCCCGATCGTTCGAGTCAGCGCTTATCTGACGTAGTTCATCTGGCCTCCCACTCACTAGCTCTTTATTTCCGTTTTGAAGTGTAATTATTTATCTATTTATTTATTTATTTATTGAAAACGATCTTACAGAACCCTAGAGACATTATGTAAGAGGGTAATACAGAAAAAGTTCTAAACCATGTATCGAGTACAAAAAGATAAAAATACCGGGTGTTCAAAATTAAGCTTTATGATTTTTTTAAAATTAGGCGCTCGAAGGCACGTGAGAACCACTTGTGCAAATAAGTTAAGCGGCCAGGGGGACAGAAAGTTAGATGATAATTATCGCTGTCAGCAGCCCAATTAACTAAAATTTAATAATTAACTTTTTACTGGCTGCGGTAAGTTGGCATGTTTATATTGAAAAAATGTAGGCAGTGGTGTTTGTACACAGTTTCAGTTGGAAGATTTTTTCTAGCACGCCTGTGTTCCGAGATATCCGGCTCCAAAGTTTAATTGTCTTTCGCACGATTACGCATGCAAGAGGGTGAGGGTCCGCGCAAAGCTCCTCCCTAAAGTGACGCATCTGTTGCGTGTGGTGTTTAGTGTGTGAAGAGGGTGGAAGCGTAGGCATAGGTGATAGCAATTACCCTTGCCCTCTTCGGCCGTCGAAATCAAAAATCGAAGAACGCTTGCAACCAGTGTCGTAACACGCAACTGCAGAGCCTCTAACGATAGTGGCAGATACCATGCCGAGATAATGGTGCGAGCGGAGAATCTGGATGCCAGTGCGCGTGCGTAATAATCACTAGAGAAGCATGCGTGGTCGTTGCCTGGGCTACGCGAATAGCGTGACTGCTGATGTCCGAGTACTGTAACTTTTATTGAAACAAGAGCAACAACTCCACCAATAATAACTGAAACAGTTTTATCCTTGCTAACGCATATTTCCTGCTGCTACATAAGCATATTTCGGTCATGCACAAATCTCATCGAAACTCTTCACCTCTCAAGACGTCAATGCCCCAAAAAGTGTTCAAAATGCCTGCCTTCGGCAGCAACGCAAAGCATGAACCGCTGTCGCGTCGACTCGATGACTCGGCGCAGTACTTCTGCAGGAATACTCGCACAGGCAGATGTTATCCTGTCCTTCATGTCATTAACATCGCTGGGCTCTGTTACGTAAACTCGATCTTTAACGTAGCCCCAAAGGAAAAAGTCGAGCGGAGAAAGGTCAGGTGATCTTGGTGGCCAAAACATCGCTCCTGCGCGCCCAATCCACTGTTGTGGAAAACGTCTGTCCAACCAGTTCTTCGCCCTGGTAGAAAAATGTGGTGGTGCTCCATCGTGCTGAAACCATACTTGGCGCAGGTCATTCAGGGAAAGACTGCAGACAAGATCATCAATGACAACACCTAATATTTCTTCTGTGTACATCTTTCCGTTCAAGTTGTCCTCAAAAAAGTGAGGTCCGATGATCCTGTCCCCGAGTATGCCGCACCACACATTCACACTCCAGCGAACTTGATGCTTGTGCTGCCTCAGCCAGTGTGGGTTTTCTTGTGCCCAATAATGGGCGTTGTGAAGATTAACACTTCCATTTCGGCAAAACCGAGCTTCATCAGTCCAAATTATTCTGTGCAAAAAGTCATTTTCTTGATCAGTTTTGATGAGGCCCCAATTGCAGAAGTCAACTCGCCTTTCAAAGTCCGCCTCATTTAGGTCCTGATGAAGGTAAACGTGATATGGATGGAACTTGTGCTTTCTTAAAACATTTGTGACTGTTCCGATGCTGCGACCGCACTGATCGGCAATCTGTCGGATGCTGAGCTCTGGCATCGAGGTTACGCACGCGACAACGTCGATTTCAAAGTCTTCATCGACGATTGCCTTCCTGGTCCGTCTCGGAAGGTGGACAGAGCCTGTTGTGCAGAAGCGTCGAAACAGGTTTGTGAAAGTGGGCCTTGTTGGAAGGGGACGGTGTGGGTGGCGAGACGCGTAAAGCTCCATTGCTAACGAAGCGTTGCCATTCATTTCAGCCATTGCAAGCACCACGTCTACTTTTACTTTGGTAGAATACCTCACGCCAGAAGCAACCATATTAGCTCGAAAGGACTCCACGTGGATTTCCTTGGTAGACCTTCAATGCAGAGACGCTGTGCTCTAACCGGAGGCACCCTAGTGCAGGACGGTCCTGCTAACGCGTTCACAAGAAGATGTCTCAGTGTGATCTAAAGTCACGAAAAAACGTCGCGAAAAATGGTCTCCTGTTATCGCGTTCATCAGGATCATGCGTAAGGCTCATGGCGCACCGCGCTGTCACATTTTGATTTCGCCGGCCGAAGAGGGCAAGGGTAATTGCTATCACCTATGCCTACGCTTCCACCCTCTTCACACACTAAACACCACACGCAACAGATGCGTCACTTTAGGGAGGAGCTTTGCGCGGACCCTCACCCTCTTGCATGCGTAATCGTGCGAAAGACAATTAAACTTTCGAGCCGGATATCTCGGAACACAGGCGTGCTAGAAAAAATCTTCCAACTGAAACTGTGTACAAACACCACTGCCTACATTTTTTCAATATAAACATGCCAACTTACCGCAGCCAGTAAAAAGTTAATTATTAAATTTTAGTTAATTGGGCTGCTGACAGCGATAATTATCATCTAACTTTCTGTCCCCCTGGCCGCTTAACTTATTTGCACAAGTGGTTCTCACGTGCCTTCGAGCGCCTAATTTTAAAAAAATCATAAAGCTTAATTTTGAACACCCGGTATATGAGAACAACATAAAAATTGTTACTACAACACAAGTGGTTACGCATTATGTGATATTACTGCATTATGTGCAATGCAACAAAAAGAAGAAAGAAGAATAATACACTCTGAATCGCGACTGCTCATTTACACAATGAATTTCGGCCCATATATATCAGTGTTGGCGGTGACACGTTGGAAGTAACACCGTTACCAATAACGCCGTACGTTTTTCGGTAACTTTGTAACGCACTCAATAATATTTTGTTACTGTAACGGGTAACGTACACATATATGTTACCACTTTTCGGTAATGTGCGGTGTCACATTACTCGTTACATTCTCATCTTGTAGGTGCCCTTTTCCCAGAGCTCGCTACGATGAATTGTTTTGTCGCAGCATCGGACACCTGTATGCCTGCAGCCTCTGAAAGAGAAAGCAAATGTGTAATCGCATTTTTTTTCGTAGAAACTGCGCATACAAATTCCTATAACGGGCGGACCCCGTGTGGCGAGTTTAGGGCCGTCGCCACGCAAAGCTTTAACAAAGCCGCGGAATCCATCATGACGAACTGTTGAAACATGTTTTGTTTCTAGGGCCAGCCTGTTTCTACAGCAAACTGTAGAGACATGCTGGACCCTGCGCTTTCCGTGCCCAAAAGACAGGCTTCTCGAAAGGAATAGCTTATGGGCTGCTTTTCTGTCGATACCGCGTGCTGATTGTCACGCTTTGTACGCAGGGAAAACAAAGAACTTCTTCGAAATCCTGTGCCAACATAAAACCGATGTGTGCATGTTCGAGTGACAAAGGAGTGCACTCGCTGAGCGCAGCGTGGTGAATGACCACGGCATCAAATTGGACAAGTTCAACATCATACAATTAGAGCCCAGTTTATAGGTGGCTTTTTGCGGCATCCTGGCTCATTCAAAAGACAGCCGGTAAATTAACCAGTCTACAGGTGTACTCCCCATGGAGAGCCTGCCAAAACGGAATTTCGTACATCATAGACATTAGTATGGGAGAAAGAAAACCTTTAAAAAGAATGAGAGTGAGGCGCAAGGCGTCAAATTTTTCTTGCGAAGAAAAAAAAAGTGGGCAGACCCCACTTACTCCGGAAATAGACGCAATGCGAAGCATACGGAGGGAAGTTGATCGTGTTGTAATTTTTTATTGAGCGACACGTCATGAAATGACGCCAAATATATGTACAAATGTTGCCCACATAGATGTATGTGGAGGATTTGCAGATGTTTATATAACTAGTTGTTTTCACTTGCACAACAATGCCAACATCACAATGAGTATTAGAACGCCACAAGCAATAAGCTGATATGAAGCGCTGGTGCTCGTGAGAATAGTAGCCATAGACACTGATACATAAATCAACTTCAGCGCATGGTGCCTAATTACAATTGAGGTCAACCCGACGTGACGTCCATCAAAAGAGTACATATGTAAGCTTTGTAAAATTAGATAGCCAGCACTCAAGCACAATTGACGTTTAACAAACATTAGGGTGTGTGTAGACAGTAGTTACGAGACCTGGCGGGGCTCTGGGTTAGCATGCGTGATTGCCACGCACAATGGTTAGGTTCAATTCCTGCTGGGACTCTGACATTTATTCTTTGCATTCTGTCAGGTCAACGCTGTGGCTGTCAGGTTTTTCGTCACGCGTTAAAATTACCCTTGTGTGTTCTCTTCATGTTCTCTCCGCCTAGACTTCGTCAAGTCGAGGAGATCCCTTAAGTTAAGGAGGGTTTGTGAATACGGGCGTCAGTGTTACACACCTGTAGCCCGAATATCAGTAGCACATACTTGCGCGGGGGTATGTGTTAGAGAACTGCACGGGCCAATTTTTTCTGTCCGAGCCCAGCCCGGCCCAAAAACATCTGGTTTCGGCCCACCCGAGCCCGTCCATGTGTTTTTCAATACGGCTCGTACCCAGCCCGGGCCCGAAATGCTTGAGCCTGGCCCAACCCGGCTCGGCCGATTTCTGCCAGTGATGCCTTGAACATAAACGTGTCACTGCCCACTCTTCGGTTATTGTGAACATACCTTCCTCACTCAGATATATTCTAGTGAGTGTTTTGGAACTTATTTCAGGGTCACGACCTTTCAGTGGCCTACTCTGTGTACGTTCAGTTAATTACGCGCGTAACACTTTCGAGAAATGTTTGCAGGGTTATATAAAACACACTCGTAGTCAAAGCTAGCTGTCTCGTGTACGCAGTGCAAATCACACAATGATGTTTTTGCATTGAAAAAACGATTACAAAATATACAGTTCCCAGGGTGTGAAAAGACGTCAAGCATTCATATTGTGAGTCTACATAAATTGCACGCGAGAAAGCAACGAATCTCCGGCAAACTTCACTGTGTATGGCACGCAATAAGAAACATGCTCTAGCTACTTCTGGGAGGCATACACCAGGCTGGACCGCATTGTATAATTTAAAGCTATTGCGTTGGCTTTTCGGCTGTCTTCAAGGTACACTGCGTTTTTGAGCTCAAAACAAGAGGGTTATTTTTCCCGCCCTTCTTCCCCGAGTCACCGCCACCACACTTCCACTACCTGTCAAAACGACCCACACCCATAAGCAAGCGTGCTACCATCCTCGTTGTTTCCTGAAGATATGCCTAATCATAATCTCGTAACGGCATTCGATCTTTGAAAATGTTAGGTCCCTGTGGGTAAACTTCTACGGAGCCTTTACTGGCGCTCAGTGCAGTGCCGTCTACAACATGGCGTGCATTCGAACACTCCAAGAACAAACAAGTCTCTGCCCCAATACACTTCTTCGTCCCTTAAGTCCGTGTCAGGCGCAAGTTTCTACATCCTCCCACTACGACAATTTCACTAACCTTCCCTTAATATGCTCCGCAGGCAGCCTTTTACAGCCAGTGTCATCCTTCCACAAATCCTCCACACAACAAATGATGTTATCACCTTACTTGCACGAGTTTAAGAGCAGCCCTATATTCATGTGTTTCAAGAGCCTCGACTTTAGTTCATGACTACCTGTCTTGAGCGTTACTTTCTTATCAGTAGTCTGCGCGATAAAAGGACAGAAATCCTTCAGAGATGACTTGCCCTACAATAAAGTGTTTTTCATTCCATTCAAATAAAGTTTTTTCATTCCATTCCATGACTTACCCTCCATGAAACTTCAAAAGTGTGCACTGTTATAACTGGAACACGTTTAACGACTTTCACGGTAGTCTCCTCTCGCAGCCACAGGCACAATGTTGACACAGCTGACTTGAAGCATTTTCGATTGGGACACGCTGTTTTTTGGAGAGGTGTTGTAGTTGTTGATGAACTATTGAGTCTAAATCGCGTGCGTGCATCAAAATTACAGCACACTTGTTTAACACGTGGGTGTCATCTTAGGACCAGAACAGTCCACATAGCCCAGCGAGAGTGCCATGAAGGCCTCCATGACGACGGCGCCGATGCGCTTCACTCCTATTGAGGTGTGCGTAATGCTGATATTGCGGCAGCCATTTAGGCCAGTTGCCGTTTTCTAGAATTGTCGCTTTGCCGTAGGTATAGCTGACGCCAAGAGTACCTGTTTCAACTGCCTCTTCAAGTTGGACATTGTAAGGTGTTTTTTTTTTCTGCTCCGGTCGAAGAGGCGTCATGCATAGCTGGGGTTCTTAGCGTACCTGTTTCACTGATTACTTCTGACAGCTTATCAGTGGCGATCTTTTCCGCATGTCCATTTTTCTTGTGTGACTTCATACTTTTTACACAAGGTTGAACTGGTTCTTTCTTCAAAATGGCAACACTGTCATGATCCTTCTTTGATGTCTTTGGTAGCGCAACTTCATCGCGACCATTTCTAAAATATATGAGTTCGTTGAATCTTCTTATGCTGATGCGCTGTTTCAGAAATGTGTTTTTGCAATACTACTGGTATCGAGCTTCGAAACTCGTTGTGGCGAGTAAGGGAAGTTCTTCTGATGGACCTCTCTTTGCTGGACGCAGATACGACTGCTCGAATACTGTCCACTTTGCTCGTCGACAGATATAAGGTTCTTGGGGATTCCATTTCGTTTCCGTATTAATGGGGATTAACGCTCTGTTATCCGACACCCAACAAACCTGTTGCTATGGGAGAGGTGGTGGACGGATCTTAACAGACGCCTGGCATAGCGCTGTTACGAAATGCATTCGCATTTAAAACTACTCGCGAACAACATATCTTTTGATACCGAAACTACCAAAAACGATGCCATTACAGCTGACCAGAAGTGACGTGGACAGCAGCTTGAAAGACTGACCGATGCAGGTGAATCGTCTGCTCTGCGCTCTAAAGTATACATGCGCTTTGCGGTCATGCCCCACACTTTTCTTTTTCAATGCACCGTACAGGATACGTGATTGTAAGAGCTCGTTAAAGCGCATAACTAAATAACGGCTGCCCACATAGCGCCTACCGTCTTGTCCTGCTGTCTTAGCGAACTCGCTGTTTCACAACAAATGATGTAGCTCACTTACGCTTCAGATATCCTCACTTCGTTGATAGGGGTATAAGACGGTGTTATTTTCAATACCGATGCTCCGTTTTACACACTCCAACGTCTATTAAAATCGTCCCTGCCCTTCTATAGATACTTGTCTGACTGCACCCAGAACATTCGCATTAAACTTGACGTAGCACAGTCCGTTTTATTATAATACGTTTATGTGCTTAAGTTGCTTTTAACCAAGCACAAAACTTTTCTGTCGAACTACGCTGTTTTGACTATTTGCAACTAAAAACGAGCTGATCAGCTTTTGGAGCTTTGATTACACGATCATAGATTGCGCTGTTAGTCTACCGCTTTGCTTCGGGGGGCTTCGTTTTACCGGTTTTGCTTTTGTAATGGTGTTACGCTATAACCTAATGAGCGAAGCGCGCTAGCGCAACCAATTTACGCTGTACTAAAGCTGTCCAATATGAATACATGTCGTCGCTGGCACTTCTCAATACTTCGATTGGGGCTTCCTGCTGTTGTGTTGGCCGTGGCTCAATGTTGATGGCATTGCGTCAAGATTCAACATTCTTTTCAATTTAAACAGTATTTTGGCGGAGAGACCAGTTGTTTTTATATTCGTCATCATTGAAGTGCACCGCGTACAGCATCATGCTTTTCGGTACCGTCCACTCCCTTCGCCTCTCTCCGATAACCCACACCTTTTGGAGCTTCACGTTTTTCAGAAAAAGCATGAAGGCTAGTCAGGCCGTAACATATCTTCCAACAGCCTGCGGCACTGCATTTCGTACTACAAACGAGTTAGTCTCCTCTGAATTATCCATTCGTTGAGGCGCGTCACGCAGAAAAGTAAGGAATGTGGCTCCAAGAAGTAACTGCTCACAAGCGGTGAGCAGTTAACTCCTATTGACTTCATTTTTGTTGTGTCAAATTTGCCTGGGCATGCCGCTAGAGCTTCGCGTTGTCTCCTAGGTGGCAATTCGAGCACCGATTACAGATGAAGGACGCGATTGCAAGGTTTTTGGCACTAATTATCACTGCTTACCAAACATACTGTCACGGGATTGCGACATGGACAAAGGAAACGGTAGATTGGCTGTTCAAAGTAAAGTCCTTTTTGGCCGAACTTGTGGCCACGTCAAAGGAAAAAAAATGAAAGTCAGATTACAGCAAGACACTGGCACTGATAGCGGCGAACAGAGCGTCGGCCGTCGATCAAATAACAAGTGACGAAACACGTCAGCATTTCCCCCTGTGCCGTAGAATATTCCCGCCGTATTAGTAGTCCTTGCGCAAGCATAGATTAATCTCGAACGATCTACAATAATCACGAACATTCTCAAAAAACGAGGTGCAGTTTGCGGTGAACATTCCTGAGAGGCTCTGTGGGCGAAAACGAAATGGAACAAGAGTAAAAAATAGGAAACGCGCGTGGCAATATACTGCACATTCCCAGTCGATTTTGCCAAAGTCAAATTTCTTTGGGGTTCGCCTTCAAGGGGGTGACCACGGGAGCACGCAGACGTAAGCGGCTAGATAGATAGATAGATAGATAGATAGATAGATAGATAGATAGATAGATAGATAGATAGATAGATAGATAGATAGATAGATAGATGCTAAAATGTTTTGCAGTACGCAAACAAATGCTTCACGTTTTAAATTTTTGATTATTTTTCTCGCTACCCTCTATAAAGCTCATTTTTACCGCTGTCACACGAATACTACGGCCAACTACAAATACAGGAAGCTACACAGCAGACATAACCACACTTACTCTCCTCAACATGGTTTTCACAAACCAAGGATTAACCAGAATTTTTTTTTGGGGGGGGGGGCGTTCCCCTTTGAGCTGAAGGGGGGGGGGGGCAAGCAAATGGTCAATTGGCGCTATGTATGCCATGGTGAGACAATTTTCAGGGGGTAGGGCACCGGCCCCGTGTGCTGGCCCCCGTCTACTACGCTGATGAAAACGGGTCATTCTACGATATATCGACAGGAATCCTGAAATTGATAATATATATTTGATTGAGTATTTCATATTTTGTACATATAGCTCCCAATAGCCTGAAAAGAAACTGTTTTGTTTCTGGGTAATTTACGAGAGAAAAAATATCACACTTATTGAACATGGAGGGACTAATTTCATAGGTAGTGGTTCTTCAAAGTTCGTATATATGTAACACACAAATATTACCATCACAAATAAGACTCATTGCTTTCGAAATATATGCACAATAAAGAGTGAAGGAACATTGAAACTTGAAGAGAGAATATATATACATATATATATATATATATATATATATATATATATATATATATATATATATATATATATATATATATATATATATGTATATATATAGGGAGAGAGAGAGAGAGAGAGAGAGAGAGAAGAGACACAACTTATCGGTTGCCTTAATATTATTTTCGAACAGTTTTGACTGGTGGACCCGTCTTCGTCAGGGTTTGCTAACAAGTTCGCAAACCCTGACGAAGACCTGTCCACCAGTCGAAACCGTTGGAAATAAAATGAAGGCGGCCGCTAAGTTTTGTCTTTCCTCTTTCCGATCACGTATGGTCCATTGGAAAAACTTCTTCGGTATATATATATATATATATATATATATATATATATATATATATATATATATATATATATATATATATATATATATATATATATATATATATATATATATATATATATATATATATATATATATATATATATATATATACACGTTTTTGGTTATTGAACTCCCGAACCAGTCGAACAACCTCACATAAACGTTCGCACGCGTAATAAACAGGCGAAAGTAAACGAGAATTGAGAAATGTTTATGCACAACTAGTTTTTTCCGTGACTAGGCCGTCAAGCATTTCATTATTGCGCCTTCAAAATGGGGTTTTTCTGCGTAGGTAGTTGGCGCATGCATGCCGGCGTCAATGAGGCACACGCCATAAATTTTGGTGTCCTAAACAAGGCGACACGAGTAGACCAATCGACATCTAGAGATACCAACATGTAAATGTAAAAACCTAAAGAAAAAAAAGGGTCATTGCAGACCCCGCGATTGCCAACTGGCGCGCGGCGTGCGATTTTAGACCTCCAAGTAGCACCACTTTCGATTTTGTCGATCTCCACTGGAAGGGCTGTTGGCCCCGAAAAAGCCGATTATTGAAAATTCTTGCAACTTCAATAATGTTTTCTTCGTCGATGATTGAATTTGATATTGTGTTTATTGTCGCATGGAGAATTATAACTTCACCATGTGCCACAGAGTCACAAGCCATCAGATGCCACTCCAAAAGCAACTTTAAACCAGCATAGCGTTACTAAGGTCTGATACATTTGTGCAAATTATACATCTCAAAAGAGCGTTCTGAATATAATCATTGTTTTAGTTTAGAAGTGTTACGTAAGACATAAAATTGAGATATGAAAAATACTTATTTTGAGTCTATGCAGCGAAGACATATCAAATAAAATGTATGATATTGCTCTGTAAAGTTAGAGCGAACGTTGATTATTTTTTTTCAGTAACGGTAACGTGTTACCTTTTGTGGTAGCTAAAATGTAAAGTGCGGTAATACGTTTCTTTTTTATTGGAGTAAAAAATAGCGTATTTAGTTACTTTTTTGGTAATGAATTGAAATATGAACAATGGGAACACAGAGTGAATGTGACTTAAAGTGACTAATACCAAAAGAATAAAACGTATATTTGCACACAAATATCAATAAACGCTATAAAAAAAACAAGAGAATAATTGTGGTATGAAACATTACTTCAGCTGATGTGCGTTCTGTAAATGCTTAAAGTTTTTTTTGTTATTCTAATAAGCAATAGTGTAAAGAAGTTCGTTTCAAAGGCGAATGGCTTTTGGAAGAGCGGAATAGTTGAACGAGCTAGTCTTTCCGTAAATGCGCATGAATTTGAAGTGATTACGTTGCTACGTGCCAGTGGATGGACGCGAAGAAGAAAAGCATATAGACTGGCGCCAGCTAATCTATGTGGCCAGCGCTGCTCGCTGAACCCGCTGAAAATACATCTGTGACTACCCCTCCGAGTCGGTCTCCTTCTCGTAACATGTTCGGCGGAGTGGTGCGATCCCCGTCCTCGCCATGGAACTCCGAAGGGGACGCTAGCGAAAGAGCGGCTTTTAACATGACCACTCAAGACTCGGCGACATCCTCCCCCGTCGCCCGCCCTTCTGCCCGGCCTGTCAACCCAGCTCCCCCAACAACTTTCGTGACGCTCCCCGCGCTCAAAGACCCCGGCGTGTTCTCGGGCAGCGAGGGTTCCGACGTCGACCAGTGGCTACGCCTCTATGAACGCGTCAGCGCCACTCACAGATGGGACCCTAAACTTATGCTCGCGAACGTCATCTTTTATCTCGACGTAACCTCTCGTGTTTGAATTGACAACCACAAGCATGACATTAAAAGCTGACAGCTTCTAGGAAAAGATCCGTGAGCTTTTTTGCAACCCCTTTGGTCGTCGTGAAGCTGCGAAAAATGAGTTGTCGACTCACGCACAGTCTTCCACGGAGTTTCACATCAGTTACATTCAGGCTGTCTTCTCACTATGCCGCCAAGCTGACGAAAATGTCCGAGCCTGACGAAGTTGCGCATATTCTAAAAGGCATCGCCGACGATGTGTTCAACCTGTTGGTATTCAACAAGGTGTCATCTGTTGATGCGATTATTCAAGAATTCCGCCGGTTCCAGCAATCTAAAAGCAGGCGCACCTCCCATCAGTTCCAGCGCCTTCCGAACATCACTGAGACGTCCTCGTGTCTCGACACGTATTATCCAGCAGACACCTGTTACAACTCGACGCGACTCGTCAGGCGAGAACTTGAAGCGGCTGCTCAAGGTAAGGTGGGACCAATGTCCCCTGACCCCTCTCCTCCAATTTACGTTGCCCCTAATTCAAGAAGTCGTCCGGCAAGAAATCACCAGCTTGGGAATTCAGTCTATTTCACCGCCTCCCCGCACCGACTTCCTGCCCCAATACACGCCTGCACGGCCCTACCCGACCGGCTCTCCCTCAACGTTCCGTAATCCATACGCATGGTGAACAAACGATGACAAGCCGATCTGCTTCTCATGTCACCGAATCTGGCACATTTCTCGCCATTGCAGAAGTCACTAGGGTCCTTCTGCACAAGCCTCCTCTAGTCACTTCCATGCACGCCCTGCCTATCGCCATGAGACCAGCCGCGACCATTTTGCTCAAGAACCTGCTACTGAACACCACTACTCCCGCTCTCCATCCCCTCAACGTCACCAGTCTCGTTCTCCACAGCCCCACCGACTGTCTTCCCCCGCGTTCCCATGAGGTTCTTCGACGGAAAACTAAGTGTTGCAGCCCCCGTACGTGACGCTGTATCGCTCGGACTGAACTCAAAAAACCACTCTTGACGGTACGGACAAAACGGAACCTTATAGACGTACAAGTAGATGGCGTACATGTCACTGCTCTTGTCGACACTGGCACTCAACTTTCCGTAATGACGAGTGATTTTCGTCGCAAGCTCAGAAAGGTTCTCACACCGGCGACCACTCAGTTCGTCCGTGTTGTGGATAGCGGAATAGCATCTATCGTTTGAATGTGCTCCCCTCGTGTAAGCATTGCGGATCGACACACAGTTGTTCTCTTCACTGTCCTGGATAAATGCCCCCACGACGTAATCTTAGGCATCGACTTCCTGTCCGCACATTATGCCCTCATAGACTGTTCGACCAGTACGCTCTGTCTACACTTGCCCGCAACAGAACCTCTTGCACAAAGGCCGAGTGGCACAGCCAGCATCAATAAAGGGTTTTTCCTCCTCCTCCTCCTCCTCCTCTGCACAACGGGACATGCGTGCCTCCCTCCACAGACACTGACCTACATAGAGCTCGTCTCAATACCACAAGTTCCCGATGGTGACTATGTTCTGACCCCTATCACCGATGTCCTCATAAACCGTGGCATTACATTGCCGCACTCCATTCTGTCCGTCGCAGGAAATTCCACGTGTCTCCCAGTTGTCAACTTTAGCTTGACACCCCAAGTGCTGCTGCTACAAGGTATATCTTTGGCGTTGCTCTGCACCTTAGAAGACAATGCGGTAGCTGTTTTCATGATGGCAGCTCCTTCTGACCACCACACTCAACATCAATCTGACACTTGCTCCGACAGCACTATTACGTCGATGATCGCTTCCAACTAAACGCCGCAGCAGACTGACGAGTTCCACCGAGTTCTGCTGTCCTACATTGACGTGTTTGACCTCAGCGGCCGTCCGTTGCGGAAAGCTACTTGTATGACCCACCACATAAACACTGGTAAGGAGCATCCTATTTATAGGCGTCCATATCGAGTGTCGGCGGCCGAGCGTCATATTATCCAAAGTGAGGTCCACAAAATGCTCGGCAAAGACATCATTGATCCAGCCTGCAGTCCTTGTGTTTCTCCTGAAGTGCTAGTCCGCAAGAAAGATGGTGCATGGCGTTTCAGCGTTGATTATCGACAAATCAACAAAATTACCAAAAAAGACGTGTACCCTCTGCCACGAATATATGATGCACTTGATTGCCTGTATGGGTCCCACTATTTTTCCTCCATAGACCTTCGTACCGGCTACTGGCAGATAGAGGTAGATAAAATAGACCATGAAAAGACGGAATTCATCATCCCCGATGGCCTATATTTGTTCAAGGTCATGCCCTTCGGCATTTGTAATGCTCCAGCCACCTTCGAACGAATGATGGACTCCCTGCTCGGAGGATTCAAATGGTCCACCTGTTTGTGCTACTTGCACGACGTCAGCGTCTTTTCACCAACATTTGAAACTCATATAGAGCACCCCTCAGCCATCTTAGAAATCTTCTGTCGCGCTGGCTTGCAGCTCAACTCGTCCAAATGTCACTTTGGACGCCATCAAATCACAGTACTTGGCAATTTAGTAGACGCCAACGGTGTACAACCAGACCCGGCAAAAATCAGCGCTGTCAAAAACTTTCCTGTACCACGATCTGCGAAGGATGTACGCAGCTTTATCGGACTATGCTCCTACTTCCGACGCTTCGTGAAAACTTTTACGCACATAGCGAAGCCGCTTACGCAGCTCCTCAAGAAAGACGTCCGATTTTTATGGGGCTCCGAAGAGGCTGCTGCGTTCTCGACTATCATCTCTCTTCTGACTACTCCTTCGATTCTGGCACACTTAAACCCTGCTCCCCCAAGGAAATTCGTACAGATGCAAGTGGACATGGCATTGGTGCAGTGCTGGCTCTGACACAAGAAGGTCATAATTGCGTTATTGCATATGCCAGCCGCCTCCTATCCGCACCTGAACGTAACTATTCTATCACAGAGCGTCAGTGCTTGGCTCTTGTATGGGTGGTGCCGAAATTCCGATCTGGCCGTCTACACTATGATGCCGATTGTCTCTCCCGGTACCCTGTCCGCGATCCTGAGGACACTGACGAGCCCACGGAGAACTCTATCTTGTCAGTGTCCGACTTCCTTAACATTGGGGAAGAACAGAAGCGTGATTCAGTGCTGCTTGATATCATCAGCCGTACGGAATCCTCCCAAAATGATGCTTCCGTCCGCAACTTTGTCATTCAAAAAGAAGTACGCATTGAGTTTTTACGAGCTGACACGAACGCCCTGCTTCGCTACGTGATGCGCAACTACACACTTCAGCACTGGACCAAACCGGAACGGCGACACCAGCGACTTCACAAATGGGACCCGGAAATGAGGTTCCACATGCCTACTAAATTGAAACGGCAACTCACAAGTGTGATCCACCGTATTCGTCTTGGTGTAGCGTACACCAGACGTTACGCACATATCATCGTTCGCAGTGACACCGGTCCTAATTGTGAACACTGTGATGTGCCAGAAACACTTGAGCACATATTTTGTGTTTGCCCAGCATACGCACGTGAACGACGAACACTGATTTCTTCTACTGAACTATATCGCAGTAGGTCATTAACTGATGAGATCATGTTGGGCCCTTGGTCAGACACCAACAGTGCAACTGCGGTCACAAGAGCAGTTATTACCTTTTTAGAAACAACTGAACTATGTGCGCGGCTATAAAATGAGTCTCAGCTAGAAAGAACACTACATACTCACCTCGCTATCTCACCATCGTCATCCATTAATCTTTCTTTTCCCCTTTCCCTTCCCCCAGTGTAGAGTAGCAGGCTAGAGCAAGCTATCGCTCAGGCCAACCTCTCTGCCTTTCTGTAAATAAACTTACCTCCTCCTCCCAAAAAGGTGTGCTATACCACCGCAAGTTCCGACCAGACGGGCCTGACCTTCTCATTGTTGTGCCCAAGCATTTGCACCGCTGTGTTCTCACCGAACTTCACGACGCTCCCACGGCTGGACACCTTGGCGTATTCCGCACGTACCAGTGCGTCCGGCGCCGTTTCTTCTGACCAGGCCTTGCTCGCTCGGTACGCCGATACGTCACCACGAGTGACCTATGCCAACATCGTAAAACACCATCGCTGCTACCCGCTGGTCATCTTCAATTAATCGACTTTATCGCGGAATCATTTTACCATTTACCATTTCACCATTTACGGAACCATTTTTAGGTTAGACATGCTTGGTCCTTTTCCCACGTCAACATTGGGAAACAAATGGACAGCCGTGATTACAGACTGCGCCACACGCTACGCTACTACGCGAGCTCTACCGACCAGTTGTGCAACCGACGTCACCGACTTCTTGTTACGGGACGTTATATCAATTCACGGTGCTCCGAGACAACTCCTCACATACGGTGGCCGTACATTTCTATCTGAAGTCATCGCCGACATTTTGCATTCTTGTTCCACGCAACACACACTGACCACCGCTTACCACTCTCAAACAAACGGCCTCACATAACGATTTAACCGTACTTCAACAAATATGCTCGCTATGTATTTGTCGCCCGACCACCGAGACTGGGACCTTGTCTTACCCTACGCAACTTTTGCATATAATTCATCCCGTCACGACACAGTGGGCTTTTCGCCGTTCAGTTTATACGGAAGAGAGCCAACTTTACCATTGGACACAGTCATCTCAGCTTACGCCTCGTCCACCAGTGAGTATATATGCCCGCGACGCGATTGCTCGAGCCGATCATGGCCGTCAGCTCGCTCGCGCTCGGCTGATGGCGTTGCAAACCAACCAATGCCGTCGGTACGATGCGGTACTTAGAGACGTACACTCTTTAAAAAAAGGCAGTGCTACTTACTAACTTTGAGGTAGCAAATTGTTGTCACAACATTCACACCTAAATAGTAACTGCAGGTAGTAGACCACAGACGTTTACTACCTTCGAAGCAACCAGATGTGGTAAATGTCTGTGGTCTACCACTTGCAACTGCTACTTAGGTAGTGAATGTTGTGACAACAACTTACTACCTCACTTTGTTGGGTCCTGAGAAACGCTGCTCCTTTAGAGTTAGTAAGTAGTAAAAGTTTAAAGTAGTAAAAGTTAAAAGTTAAAGTAGTAAAAGTAGTAAAAGTTGTACATTTCACTCCCGGTACCCTCGTTTTACTCTGGTCCCCTCATCGTCGGCTGGGTCTATCAGAAAAACTTTTGTCTCGTTACACGGGACCCTACCGTATATTGCGTTAAGTAACACCTGTTACCTACGAGATCAGCCCAATCTATCCATCATCATCTGCTGTGCGGTTCAGTGATATTGTACATGTATCGCGGATCAAGCCCTACAAGAATGCGTCAGATAACGACCTTTAAAGCACCGGGACGGTGCCTCGGCCGCCGGGGGTCATGCTACGTGCCAGTGCATGAAGACGAAGAAGAAAAGCGTATAGATTGGCGTGAGCTAATATCTGTAGCTGGTGCTACTCGCTTAACCGGCTGAAAATACATCCATGACTGCCCCTCCGAGTCGGTCTCCTTCTAGTAACAATATAAACGTTGTGACCTATATGGGAGAGTTTGATGCTGCAATATGATATTGGTGCGTTATATATGTATTTATTAAACAATGATACCCGGGGCCCATCTTGACAATTATGCTTTCCAAGCCAACATTTTCGCCAACAGATTTTAAACATTTTTGTCCTGGTGGTCCAGTGGTTTTGAAAGGGCATCGAAAATGGCAGACGTTGTTTGCGCTGTCTTCTCTCGCGACTTTGAAAACAAATATTCTGTTTTAACTTGCCAAAAACGACACGCCGTGTTAAAACCCTGACAGACCACAGTGATGCCTTCTGCACCGCTATACGAGGCAACAATATTACAATAAGGCAAGACAACGTTCTTCTGAAAACTGTGGCAGCTTCTGATCTGAACATACGGTTCGATTACACCGGAACACTCTTTAACGTCATGATACGAATAACCACATGGCCTCTACATTTTACTTCCCAATCAGTGGCAGCTATGGTGGACTTAATTGCGAGCAAGGTTTGCGTTCAGCTCAGAGCCTCCTGTAGTTTCTTTGACACTCCGTAGAGTACCCTACTACGGCTACTACATCGATACGTTTGGCAGCCATGGTAACTAGTGCATAATGGTATAAAAGCAGGCACAAAGACAAGAATACAAGCCAGTTAAAATGCAAGTACATAGACCAAAAGATTTGCTTACCACCAGCTATCACTACTGACCAGCTGTTATTGTCACCCACGGGCACATGTCTGTTGTAAAGCATCTTGAAAATAAATAGAGGGTTCTGAGAGGTGTTCTCGAGAATTGTTGCCACATAGCTTACAAGAAATACGATATCGTTGCGGCCTCAGTAACGCGTTAGTTCTCAGTAGGGAGTTTGGCTGGTCCTGATTCTCGAGCACCTCCCTCCACCTTCCTTCGTGCTTCGTTTTTGTGGCTATCAACATAGTCGTTTACACGCTGCCCGATATTGCAGGTGGCGGCGTTATTTTCCTTTCTCTGAAAGAGTGATGCTTGAGTGCGCAAAAAGCAATGCAAAAGAAGAGAAAAAAAGTGTGTTCGAGGCAGCCTGTGCAACAGGTAGCATATTTCTCTTCCTTCAGAAAAAGCATCGCATCGATGCTCAAGTAGTGGTTCTTCTAGGAAAACCCCATGCGCAACGTTGACGCGATAAATGGTGCGTACGTGCGACAGTGAAAATGATTTGAAACCGAGTGCACGAAGAAATGTAAAACCTTCCCGTTCTAGCCTAGTTCATAAGATTGCCAGCCACACTGAAGCGCAAGTGCCAAAATGGACGAAAAATGACCAATGAAAAGCACGACAACGTAAAGTATAGTAAGGTGAATGAGCAACCAAAAACACAATGTATGTGCGAAGTGTGCAGATGAATAGAAAGAAAGCTTGTATGGGAAAGACATGAGAAATATAAAAATGGACGCCGACCCAAAAAGCAGAAAAAGTTCTTAAAATAAAAGACGTGTCAACTTCTCCTCGGTAGCTTCCTCGGGATTATAAGAAAGACAAAATGACGCATACGGCACTGCGCCTTGTGCAGCACAGAGAGAGAGAGAGAGATAGATAAAGATGCAAGGAAAGGCAGGGAGGTTAACAAGACGCACATCTGGTTCGCTACCCTGCACTGGGGAAGGGATGAAGGGGAGAAAAGAGTTGCAAGAAAGATGCCAGGCCTGCGCGGAAGGCACAGCACAGTCACAGCGAAAGCTACAAGAGCAGCCTTTCAGATCCTTTTCCAAACATTCATTGGGTAAATGCTGAAATCACACTTGCTGGGTACCCACTGCGGCATTGATAATATCTTCTGGGTAGTAGGCCTGCATTCGCTATCCTTCGTCATTCTTTTGAGAATCATTGTATCCGCTGAACACTTGCAAGCAATTTTCTGGCAATTCTTCAAGCAGTGGCTGACGACGATGAGGAATGATGCCTGAAGTGAGTATGCGTCACAGTGTATAGGAGTTCAAGAACCAACTTTTGTAATGAGTTGGAGCATTGGATGACCCACTCGTTACGCTATTCGCATTGTGTGACGCCTGGTTGTTATTTTGCTGTTCTGAAACGCTGAATTACTTATGATAACGTGATTCCTTTCCCGACATCAAGCCTGCTTAAGGCAAGTTTGCGAACAAGTCCCAAGCATTCCGCTGAGGACTGTGTCGTGACCTATGCAGGCAAGCTACGACAGTGCACGCAGCACCATGACGATAAGCTGCAAGAGCATATCATGGATACCACAGAAGTTCTGGAGGATACACTTTATAAACGACATTATCATTATTAAAGAGAAAAAATTAAATAATAGTTAGAAACATGTCGGTGGGGCTTCTAGTCCAGGGCTCCACTGTCCTCAGCAGCTCGCCGCACCTGGTCCAGGAGCGCCACTTGGGCCTCCTTTTCCTTGCTGGCAAGCATGCAAGGTCTCCCACTGCTCCATCGTGAATTTTTTCGCCGAAATCTAAGATGTATTAATTACTCTACGGACTTCAGCAACAAGGAGTCACAGGATGCGAAGAAATCAGACGCGGATAAAACAGATGAAGTTCCTGCACGCAAAGAACCAAAGAATTTTTGCAAACAGCCAACCCAAAATGACTACAAAAGCCTCTTAGGCAGAAGGATGTTTCTACGTAAGAGGTCAGTGAAGATGCTTCAACTGCGTGTGCCGTAGCTTCTCAGCAGTACCTCCAACACGGTACAACGTTAGAAGAGAATGTGCAGGCTTCTGCGGATACTGCAATACTTGAGCGCCGGACGACGTACAGCTCAGAATAGAGCAACGAGGGTAACGCAGCGACTGCTCATAAGAAGACGCGCCGTCTCTCAACAACCACTCAGAAAAAAAAAGTGCCGGTGGGCACAATCTAGGAGGCTTGGGGGGGGGGGGGGTCGAGAGAAGTCTCACAATCTTCCTTCTGGACTGGCCACATGGCACAATAAGCGCAACAGAAGGTAGTCACCATGGCGCAGTCGGAGCGAATTATATT
The DNA here is from genome assembly GCF_043290135.1 of Rhipicephalus microplus. NCBI lineage: Eukaryota > Metazoa > Arthropoda > Arachnida > Ixodida > Ixodidae > Rhipicephalus > Rhipicephalus microplus. The sequence continues at coordinate 394,296,937 of NC_134710.1, read as the reverse complement.
TGCAAAACTGAATTTTCGCGGCCTCAGGTCATGGCAGAAACAGGCACAGCTCCGTAGACCTTTCACTCGAAAGCGTTTCGAGTTCATCGCCATCCAGGAGACAAAGATGGCGAGCGACGAGGAAACAGAGAGGCCTCTGCGACCCTCTCTGTCTTAGTGTAATGTGGGCGTTTCACATCCAAAAGGTTTATCTGCGGGCTGTTGGCTGTTTCTGAGAAAGTACCGGCCATGTTCGGCAATCATTACTTGTGTTGATAAAGATGGTCGATACATATGTTGTGATTTTCTGTTTCAATGAACGCTGTGGTGAATTATCAACCTATATGCGTTTAATAAGATTTCGCAGTGACTTGAAATATTTGAATATATGTCAAGTCTAATTCAATCAGCCCATGTCACTGTGCTAATGAGTGACTTCAATTGTGCATGTGACCTTAACGATCGTAGCCGTCATGATGGTCGTTGAGGCAGGAGTGGCGAGCTTTTATTCGGAAGTGTAGACAATGCAGGGCTCATTGACATAGGTGTTGCGTGCCAATGACTGCATATACAAGAGTTTAGGGAAATTCTTATGCTCACCTTGACCGAATTCACGTGTCCTAATCACTCTTTTTCCGCCAAAGGTCCTGTATCACTGCACCAATGTCGTTCTCAGATCACTGTATCGTTATTGCTTGCACAAATGAGCGCAAATTGTAGAAACCGATTCCGACCACATTTGGCCCTTTGGAAGTTAAACACAGAGCTCCTGTAGGTTCAGGAGTTTATTATTCGCGTGCAGACAACATTAAGACAGCCTTTCTCAAGAGGCCTTCATATGTACATGCTGATTGGGAGCTATTTAAACAAGTTCGTGTTATGGCTATAGAGATTGCAGCTACTAAAACTTTCTATGGGAAAAACGAGGAAACCACACGGCTTAAAAGCTTGTGCAACCTTTGTGAGACAGGATGCTAGAAACCGGCATCGTACTTAAAGGAAATTGAAGATATTAACATTAACTTCAAAGATATGATGCCGCTCGTTACAGAGGAGCATGCACGTATTGGATATCAAAATAAGCGTTAAACGGAGAATAGCTAACGCGTCAAGCTTTACTCGACGAAAACCGCCATGCAATTTTCAAAGTAATCCCAGGCCTTTACTCTAATGTTGTTCTTGTAACAGACGTAGCGTACATAACATCGACATTCGAAAAGTACTATAAACGTTTATTTAGTGCTCTCTCTAGCCCTGATATTGACTTTACCACGAGTTCTGTTTCCCTTTTGAGTCAATTGGAAGACGTTGATTGCGCAGCCATTAGTTGTGCTATTACGATACAGGAAAATGAGCTTGCAATTGACAGCTTATCTTCATTGAAGTCACCTGGCCCTGACGGCATTTGTGCTGAATTTTACTAAACTTCTAAAATTCCCTCTTTCCTACATTGCTGGATATTTTTCAAATAGGTTATGGAATGGAGACACTACCAATATCCCTTTGCAAGAGCCACACAGTTTTCATGCCGAAAAATTCACACAAGAAAAAACTTCACTTACCAGCCTATTAAATGTTGACTATTGACACTATCAAATGACACTATCAAATGTTGACTGCAAAATTGTCGCCAAAGTATTATCAAATAGGTTGCAATTTGTGATGTTCATACTGAAAGAGTTCCACCAAAAATGTGGAATTAAGGGTTGATCTATACAAAACAGTATACATGTCAGTCGTGCTGTCCTTGAGTATACTGTTAGGGACATCAAAACCACCTTGCAAAATTACAGGTAGACCTTGCAAAAGCCTTCGATCGTGTTAATCATTCGTCTTTTTTCTCTCTTCTGGAACACGCCAACGTTGGTACTGTTGTGCCTAAAGGCGGTAAACTATGTTATGTTCAATTTTAAAATCAAATGATATGAAATCAAACTTTAGTTAATTTCAGTAAACAGAAAGGTGTTTGCGGGAAAAAGCTACCTTACTGCATCATGACTAAGCCCGGCCCCCTTGTGTTACAGTTTGACAGTGTGCAGCACTGAATAGAGGTACAAGGCATGCTAACAAAAATCTAAGACACTTTGCATAACTATAAATACAATAGCGTAGGGGTGCATAAAGTAAATGGGTGTTTTTTTATATAAATGTAACAACGCTAAGTCACGACCGTAATATGACATGCACAAAATGATTTAGAAAAAATATGTGGCAATGAACAATCTCATTTAAATAGGAAAAACACAACCCAATGGCCACAACAAACTCAATATGAATAGGTAAATGCATATGTAGATTTGGTACTGTATTTACTCGAATGTAGCGCGACCACGATTCTAACGCGAGGAATGACTTTTCAGTGCCGAAAAAAAAAACACAAATGTAACGCGAGTACAGTGGCGGGAAAACAGTGCCTTTATTTGCTGCACTTGGTAGTGGCAAAGACAACCCAGTTTCTAAATATGAAGTGAGTTTTGTTCATTCGTCACTTTCATCGCTGCTAGTCGAGCCCTCTTTGTCACTTTCTTCTTCCCATCTGATTGATTTGACTGATAAGTGGGGTTTAACATCCCAAAATCTTGATATGATTATGAGAGACGCCGTAGTGGAGTGCTCCGGAAATTTCGACCAACTGGGGCTCTTTAACGTGCACCCGAATTTGAGACACGAGCCTACAGCAGTTCCGCCTCCATCGGAAGTGCAGCTGTCGCAGCCGGGATTTGATCCCGCGACCTGCGGGTCAGCAGTCGAGTACCTTAGTCACTAGACCACCGCGGTGAAGCTCCTCCCATATGAGGTGATCCTCCGTGCCATCCATATAGTTCGATATGCAGCACTTTTTGAACGCGTGAACTATCATGTCGTGCGGCAGGCCGTAGCAAGCTGCGGACACCCCACTCGGCAATCTTCGTGGCGCTAAGTCGCTTTATCTTACCCGCAGGTGTCAATGACCAATCTTCTCGCATACATTCTCTGTACAGCTGCCGCATTCTATCTATAAATAGTTTGTTTAGGCAGCCGTCTAATGGCTGCAGCACTGACGTCATACCTCCGGGAATAACGGTTAGCTGCGTCTGAGTTTGCCGCGTCAGCTTCTTCACTTCTGCCGTCAGGTGACCGCGAAATGAGTCGAGACTATGATGGGGGGCGGGGTGGAGGAGCACATCTGGCCGTCGGCACCACACAGTCTTGACCCGGTCAAGCATAAGCGGAGTGTCCATCCAACCTTTTTCTTGGCAGCGGACAATCACATCTCTGGGGAACAATTCCTTCAGGATGGTTTTGTGCTGGAAAATGATGTATGGCGGCAACTTGCGCCCATCCGCCAAGCAGGCTAGCATCACGTTTAGCCGCGTCTTCTTGTGCCTGTTGTCATTAGGCAAACTAGGGGGCACCTGTTTCAATGACAGTCCTTTACATTGGCATGTCAAAAAAAATGGGAGTCTGGTCTGCTTTGTCAATGTGCCCCAACGGCATTTGCGACGAGCGGCGCAGGTCGAGCACATAGCGTGGCTCCACTAGCTTCGCTTCGCAATCTGCTGGTGCGTGTGTGTGTGAAGAAAATATATTCATAGAGAGTTTGCAGGTTCATAAGGGCCCTTTTCACAGGGGGAGTCCTTATTCCGGGACCCCATGGACAAGGCCGCTACGCGCACCCGTTGGACTATGTAAAGCTCTTTGAGCCTCCACCCCTGAGCAATTGAGTGGGGCTGCCTCCAATGCCTCTCTGATTGGGGAAGGGTTAGGGAGAAGGGAAGGATTCATTTGACATGCCCACACCATGTGAAAGTTATCGCAGACTTCCCCACATTGAGGGCACCGCCCATCGACTTTCGGGTCAAAATGTTTCACTACTGCAGGACACAACAAGGTGTTGATCTGCAGGCGCTTTAGGGTCCGTTCATCGGCCTTGCTCAGACCCTTAGCAGGCACCGGGAAAAGCCGATGTCGTTCGCAATAGTACACCAGAATTTCTCTAAATCGTAGAAGCGGTTGGCTAGCCTCTGAGCCGGAAAAGCCTGGGTGAGGTGCCCGGTAGTTAAGCGCGTGGGTGGCCGCATCCGCAGTCTCATTACCTCTAAGGCACTGGTGGCTCGGAGTCCAAACAATGCGTTTTGGTGAGGGGTCTAAATTCCTGACGGCTCCCTTTAGAATATCGCAGGCTAAAGGTGATACCTCGCCCGCCAGATAATTTTCACAGGCTCGGCGTGAATCTGTAATGATTATTCTAGAGTCCGTTTGTGAGGCCGCAACTGCTATTGCTACCTCCTCAGCGCAGGTGGAGCTGGAAGCCCAATAGGAGAGCCCGTTAACGCGTTTGTTTTGGTCAACTATGGTGGCCGTGTAGAATCGATTGGGCGACGGCCCTGCCATATCAACGTAGAGTACACCTGGCTTAGATCCGGATTGGTGTTCGAGGGCCACAGTGGGCGCCCCTCATCTGCCTTCGTGTGCGTCTGCCTTCGTGTCTGCTGGTTATCGTCCTCATAAACATCATCATCATCATTATCATCATCATCATCAGCCTGACTACGTCCACTGCAGGACAAATGCTTCTCCCATGTTCCGCCAGTTAACCCTGTCCTGTGCTTGCTGCTACCAATTTATACCTGCGAACTTCTTATTCTCAACTGCCCACCTAACCTTCTGTCTTTACCTAACCCGCTTGCCTTCTGTGGCAATCCAGTTAGTTACTCTTAATGACCAGCAGTTATCCTGTCTCTACGGTAAATGCCTGGCCCATGTCCATTTCTTATTCTTGGTTTAAACTATGATATCCTTAACCCCCGTTTGTTCCCTAATCCACTCTGCTCTCTTCTTGTCTTTTGAGGTTACACCTACCATTTTTTTCCATTGCTCGCTGCGTCGTCCTCAATTTAAGCTTAAACCTCTTTGTAAGTCTCCAGGTTTCTGCTCCGTAGCTAAGTACTAGCAAGATACGGCTGTTATATACCTTCCTCTTGAAGGATAGTGGCAATCTACCCGTCATAATTTGAGAGTGCTTGCCAAATGTGCTCCACCCCATTCTTATTCTTCTAGTCACTTCAATCTCGTGGTTCGGCTCCGCGGTTATTACTTGCCCTAAGTAGACATAGTCTTTTACATTTTCAAGTGCACTATTACCTATCTCGAAGCACTGCTCTTTTCTGAGGTTGTTGTACATTAATTTCGTTTTTTGCAGATTAATTTAAGACCCGACTTTTTGCTCTCTTTGTCTAACTCCGTAATCATGAGTTGCAATGCGTACCCTGAGTTACTCAGCAATGCAATGTCATCGGCAAAGCGCAGATTACTAACGTGCTCTTCAATAACTCTTATCCCTAACTGTTCCCATTCTAGGCTTCTGAAAGCCTCCTGTAAGTATGCGGTAAATAGAATTGGGGAGATTGTGTCCCCCTGCCTTACACCCTTCTTGATTGGTATTTTGTTGCTTTCTTTATGAAGTACTAGGGTCGCAGTCGGTCCCCTGTAGATTTCTTCAAGGATATTTGCATATACTTCATCGACGCCGTGATTCTGCAGTGTCTGCATGACGGCTGATATTTCTACTGAATCAAACACCTTCTCGTAATCTATGAAGACTATGTATAGTGGTTGAATTAATTCTGAGAATTTCTCTATTACCTGGTTGATAGTATGAATGTGGTCGATTGTTGAGTAGCCTGTTCAAAATCCTGCTTGTTCGTTTGGTTGATTGAATTCTAATGTTTTCTTTACTTTGTTAGCAATTACCTTTGTAAATAGCTTGTATACTACAGAGAGCAAGCTGATCGGCATGCAATTCTTCAAGTCCTTGTCATCTCCTTTCTCATGCATTAAGATGATCTTTGCATTCTTCCAAGACTCTGGTACTCTCCCCGTCAGGAGACGCCTCGTAAACAGTGTGGCTAGTTTTTCTGACACAATCTGTCCTCCATCTCCATCGTCTGCTGGCAGCTTATTCCACATCGACGTTGCTCGCCGGAAAGAAAGTCCATTTGTTCGCATGAACTTTTGTGCCCATCGACGTGTAGCCTTAAAGTTTTCCCGCGAGATTCCTGTCTCACGAGTTACGTCTCGGGCTTTCCAATGAATCAGCTGAACGTTGACCCCCAACACGCGATTTCACGGCTCAATCACAAACTCCGCCACTTTTTTTTCGAGTTCTGTGTGACGGTCACAACGAGGCCCACGGAAGCCGTTTCCGCCAGGCTCACTCTTGAAGAGCACTGAACGCTGGAGCCTCCACCCACGTATAGTAGATTCCGCCACATCTGGCCGTCGAGCCGCGACTGAGTTCCCGTTTTCCTCAGCCATCAGTATTGCACTTCTCTTAAAGCGGGCTTCCTACTGAACTCGTCGCGCTCCTGTTTGCTCGAGCTGAAGTCGCGGAAGCACAAAGGAAATGAACCGCCCGCAAAACAAGTCGCCATGTGCACGTCGCAAACAATAGGATCGGATTCGATTCGATTCGACTTTGCCAGCGTGCATATGTTGCCAGCACAAGCTTGAAAAATCGCCAGGTTTGTCCTAGCCATTTTAAGGAACCAGTGGGGCGGCACCGCCAAGACACGATTTGAGGTGCTGCAGTTATAACGGGGACCCTCAAATCACTTCAGAGAAACTTGGAAAAAAACTCGTGTTACATTCGAGTGAATACGGTATATGCTCACATTTTGATGCTCTGCTGGAAATACACGGTGGGGTTCAGCAAAATTTAATGAGTGAATAAGGAGCGAGGAGACATGTTGTTCAGGTTTAACGCGTCTTTTTGTTAATCGTCAGCTATCGAAACCAGTTTCGGTTTGCTCCTCTCTAAAGCCGGGCTGCCCTATGTCCCCACTTCTGTTTGCCCTTTATCTAGAGCCGCTGTGCTTAAGCATACTACGATCAGGTAGTATTCATGGATTCGATATGTTAGGAACTGAAATGAAAGTATTAGCTCATGCAGACAACGTATCAGTCTTCTGCACAGATAAACCAAGCATAGAAAATGTGTTGTCTTTAATAGACAAATTTGCCATAGTATCAAGAGCTCGTTTGAACGCCTCGGAGAGATGAAGATTATGGTTTTGCTCGTGGGGCAGAACACCTAGTCAATATGCAGGAATTAATTGGACAAGAACTCCGCCAACTTACCTACCAGTTGTTGGATGCGTATAAATTCAGTGCACATTACTGAAAGGAGCGCGTCGCTAAACTTGAACGACAAGCCCAGACACTTTTTCCCCATTGTCTATCAATATTTGGGAAAGCGGAACCTTGTATTGCTTTTCTAGCAACAAAGCTCGACTCCGTATTCTAACTTATTTATTTATGAAACTTTTAAGTAAACAATTTCCCCGGGTTTTGCAACTTTCATATAGTCTTCTACTTTTGAGCCCATGCGTCATGACATTTTTAGGCCAGAGAGTGCTGTTGGGTTAGGATTAAAACATCTATATCTATGGCAAACAGTTTCCCGCTTTTTCTTTTTCTATGACTATTCCCATCCCGTAACTCATTCCGTCTTGCAGGTTAATTTGTGCATTGCTTGCCGAACCTAGTCATCTCTTCAAACTTTTCCGAACGCCCATATTTGTGGAGATTGATGCAAGGGGTTCATTCTTCAGTTAGGTTCCTTAAAGCTCGCTTTTCTATAGAATACTTGCACACAGTGCTTCGCAAAGTATTATACAAAGATTGACTATTTATCCTTTTTTTCCTTCCGTTGTACCGTTCATTATACTCCGATATGCCAGGTCATGATGTGTTGAAACGAGTGCGCAAAATGTATGCCTCTCCAAATTCAAGAAACGTTCTTCTATAAACTACATACTGCAACGCTGCCCGTTAAAACGTGGCTAAAAGAAAAGGTATCCTTTGTTAACACCCACCTATGTGATGTGCTGGAGACAATACAACACTGTTTTGTTAGTTGCAAAGATGCTATCTTGTTCTGGGATGTCCTTCAGCAGACTCCGATGAAAAATTTTGATATTAATTTTTACACCATCCGTCATCTTTTTCCAACATCACTTCATTAAGTTCATTTCGATATGCTTTTCTCATGGCTATGCACAGCCTATGAAAGACGCGTATGCAAGACCGCAATGCAGAACGCACCATTTCTTCGACCTCATATTTTATTACAATGGCTCTTCACCTGAAAAAACATTTATGATGAAATGGACTTCATACCAGACTGGCACCCCATCTTGGTGAGGTGCTTGGTCTTTTCACTTTCTGTGTATAAAATATAACTTTCGCTGCTTCACTGAACTTGGTTACTTGTGGAGTGTTTCCTGAGTAACGCTAGAGCGCTTGTCGTCGCTGTGTGATTGTAGTTATGTTCCGGATTATGTCATTTTAAGTTGATTCTAACACACATTGTAATAAATACTAGGAAAGAGAAAAAACCCTGCGTGGCTCAATGGTAGAGTACTGGGCTGGCCCGCAGCACACCTAGGTTTGAGCCCCACTATGTCTTTAGTACTAGGTTTATTTTTCCTTATTTTGTGGGATATTGGTTACGAACAACGGCAGCGGCGAGCAACTTGGCACCGCGCGCGACCCAAGCTTTGATCTCATAACAGCTTTCGCTGTAAAAAACATGTAACCTAGGTTCCATTTTCTCTCCTGAACCCTGATATACGGGGGGGGGGGGGGGGGGGGGGGGCAGGGGGTATTAGGGGGATTAACATTTGCAGGGTGGTATTCTAAATATACTTCTAAGGTAGCATAGACTGACAACTTTTTACCACGTTTTACATACATGGAGATAATGTCGGTTATGCCCTTCGTTAACCCTCCTATTAGTTGCTTGATCAGCGGATTCGTGTTTCAATGACTAATAATGTTCTGATGACCGATTGTTTCCATAAATTTGAAACAGAGTCTCCTAGCAGTGATTACAAAGGAAGTGGGGTGTGGGACGTGTCTCATGGAGGTCTCATGGAGGCATGTTGCATATATCGGAAGTTGGAATTTGCTCGGGAATATTGGCGTAGTAAGTAAAAAGTAGTAAGTCGAGACCATGAGTACCATGTCGCTGACAGCCCACAGGTGAAAAGGTGCAATGACGAGGAGGAGCGGTAGACAGGAAGGTCAGTTTCTCAACTGGCATATAAAAGACGTGCTTCAATATGTTACAGCAAGCGGATGAGACTGTCGGATGATTTGTTGCGTTTGGCGCTGCAGCGTTCGCCGCAGCCTTTCGGGCAGTGACACTCGCCCAAGTCCGGACAAGCAGTTTAGTAGTGCACGCTGCTGACTGTTCGAGAGGAGCCCAACATGGCCTCTTGTGCACTCATCACGGCAAGGAAACGTTTTCTTAACCCGTAAGCCTCTGCCAATAGCAAGAAATCCTGTCTGGTTGATTGGGTGAGCTTTTTAGCGTACGTCGTCTTTAGTTGCTTGCGCCTGCAAGCACTTCGGTATAATGTCATAGTGTAAATGGTCAAATGGCAACAAAAAACGTGTACTGGAGTTACATATGCTGGTGTACTTGAACGAACGTGGCCTAGCTATTTCATTCATTCATTCATTCATTCATTCATTCATTCATTCATTCATGCATTCATTCATTCATTCATTCATTCATTCATTGTTACTTTTGTTCTTTCTTTCTTTCTTTTTTTGCCAACTCAGATAGCACAACCTACGTATTAAGGATAATCAGAAGTTCCTCCTCTGCAAAAACTTCTTCTGTATTGACGCAATTATATATAAGCAGAAGCCCCCAAGTTCTGGGATGGCCTTCTTGTCAGTTCAGAAAAAAAAGAGAGATTATGGCAGCAACTCTGTGGCGCGTCGGTTATTTAATCTTTCTTTAACCACGTTTTTTTTTCGGAAGCTTTCGCTTTTCACATGGAACACTGGCACTTTCCCGGCTTGATCTTGAGAACAATGGACATGAGTTCTTACGATGCACAATCAGATACGCACATTCGGGAAAAACAAAGCGACCACGTCCTATGATACCCGAATACGACGGGAACAGTGTCCATAATTTATTGTGAAGTTGCTCGATACAGGGCGAATAGAGACATTTGGTGGAGACTCACGAGAATCGCAAAGGAAGTTTATACTGGCAGTCACCCTAGTGAGCATCGATCAGGTATCACCCACTTTTCAACAGGAGCCGTGCGAAATGCGACTCGCGCTGAAGTCCATCCAGGGAATCGTCCGTGCGTGGAAGCGGGTAAACATTCTATTTTGCTAGCCTGTAATTCAAGAGATGTTATGGTTGCTATATTCATTTTTTACTAGAACTATTGCAGATTAAATCACATATGAGCTCAATAATAACACTGTCATCAAGAATTTCTTTACGGGGCCTATGCACGAATCGTTTCGCGTTCTGATAGGCTGCACAACGTGGCGTTCACTATATTCATTGGGTGCGTTTCGGTACCGTTATACTGTGCTGTAAGCTTGACGTTTTGTGTCTTTAACGAATCTCCAAAAATAGAATTAACCAGTGCGTTGTCCTCTCTTGCCATGTCCCATTTTTTTTGGCACAACTCGTGAGCACAGCCGTCCGATTGCATTATGTCATGAGTGAATTAGCTCTCGATCGGTTCGTATGCGAGGAGTATCTGTCCTGAATAGTCTCCTATCCTCCTCCGTCATGCAGTCGCAGTCGCACACCCGTTGGGCCTTGATTGCTTGTTCATCGTGCAATATTAAGAGCAGCTAATCTCGCTTCGTTTGGCGCGTTTTCTACTTGGAGAGCGGAGCCGAAAATCACGAATTCCGGATAGGCTCAACACTTAGTGCTGACAGTGGCCAGGTGTTTTATGAAGAAATAAGTATCAAGGCGAAGGTAGCACCGATGGGAATAGACAGCAAAAGCGAGAAAGAACCATTCTCGTATTTCTTTTATCTCAATTTTGCTCAGTGGCCCTTTAAAACTGCACGAAAGCTACAGCTGATGCGGCCGACGCATACGTATCCAAACAACTGAGTTGGTGCATTCGACGTTTCCCTACCTAATTGGCTCACGTCGTGCACAAAAAAAAAAAAAAACATCGGTTGAATAGCCGGAGGTAGGGGTGCCCATGTCTTTGTGTAAAATCGTCCGTATTGCTGCTTGGATGCGGGGTGCACGTGGTCGTGCGTGTTGACCCTAAGCCTTGTATCCATGTCAGTTTTCACTCTTTAAGGTTATATAACAAGCTCATGAGATCGATTATCGTGAGTGATAATCAGTTGAGTAATATACGAATAAGCGCCCCTTTTCACTCGTGTCTATCGGAAGCCGTCACCGTGTTCGGAGCGCTTGGTGCCACCCCTAAGGTCGTTAGTTTTCTCGTCGCGGGCTTGCTGAATGAGTGCCATTAATAATAATAATAATAATAATAATAATAATAATAATAATAATAATAATAATAATAATTGCGGTGACTTACATGCCATAACTGAAATTTGATTAGAAATCACGTCATGGTATATACGACATTCTGGAAAAGGTTAACCATCGAGGTTTCTTTAATGTGCCTCTAAATCGAAGTGCATGGGTGTTCTTGCATCTCGCCTTCTCCCCCCCCCCACCCCTCTCTCTTCTTTATTATTGTAATAGGGCCACCGTGGACGACAACCCAACGCATGTCCTCGCGACAACTTATACCTGCTAAGCTACCCGGCGGAAAACTGTCAGCTGGCAAAGGGACTGCCATAAATATCGTGAACATGAGCTTAAGGCCCGCTGAACTGGGACCTGAGAAACCCTATAGTTTCCTTCTCCAAACTTTTTTGCCAACGCGTACTACTACCCTATTCTGATTCCAAACAATTTTCGTTTTTTGCACGCTGTCCATCAGTACACAAGAGAAGGTGTGCCTCTGTATACACTGACGAAACCGGTCAGTTCGAGGATACCTGGCACGAATAAAAACTACATAATATTTATGCTGTATCTTAACACCTAAACTATTAGGATCGGATGTACTCTTTTTCTGCTTGGACAAGCCAATTTCTTCACATGCGTTAAGTGTACGAAAGGTTTGGCGTGATTAAGCTTCTTGTCGCGAAACAGTAGCTCAGAAAACAAAATTTGCAGAAATGTCTCCTCAATACTTATGAAATAAATGAAAAAAAGCAAACAAGCCGTCACGACAGGAAGCCTCAGTATTTATCGTGCACGAAAATCATCACCAACGAAGCATACGCCGTTGGGTGCCATTCTTAATGCCACGAGAATAATTTACGCCAATAGTACGTTTAAAGCATTGTTTTATAAGTTGGAGAAACTAATAACAGATGTCCATATCTGTGAAAATTGCGTAGCACGAGTAACTGAATCTTAAATACCAAAGGCGTGCATAACTAATGGTACAAAATAAAGCCATTTTCTTTCACGCTCGCTTACGTTATCTAATACCTTGTTTCTTTTTTTTCTGATACTGCTACAGGAGATGAAACGGGAGGCTTCGGCGGGGCAATTTATCAGTTTGAATGACGGCTTATTTGACCTGCACAATCCATCATACTAAGGACGGCAGAACGAATAGTCTCTCGATTGCGGTTGGGCTTGAGACAATTATTCACTTTTATCATCGCAGAAAGAATATAATGCTGTTTCTCCTCTATTCTTCTTAGCCCAGAAAAAAAAGAGAGAAAGAAAACGAAAATTGAGCAGCAATCTCGCAGTCACCGCAGCTCTTTCTTTGCTAGGCAGTAATTGAATGCGGCACGAAGCCGAGACAGGGCCCGAGAAAATTGTTTTTGGTGGCGCCGATACTGTATGCGAACGATGTAGGCATAACATGGCCTCGTCTTTTGTAGTATCGCATGCATCGCACGAGAGAACCAGTATGAGAAAGGATGAAATCCGTGAAAGTTTGCGAGGCATGCCGGTAATTCCCCTTCTTTAAGAGAAATTTCGGGAGTTTAACGTGCAGCACGGACCGGGAAAGGAGGCAATGCGTGCTGATGCGCATGTGCTCTTCTTCTTCTGATAATAATCTTATTAATACTATTGTTATTATTATGATTAGTTATAATATTATCAATATTATCAGAGTTGTTATTATATGCAACAAGATGCATATATAACGGAGGATATGGGTTTACAACATCCACCTAAAGGCCACAACACCTCCCCAAACTATAAGAAAAAGTTACTTTCGCCGCAAGGACGAAGCAACGATCGCGATAGCAACAACTTGGAATGTAACGCTGAGAACGGCTAGCAGATCGAAATGGCCAGCGCACGGCTCACGCACAAATGACACACGAAAACAAGACACAGGATGTGAGCGAACTAACAACGTTTACAGCTCGGCGCCTACTGCGCTGTTTAAATAAAAATGATGCACGAAACTTTATCTCAGGTAGGACAGATATGAGTGCGAACTAACGAGTGTTCCAGTCGTTGGTTCGCTCTTTGAAAAGCGTGCTATTTTCACAAACGGGCCTGCCCAGCGAGCGAAGGGATCTTTGTGCACCCGGCAACTAAACTAAATCTTTCCGGTGAAAGGCTCAGGCACACAATTCTTTCCACCGAAGGATGAGCGCGCACGCACAAGCACCAGCCCCCCTCATCTGCGGAGCAAGGTACGCGTGGGAGATAAACGCGCGTTGGCGCATCACAACAAGCTGGGTGCCGAGCGCGGGCGGCCTTTTTAATGACGATAGTCTTTCTTGGAGACCTTCGACACAAAAATTTTGGTCTGTCTGTATGTCTGTACATTTGTCTCTTTGTCCACTCTTAACGGTACTCTAAACGGCACCAAACGATACGCAAACGGCCAACCCCATCCGCAGCGCCCACCAATATTGCTCAAAAATTCAGCATTCATACTTGTGCGATTGTCAATTAAAAAAAACAATTATTGCGCATATCTGAGGCACCATAACAATACGTCAATATTCTGTATGTGCGTCTTTTTACTACAAAAGGCATACATAAAAAGTCTAAGAACCGTAGCCTTTGTCACGCCACGATTACCAGGCAACGCCTGCACGAAAAAGCATGTGTTTCCAACGCCTTGCTAAGACGACACGGCGGTGGCACCTACCCGTCGCCTTGTGTTCTATACCTTATCACCTCCGAGACGGATATCTGGCAGATAGCGCTCATGTCTCACGTGTGCGTGACTTGATGCGCTCGTTCGCCTCCACTGCACGCTAGAGGCACTCTAACGCAGTGCCTCCAGAACACCATTCATCAATTTTATTCCGCAGGACATCAAATAAACGTTTTGTTCACTCTTTCCAGACGCAAGACTATCGTCTTTTGATGAAATTTGCAGATAGCATGCAGATACGGGGCCAATTTCTCTTTCTTCAGTTTTGATAGATATAGGTATAGACATACGGTGCATGACGGCAGTGGTGGGGACGGCAAAAACCAGTCGATACTGCTCATATAATTGCTATCGCAATAAGAAAATACTACGCGTCTTTTTTTATAGCGATAGCAATTTTATGGACACTCTCGGTTGGATTTCGCTGCCGGCGTCGGCGTCGTTGTGGGAGTCACCGTCACTCATTATATATGTGTACGTATCTATATGTGTGAGAACGCAAGAAAGACGAAAATTCAGAAAAATACTCTGGTGCGCGGAATCGAACACAGGACCTCGGACTACCACTTACCGCTGTGTGACGGACATCTCGGGAGGGGGGACTATCATTCTTGCAGCATTATCAGCAAGATGATATAATGAGCGCGCGGCGTCTCTCATCTCTCACGCGTACTTTTGGCCGCGGAGAAGAGGGGTGTGGTGTGGACGCTACCTCGCGAACCCTTATCTCCCGGGGGAGTATCACTTGTCTTGGCTGGCATTGGGGTTTCACTGGAACAATTCTGTTGTAGTTACTGGGCACACAAAGGTCACTGCAATCGTTGCAGAGTATCCGTTTGCGAAAAGCGTGCGCTTTTCAGACTCAGCGAAGTAACAACTGAGACGCTTATTCGCGTGAGTACCTCTGAGTACGTTTCATGCGTCATTTGTGTGCGAGAAACGCGGGGCACGTTTTGAACTGCTAGACATTCTGCGCGTGACCTTCTAATTGGTTGCTATCGCGTTAATAGTTTCGCCTTTGTGGCAAAGCTGCGACTTCTTTTTTATTGGTTCTGTCTCGCCGCAGATATAACTCTCTGCGCACATTCGATCTCGTTTGAAGATCATCACACTCTCTCCGAAGGGTCATGGGAGGTGTGCCACTACAGACGAGAATTCAAGGATATGCTTAAAGATGGTTGTCCACGCAGCAAACGTGGGCTCGCCAAGTAGGGTAAAATATATTCCCTAATTTTCTACCCCTTAGAGCTTGCTATTATAGAAATACATGGTGAAGAACGAAAGAAGAGAAGAAAAAGAAGCAACAAAATCACGTCATACACAAAGAAAGTGCGGCGAAGCACTTGACATAATTGAGCCTATGTAACGCAGAATCCGACGGTTTGTGAGTCTTTTCGGCAACTGTGAGGTATTGGGCCACACATCAAATAACAATATGGCTTGAAAGGAGCATGAAATGGCAGTAGATAACACTCTCAATCTACCCCGCCATAATTTTATTTATTCAATACTGCAGGCTCGAGGTCCAAGCAGGGTGGTAACACACACACAAAAATAATTGCGAAACGAAACAATAAAGGGCGAAGAAGGTTGTTTGGTAGGTTAGTTCATTCATCACATGTTTTAGTAAGACAGTTCCATTGACATATGGTTCTTGGAAAGTACGAATACTTCAGTAGGTCTGTGCGAGCAAAATATGGGATCAAGGCCTTTGGGTGGTGGTGTCGGGTGGGCCGGCTACTAAAAGGTTTCAAATACGTGGATGGGTCTAGAGCTATTTTTTTGTTCAAAAGTTGATCAAAAAATTCTAATCTAGCTCTTTGTCTTCGCATCTGCAGTAAGGGAATGTTGTTGGCTAGCATTAAATCTGAGGGTGAGTCTAACTTGGAGTACTTTCGTTGAATATAAATCTAACAGCTTTTCTTTGAATACGCTCAAGAGTGTACATATTACGTTTTGTATAAGGATCCCATACTCTGCTCGCGTACTCTAGTTTTGGCCGCACAAGGGCTGTGTAACAAAGTAGTTTAACATTCGTGGGAGCACTTTGAAGTTTATGTTTAAGAAGACATAGTTTACGAAAAACAGATGAACAAACAATATCAATATGGAGATTCCAAGATAAGTTGGAAGTGAGTGTCACACCAAGGTATTTGTAGGAGTTTACTTGTTGCAGTGGTGAAGACCCTAATATGTATGTATACGATTGTGGATTCTTTTGGCGAGTCACTGGAAGGCACATACATTTGTTCGCGTTGAGACACATTCCCCATTTGTTGCACCAATCATATATATTGCAAAGACTAGTGCTCATATCGTTGAAATCGTTAGTGGAACGTATTTCTTTGAACAAAACACAATCATGTGCAAACAATCTTATTTCCACACTAGGGTGAATAACACCAACAATTTCATTGATATACAATAGAAAAAGCAAAGGGCCTAACACACTGCCGTGTGGTACGCCCGATGTGACCGGAAGACAGTCCGAATATTGGCCCCCTACATCAACGTACTCCTCGTGATTATTTAAATACGCAGAGATCCAACAAACGAATATCTCGAGTATACTATTGTTCTAAGTTTGGAAATGAGTTTACTATGGGGAACTTTATCGAAGGCTTCGCAGAAATCTAAGAAGAGCCTATCTGTCCTACGGTGTCTATCGATGATTAATGCAAGAGAGTGAAACCGTGTGACGAGTTGAGTTACGGTGGATAATCCTTTCCGAAAACCATGTTGATACATGGTTAATATAGAGCGTTCTTTAATATACTTGTTTATACTTGTAGCTATGATGTCTTCAATAATTTTACAGCATTGTGAAGCTAGTGAGATTGAACGGTAATTTCCTAGCACTAAGCGGTCCCCCTTTTTAAAGATGGGTACAACGTGGCCGGTCCTCCAGTCACTGGGCAGCTGGGAAGACAACAAAGAACAGCGAAAAATAATAACCAAAAACTTTGCTAGAAATAAAGCATATTGTCATAAAAATACGTTTGGTATGTTATCAGGACCACAGGGTGCCTTAGTTTTTAAATTTAGCAACATAGACACCACGCCTCGATAAGAAATAAACAGTGCTTCAGCATAAGGAAACGCTGTAGCATTAGATATACAGTTGAAATCAGAAGTGTTGAACACACTCTGGAAGTATTGATTAAAATGCCGGGCAATGTCTCTCTGATCAGTGACGTTGGTTCCAGCAATTGATATTTGGGACAATGATTTAGTCGCTAAGCACTCGGATGCTTATACGCAAGTCGTGAGGTCACATCTCGACTGCGGCGGCCGCCTTTTTATTGGAGGCGAAAATGCTATAGGACCCATGTGCTCAGATTTGGGGGCACCTGAAAGAGCCCCAGGTGGTATAAATTTCCGGAGCCCTACCATGCAGCCCCACTCAATCGTATGGCAATTTTGGGACGTTAACCCCCAAGAATTACAACTAAACCATACTGATCCGATTTCAGATTGCCTAAAGACGTTTGAAACAATAGGGGTACCACCTTTTTGAGTGTACAGTGCTGATCAAAATTATAGAGACCACGGGAGCGCGTGGCGAACAGCACCGCGGCGCCTTCTCACGGCTGCGAGAGAAGCTCGAGAATGCGCACTGCGCAAGCGCATTTTTTTCTACTTGGCAGCCTGCACTATCGCTCCCTTGAACTGCGCGCATACCGGAACGCCAGAAAAATTAGAAGGTGTCACTTTTGCAGTCGCTGCAGAAGCACCGAGTGACATATCGTGATAAAAATATATAACTTCTAGGGGCAGTGCTGCCTGCGCGCCGCTTCGACGCCTTCGGTCCTAACATTTCCCGGCGGCGGAAACACGCTTGCTTTGCCAACAGACAGCACTGCTCGGTAATCTTATCACATGTGTCAATTAAACAAAAACTGACGCATTATGCGTGTTTTAGCCGCCGTAGAGCGTCTGGAACCAAGGAGCAAAAGCGGTGCACGCCGTGCACTACCACTATATACAAATGAGATATTTTTGTCGCGATGTCATAGCTCGGTGCTTCCGCGGTGCCTGCAAAAGGATCTACTTGCAATTTTTCTGGCGTGCTGGTGTGCGCGCGGTTCAAGGGAGAGAAAATGCAGGCTGGCACGTAGAAAAGGACGCGCTTGTGCAGTACGCGCTCTCGACCTTCTCTCGGAGCCGTGAGAAGACGCTGTGGTGCTGTTCGCCACGCGCTCCCGTGGTCTCCAAACTTTTGATCGCCACTGTACAGGTCAGTCCTTTGTTAGAGGAAACACGCGAGCGCGTGGCCTGCGCATGCGGTGGCGACCCACTGCAACAACCACCGACAGCTAAGGAAAACACGTTCGCTTTCGGCGTCAGCTCTTGCCAGCCAAGATATCGATACATGGCTGTTTGACAAACACTGCTAGATTGCACTCCCTCAGTGCTCTCGCAACTAGCAATGGTCGGCAACGCCTGCAGCTTGCCCCGGGCTCACACACCACGTCCGATTTGTTGGCGGAAGACGACGCACTGCAGGCATCACCCTTTGCGCGAGCGGAGAGGGAGCGTAATCTAGCAGCGCTTGCCACCGGCCGTGACTCGTTCTCTTATTTGGGAATAGATGACGCTGAAAGCGAACGTGCTTTCTTCAACTGTCGGTTGATGCAGCTGTAGGTAGCTACCGTCGAACGCAGGCCAAGTTCTCGCGTGTTCCCTCTAACATTGGACCAACCTTTGCAGTGTGAGCACGCAAAGGCCATCTCGTTCACTTTAATGAGGGGAGAGCATGGGCGTCAAATTGTTAAGGTCATCGCTTTTGGCACTGCACCAGCACGCTTCAAGTGAGCTCTGTGGCTTACTTTGCTGGATAAGGCTGCACCTTGAGGCCGCACCACACAGTTATGTTTCGGATGGCGTTTTTTTTTCTTAGGGCAGCTCTATTGGCATCTCTATAACTTGTTGCAACTGCATGGCTTCGTTTCACATGCACTGTTTTCGTGCTGCGCCCGCAGCTGCGATGCGCAATGTTGCACACAGAAAGGACCCGCCAAGCACCCCAGCGCACGCGCGCCGTGATACCGCTTCTGCCACGTGCTCTCTGCGTCACTGTTTATTTGTCAGGCATGCCACCTCGAACGCGTTGAGTAGAGCACAAGAAAAGATGAGATACTGTAAAAAAGTAGGCAGGATGGGCGTTCACTACCAACTCTTCTTGTTCTTTCGAGAGTTGGTAGTGAGCTGGAACTATCGAGGGAACTATATAGGAGCGGAGCTCCTTAGGTCCGCTTTCCGTCGTCGCTGTCAAAGCTCCTTGACCCGGGCAAACACGCCGAGCAAAACAACAAGCACGGCGGCTGATGGCTCTTGTTGCGCCTCGCGCGCAGCAGACTCACTCGCAGTGGATCGACGCTCTCCCTCCTTTACCGCCTTCGTGAAAGCCAGCACGGCTAGGTAGGTAAAAACTTTATTTTTTTGTAAAGGAAAGGGGCAATGGGACAGAGATGAGGAGAGGTTGCTATTCGGTCGGTAGTTCTCCCCAACCTTCTCTTCCCAACCCAGGATGGCCTCCTGCAGTCGGGTTTCAAGATACGCAAGGCAGCCCCCCACTGCTCCTCATTACTAACTACTTTTCGAAGGTATTGTGGAGGGGTGTGCTTAGGGCACCCCCACATGATAAAACTAAGATTTGCTTTCCTTGAGGAGCAATATTTACAAGAGGGGGGCGAGTAAAGAGAAGGGCACATGTGGTGAAGAATGTAGGGGAAGGGAAAGATGCGAGTCTGCAGCTGTTGCCACAGTACTTCACGCCTTCGCGGGGATTTCGACATTAGCGGCGGTAAGTTTAAATGCCCGAGGCGGTAGTGATTACATATGTCGTGAAATGTTATAAGGCGATCCCGCGCAGCAAATGGCGCCGTTGTCGAAACGGAGCTTGGCTCTTCCAGCGCCTGCGCCCGGAACGTAAATCCTCGGGCGCTGGTGTGAGCCGCATCGTTACCGGCAAGGTCCGCGTGGGCGGGAGTTCATATTAAAGTAGTGTCTTAATCATTTGTTTATATTATTTTAATATTTATTTATTAAACAATACTGTAGGCCTTTGTACAGGCCCATACAGTAAGTGGTTAGAAAAAGTATACATGAGCATGGACATTTTAAAATCAACAACGAAAGCAGAACACAGAATGCCTCAGTAGATAATGCTTCAGCAATAGGTCAAGAACAACGCAAGAAAATGCAGGAATAGGATCACACATGGCCAGGAGGAGAGAAAAGGGTGTTTTGGACACCCTATCCACTCCAAAATTGTAGATGGCAGTTTTTGAATCGCAAATAACAAGTGAATAATTTGGAACTGCAAGATCGAGAGCAATGACTGCATCCCCCGCCTCCTTAGAACAGGAAACAAAAATAAAAGCTGCTGTAAGGATTGACGTTGTGAATTCACAACTGAGAAGGCGAAAAAAGTACGGGTACTGTATTTGGCAGCATCCACGTAGAGCCCTTTTTTAGAAGTAGAAAATCGTTTTTGAAGAGTTTTAGCACGCTGTCGTCGACGTTGCTCGTGGTGCACAGGGTGCACGTTTTTTGGGAGCGGCGGATTGTGTAGATTCATGTTTATATCACGTGGAACAGTGTGTTTGGTGTTAGTGCTTGGAATTGGCCTGATACCAAGGGTATCAAGTATGCATCTTCCGGTCTCTGTGTTGGAAAGACGGGCATATTGTGAAGTTAAGTGTGCTTCAATGAGTTCAGGTAAGATGTTTAATGTGCCTGTCACCAGGAGCCGTGTGGTGAAACTTCGAATGAGCACCCCACGAGGAAAATAGTAGATTTTGCATAACAAGGTTTCTACGTTCTTTTCTTCGCTTCTCAGAAGGGAGAGATAAGGGAAAGGTAGGCAGGTAATAAACTTTATTAGGATAGAACGAGAAATTACTGGCCAGGGCTAGGCCTCCAGGAGGGAGAAAATAAGTCACTTTATTGAGGGTGAAGGCTTGGATAAAGTGGAGGAGCCTCCCGTAACTTGCCGTGCTTATTATATATCCTGCCTATAACGCGTAGAGTGTGATCCCCAGTTGTCTGAAGTGATTTAATGGTGTGTGTGTTTAGTCGATTTGATTGTATGTTTAGTGCAAGCACCCTGAGTCTGTGAACTCTAGGTGCGGGTTTGTTTTTTAGAGTTATTTATATGTCAGAGATGTGCTTTTCAGAGCCCCGATGGGCAGGGAGAAAGAGCAGTTCGGAATTAGTGGGGGAACAGCTCAGATTCATGTTATCCGCACAAACCACCTCCTTGTCAGCAGCAGTCCCGCAGTCTCCTGAATGTGACTGTCAAAGCTGCCTGTCATTCAGAGGGTAATATCATCTGAATAAAGTGAAAATTTCAGATCTGATATGGATCTCAGCGTTCTAGCCAGCGGTATTATGGCGATATCAGAAAAAAAGGAGATAACACTGATCCTTGAGGTGTGCGGAAACTCCACAAGGAGCAAGAGCAAGAGTGTTCAGACCCAATGTGAATAGTGGCCCTACGGTTCGAAAGGAACGTATATATGTAATTATGTATTTTTACCCATTCCTAAAGCGCTCAATTCCCTGCAGTATCGCGGTGTGGCTGACGTCGTTGAGAGCCCCAGGAAGTTCGAGACTGAGAATTGCTTGAGCATCGAGGCTCGAGTTAGGAATAATTATTTCATGCTTCAGTCGAAGCATGACATCTTGGCTGCAGATGGATTTACGGAAGCCTATCATTTCGCGAGGGTGTAAGTTGTGTTCTTCTATGAATCTGTTAAGGCGGCTGAGAATGACGTGTTCAAGTGCCTTTCCGATGCATGAAGTGAAGGAAATCAGGCGTAGGTTGACTGTGTTTATGGGCTTACTAGGTTCTGGTATAAAAATAACTCTGGCGTCCTTCCACGCAGCCGGCAAGGTAGAAGTGTCGAGACAGTGGCTAAAAAATCTAGTGAGGGCTATAATTGAGTTTTCATTTAAGTTGCGGAAAAGTTTATTATGGACGAGGTCAGGGCCTGGTGCGGATGAGGTGTGAAGGTTCACAAGGCCATGTCCAACCTCAGCCTCCATTATGGAACTACTGAGATCATCATTTGGTTGTCGCCTATATTCAGGTGCATCGTATCGATACGCGCTGGATAGGTGTTTGTCGCGGAGATCATTATAAAAAGTGTTTATGTTGCCTTTGTGCGAGTGAAGTCGTTTGTCAATGTGATGATTATTTGTGATACGAGATATGTCAGGGTCTAATAAACGCCGCAGGAGCTGCCATGTTCTTTTGCTGTCTAGGTGGTCATGCACACTTTCGCATTTCTGGGTTTATTGTCGGCAAGGAAGATTTGTAGCATAACCCTGAATTTTCAAATCGAGTCTCGCAATTCTCAGTCTCAGTGGGCGATTGTGTCGCCTCTTTTTTTATTGTTTGAGGAGAGATTGCTTAGCTTCCCACATGTGAAGAAGTCGGGTGTCAACTGTTGTAAAAGGCGCATCAGGTGGTAACATGGTGGTATGCGTTTGAAGAATTACAGGCCGATCAGCTTGCTCTCCATAGTATACAAGCTATTTACAAAGGTAATTGCTAACAGAGCTAAGAAAACATTAGAATTCAATCAACCAAAGGAACAAGAAGGATTTTGACCAGGCTACTCAACAATCGAGCACATTTATATTATCAATCAGGTAATAGAGAAATGCTCAGAATATAGCCAACCACTATACATAGCCTTCATTGATTACGAGAAAGCGTTTGATTCAGTGTAAATATCAGCAGTCATGTAAGCACTGCAGAATCAGGGCGTCGATAAAGTATATATAAACATCCTCGAAGAAATATGCAGGGGATCAACTGCTACCATATTGCTTCATAAAGAATGCAACAGAATACCAATCAAGAAGGGTGTAAGGCAGCGGGATACAATCTCCCCAATTCTATTTACCGCTTGGTTACAGGAGGTTTTCAAAGGCCTAGAATGGAAAGAGTTAGGCATAGAGTTAATGGAGAGTACCTTAGTAACCTGCGCTTCGCCGATGACATTGCATTGCTGAGTAACTCAGGGGATGAATTGGAACTCATAATTACAGAATTAGACAAGGAGAGCAGAAAGGTGGGTCTTCAAATAATCTGCAGAAAACGAAAGTAATGTACAGCAACCTCGGAAGAGAGCAGCGCTTCAAGATAGGTAATAGTGCACTTCAAGTTGTAAAAGATTATGTCTACTTAGGGCAGGTAATAACCACGGAGCCTAACCACGAGATTGAAGCAACTAGAAGAATAAGAGTGGGGTGGAGCACATTTGGCAAGCACTCTCAAATTATTACAGGTAGATTGCCACTATCCCTCAAGAGGAAGGTATATAACAGCCGTATCTTGCTAGTACTTAGCTACAGAGCAGAAACCTGGAGTCTTGCAAAGAGGGTTCAGCTTAAATTGGGGACGACACAGCGAGCAATTGAAAAAATGCTAGGTGTAACCTTAAAAGACAAGAAGAGAGCAGAGTGGATTAGAGAACAAAGGGGGGGAAGGATGTCATAGTTTAAATCAAGAAAAAGAAAGGACATGGGCCAGGCATTTAGCGCGTAGACTGGATAACTGCTGGTCATTAAGGGTAACTAACTGGATTCCCAGAGAAGGCAAGCGGGTTAGGGGGAGATACACGGTTAGGTGGGCAGATAAAATTAAGAAGTTTGCGGGTATAAATTGGCAGCAGCACGCACAGGACCGAGTTGACTGGCGGAACATAGAAGAGGCCTTTCTCCTGCAGTGAACGTAGTCAGGATGATGATGATGATGCGTTTTTGTGTCAGTGTGCAGCTGCTGTACCCATTCCGATATATTGTCTATTTCAGTAGGCGCCGAGCAGTTACGGGCCTCGTGAAACATGTTCCAGTTAGTAGGGCTCAGGGGCTTTGGAGCTAAGGGTTTGTGTCGAAAGTGTATGGTAGTTTGAATACTGAAGTGGTCACTACGGAAGGTAATGCTCAGGTTGGTCCATGTGACCCACTGAACGCGATGGCTGAGTGTCAGATCGGGAGATGTGTCATTAGCTACAATTACCTAACCTTGTGCGCATGTCCATATTGGGGTGGAGGGTGAGGCGGTGATCCTGTATGTGAACCCTTAAATTCCTACCCTTGGGTGTAGAAACAGAGTGGCCCCATACTTGATTTGGTGCATTAAAATCAGCAAGTATTAGGAGAGGGTGATGTTTGGGCAAAGTGAGTATTGAAGCGATGTTGTTTTGCCTGTGGCCGACTATAGACGTTTAACACATATATGGGCGACTCCTGAGTTTTAAAAGGAAGGACTTCCAAAAAGTTGTGCTCCGCGTCGATGCCGTCGAAATTAGAGGGAGTTACCGTCAAGTGCTTTTGCGTTAATATTGCAGTATCAGAAGAATTTAGAGATTTAGTTTGGTATACCCTGTAACCCAGAAAAGTTATGTTTCCGTGGGTCTCTTACAGGGCAATCACTGCAGGGGGATCGGGGCAGGAGGCCAAATATACATGGAGTCGCTTTCTTTTTGCGGAACCCCCTGCAGTCACATTGCCATACCACAAAGTTTGAGCGATTAGGGTTTGCAGCCATTGTCGAGAGGGGGTGCAGGGGAGGGGGTGGGTACGGCTATTTTTGGATTGTTGGTCGTGATGGCCGCAATCCATGCAGGGGTCTGCTGCATGTGCGTTTACAAAATCTATAAAGTTGTCAAGTTTGTTGTTGATGGCAGGTTGGCCGTTTTTGAAAACCGTGAATCGACTTTCTATGTGAGAAATCTTGCTTTCAATGATGGCGAACTTCTTCTGTGATTTATTTTCAAGGGCTTTTATCCTATCATTAAGAGTTAAAACTGAGTTGCTGATAGATTCTTCCTGGCGTGGTGTGGCAGGGGTTTGGCGCTTATTTTAGGGTGGCAGGGAGGTGTCTCGAAACATTGGGGGTGTAGTGTTCATATGAGTAGGAGGAAGAGGCATCGTGGGTTCAATAGTAGGGGGCGAGTCAGCAGGAATAGAAGACCGTGGCTCGGAGTTCTGCGAAGGATTGCAAAGGGGCATTCGGAATTGTAGCTCGAGCTTTAACTTTTGGATTTCCGCCTTGATACTGGCGGTTTCAGCTAGAACTTTTTGTAAGTTAATGGTTTGAGGTGAGGAGCAGTTAGAGGAAGGTGCCTGCGCCCAGCTAACCTTTAATGGGTTTGAGAGATGGCTGCTAGGATGGGGGTCCGTTGACAGGGTAGGGAAGTCAAGTTCTTCGGGAATCGAGTTTGGGCCCCGTCTCTTGTTCTTACTGCGACCCCGCTGTGGGCCACGCTCTTGCGATTGATTAAGGCTGGGTGTCCTGGATGATGGAACTTCCGAGGGCTTAGGAGGTGTCTGGTATTTAGGTGTCTTGGTCTTGTAACGCTGTTTGCACAGTGGTGAAGCAGTGAGGTGAGCTCCACCACACACGACACAGTCGGGTTCATATTCATGGCCCATTGAAGAACCCTTAAGTCCACATTTGTGACAGATTGGATCAGGAGTAGAAGGGCAGAGATCATGTCGGTGTCGAATGTTTCGGCAACGGGTGCAGGCTTCCACCTACAGTCGGAATAGTAGACAGCGAAGCGTGCAACCTTCGTACTTGATGTAAAAGCAGACACGTGTGCCCCGGAATACGACCAAGATGTTTTCTGTGGTGCCCAGACAGCACGCGGCCACAGTGGTTATGACTGGATTGCATATTTGGAGGGTTGGAAGGATTTCCTCTGCAGAGTAATACAGAGGGTGATAAAACCTTCCACGACTAAAATCTACAGGGTCGGCAACATGAGTGACGACTTCGTAGATAACGCCGTTGAACTTTAAGGTCCGGATTTTGTGGTATAAATCTCCTCGGTCCATGCTTTACATACTCACGAGAACTGTGTGACTGGTAGGATTGACCCTGATTTAATCAGGTCTGCTGAAGGGCAGTCTGACTGCTTTGAAAACTAGTTCTCGTTGACGCAGGGGTGCAACTTGGTACTGTCGAGACCCCCACGTATCCGTAGAATCACCTTGTAGTCCACATCAGGCAGTGTTGTGGGTTTAGGCTCCCATGTGGATGGTTTCTTCAGGTCTGCTTTGCAGGTGTCAGCCGATGAAATGTGGCCAGTTAGACGAAAGTCAGCATGCGCAGCACGCCATGAACGAGTGGCGCCATCTCCAGCAGCGACGCCCGCTGCGACGCTGGCCGCGTCTCGCTTGGCGCCTCCGCTCATGCTAGGCCGGTGGTTAGGCCTAGCGTGGAATCGGTCAAGCTGAACAATAAACAGTCATAAGTGTTCTCAGGGAGAACTATCACATCCCTACAAGGTGTAGAATAGGTTCCAGATCCACTCACAGTTGGTGTGATGGGAAATCCAGTGTCCAAGGACCTGAAGAGGTGGTCATAACATGAAAAGTACGCGGAGCCAAAGGTACACACGTCAGTGCTTGATCGGGATCAAGACGCATCTCCAAGCCAACAGCAAGATTATCAGTGGTCGTTTGCATCCCATATTTAAGGGAACTTTGCTCATCGTTTGTATTCCTACACGGAACAGCTGGAAGTTTTTCAGTTGTGGTCTTGATAGCACAGGCACGCGCGGCCCACTAAAAGAGACGGTTGCCGCGCTGCTTTTAGATCGAAATTGCTATCACGCGAAAGAGGCGTTCGTATTATTACAGTGAGAAAATAAACGACAGTCGTGCTGTATGTCTTTTTTATTTTTTTTTCGGATATCTCATTATCACCGAATCTTAGGCAGAGAACAGAGAAAAGCATCGACAAACGGTGAAGAACTAATCAGTCATGGCATAAAAACTCTTTTAAACGAGGCATACGCCGCTAACTCGCAAAAATGGGAAGGTGATTAAAAAGCGATTACGTGTGATTCTTCATGTGTGGAGTGTTAGTTTTTTTTAACAGCCTAAGATTCAAACTGAGATGGCGTGGTATGTCATTAAAGTGGAGTGAGGCTGGTATAGACCAATCTAGACGCATTTCTGTTGCCATAGTTACATTATTCATTTGTGTGCGCCTAATTAATTATTATCACCGCTTAAGCCTACAAAAAAAAGAAAAATTACGTTTGCAATGAATACATTCTCTGAATGGAGAACACCATGCTTGATGTGTTCGTATTGGCTAGTCTTTCGCCACAACTGATTCTCAGGCCGTAAAACACCGCGTGCACGATGATGGTTATGTGGCTGCAAAAGTGTCGTGTGGAGTAATAAGTGAATATTCTATTAGGCGAACGTTATAGCCCAGCTAAAGAAGAAACAGCCGCAACTCAACTATACAGTGGCGAGTACAGTCGTAGGACGTCGATAATCTGACCGTCGGAGGAAATGTTTTAGTTATTACACACGATGCAGTGCTTTCGGATTGATGTGTGATATCATTATTTTCAGGCGAAGCGTGTTACGAGTTATATTTCGGGCGCGGCATTGTTACACGAGAAAAAACCGGTGCAGAATGCGACTCTCAAAGCTGCGCCTAACATGCGTATTTGTATACGCCGTTTTGCAATAATTCATGTTATCTATCGAGATTGTGAATTTTTATAGGTAATCAGCTGTTTCCAATAAGGCAATGTGAAATATTATCGAGGTTGTTCATCATTTCAAATTGCCACGTTGCACTGTTGCTTGGAAAGAACGCATGACGTCAAGTCATTACGCACGATGGCAACAACGTAGGCACGCCCTCACACCCCGCCCACAACCAGTTAGAGTCGTCTCGCTTTCATCCGAAAAAAAAAAAGGCTCAAAAGCGTGTCTTGTGTGCTGCACGAACTTCGTATCCGTTGAGAAATGAAGAAATAGAAGTAGCAGACCACGTCTATTCACTTCTTCCTTTTTTTGTTTCTTTCTTTTCTGTGTGCGTGTCTTATCGCGCACACTCGAAGCTTCGCTTCCATCTTCCCAATAGGGCGAAACCACCTGAATTGTTTTTTTTAGAGCAAAGATTGTCATTAGCAAATGCTCGTGATCACCGCCTCATGTCGCTGCAAAGCTGGCCTCTGAAAAAAATGTTGGCTCTGATGTAAATGTTAGAGTCGAAATTACGCTGCGTATATAACACTAATTTTAGACACTCGAAGCGAAAGTGTAAGCATTACTTAGCCGTGAATTTTTGCATTTCAATCCGTGAGTGTTATATATTCTGGCGTTCATGCTGGCGCTATGATTGTGGAATTAGCTACAACACAGGCTTGGTGTGTGGAATCTTATCTCTAAGTTCATACGCGCCTTAAAACTTTATGCTCTAACAGATTTCACATTATTTAAAACTTACGTGCCAATAGGTATAATGCGTGTCGGGCTTTATACAGCTAGTAGTGTTCACAGTAAAAAAAACAGAAAAAAGCAGGATCAATTGTCAGTGTCTGTGTTTTACGGCATATCATACTGGCAGCGTATCAAAAGTTTCTGGCTCCTTATACGAATGTATTGTTACACGAACAGTTTTCTATAAGATGGAATTCATACATATATAAGTGAGCTCGAACATCATTCCCTAAGTGCCCAACGGCTTCAATTTACTGGCCAGTAAACACACGGCGTTCTTATTTGCATGCTACAACCATATAAAACTTAAAGAAACAAGTGACATGTGCACAAGTACGTTTTCACTTTAGTGAAACCTATATGCGACGTTCTGGCGGGCTCTATATACAATATCTACAGCTCTTTCAATCGTCAATGCTGGTGACTACAAAACGGTATGATAAACGGAAAAAAGTAAGCTGTGGTTTCGGTCGACTTATGTGGCTCTAACAGAGTGACTTCCAATCTGAGCCTAGCCCATGTCTGATTCAACAAGCGTTCAAGGTGGCTTCGACTGCGTGCTTGACTTGGCGGACAAGCCTTTGCTTAGAGTCGGCCGTGGAGCTCGGTATAGTTCTTGCGATGGACAATGTAAATTCGGCGCGTCATCCTGACCGCTGTAGCGTGAACAGTTCAGAGTGGCGCGGGGCAAGCGGACTCTGTTTGCGACGGTGACATCTTCGTCGATTGCGCTGGACAATGGGCCCCGCTTAGATACTGACATTACTTCTCTGCTTTTTCCTCTGGGAAGAACACTCGTTAGAAGCTGTTTGCTCCCAAGGGGCGTTTTAGATGTCGCTATTGATGTTTTCTTTTCATTTCGCATTCGCAATAAATATATAAAAAATATGAATAACTAATAAATAATTGTAAAGTCCAGTTTTATTTTCTTGCCAATTTATTTCACTCTTACTATATAAAATGCTAGTTTCCCGGTGCAGTTCTTTTATTCTTTCTTGAAGATTTTATTTTAACGCAGTTTTTTTAATCAGTACACCCACGGGAAAGCAAAGTCTACTTGCCGATCACACACTCTGCAGTGCAGCTTTTCATTTACTTTGACTACATCAGAAGTCAAATGATATAAACACTGTTGTACGATGTTTATTCGTGAGAATGTGGGGCTAGTCTCATGATTTCTCAGTACTCAGCAAAGCGCACTTGTCTAGTACCTCGAGTACCTCGATTGCAACACATGACTCAAGGTCACAAGAAAACTAATTAACGAATCTTTTAAGACCGCTGCAATCTCTTACTTTAGCCACCTGGATGTTGCAACGTCTTGCGCGAGTAAGCTCCACCGCTTCCAGTAATACTAGCGTACTTGGCCCAATTTCTAAGTTTAATGCGAGAGATTTAAAAAAAATACATGACCTAACCAAAGGAGAACACCTGGTAAAGTGCCACCTAAAGTGTAAAACAACGCTGGGTAATATAAACAAACGGCAGAAGAAGGATGAAGAGTGAGAAAAGACCGAGAAAGAGAAACGAAAAGGAACGTTTCGCGAAGGTTAATGGTGCATTTCGGTAATTTCGTATGCGACCTAGAAAGGAGGGCAGCCCGGACGCACTCTAAAGGTTCAATGCAACCGCCCTTTGCGCCTTCACCAGCGGAAGCTATTGGGAGTGCGAGCCAGTTTAGAAAGATTTGCTGCCGTAATTATGACATTTTGTTTCGCCGCGCAGCTGTTCTATCTTTTTTTTTCTATGATGTCGACGGCGACAACGCTAGAAGGAAGAAATTTTTTTAAGTACATCATTCCACACCATGCATTATTCGCGAATGATAAATGACGGCTTGCATCAACCCTCGCCCTTTCCCCCGCGCCTTCCTATCCCTAAAGTACGGACCGGAGGTGTAAAAAGTGGCGCGCGAGGTCTCGCATTAATGTTTTCTCCGCCCTTGACATCCGCTGATGTTCTTGCTATCTTGCAATGGCCTACGGAGAAAATTCGTTTGTTCCACTAACGTTGCTCACTCGTACTTTATTTATTTTTTTGCTTATTTATTTCTTCTTAGTGGCATGTTAGGGTTAAAACAGCGAGGACGAAAGGGGGGGGGGGTGGAGGGGTTGCAGCAGTTTCTATAGCGGGTAAGGGAAAAGCTCGTGGAGGCTGTAGTGATAATGGCGACGGCGACCCCGCGAAAAATGCGAAACGGAAAGGATCGCCAAGACAAAAACACACACAAAAAAGCAGATGGGATAGTCTAGAAAACCAAAAGGAAGTCAAGTTGAAAAAATAAATGAAACTAGCCAACGCCGCTACACAGGAGACCTCAATATCTCCTCGTGCACAGACGAGTTTCGCACTCGCGAGGTGGCAGAGAGGGAGAGAAGGAGGTGAAAGAAAGGAAAGTCGGGAAATTAGAAAGGTCTGGGGGGCAGGCTGGAGGGTGGCCCAATACAGGAAAGAGATTGTGGCCTGGCGTAATGCAATTTACTGTCTTGTTCATTCCAGCGGCGAAGGAGAAGGGCATCGCACCGCGCAGGCCAGAACAAGAAACGATGGTCCAGTGGAGGAGAGAGGTAGCGCGCTTTAAGCAAGCTTTCCCACTCACCTACCTCGCTTTAAGAGAAACGTGCGAAAGATTTCATTTTAAGGACGCTCAGTTCGCGCCGCTAACTCCCAGCCCGCATAAATTTTAAAGTGCAATAAGGCGCCGCCACCGCGCGCGGGCGCGTGGCGTGCGGCGCAAAACAAAAGCGCGCTCGGGTGTGGAGAATGGCGGTGCGGGGCGCAAATAATCCTGGCGAAGATGAATGTGACCTGTAGGGAACGACGACGCTCGTAATGGTGAGCGACGAGGAAAAATAGGAAGAAAGGCAAGAAGGGAGCAGCGTCATGCGGCGTAAGACGCCGTAGAGTTAAAAAAAAAGAGCCCGCGAAACGCCCCGAAAAGGAAAGAGAATTCCTCGCAGGGACAATGGATGTATAGCCGCTGCTCGACAAGGACCTATCTAAATGACGCGCGACCAACGTGAACGGGTACACACATAGGACCAGTGGTGCGGCGTGGTCCAGAGCGAGACCGGTTAAGAAGCTCGAGATGGAGACACCACGGCGCAGAGTATAGCCATCGTTACGTTGGTACGTGCGTATAAAGAACGCTCATTTAATCATGAAGAAGAAGGTACTCTTCGATACGCTCCTTACTCGTTACTACCGAGAAATGTGATGTGTAACCACTCTGGCTGTATTTCAATTATGAAGTACGCAAGCTAAAGTGCAGGTCTTGATGTCCGAGATAAGCCACAATTGTAGGGGTTGATCTAACTAGAAACAGTACAACACAGTGTAATAGCTCGCATTTAAACTTGTGCTCATTGTGTAAACATGTGAACATGCCACCGGCGTGCTAATATATTGCCGCACTCACAATGGGCAGACAACGAAGACGATGTGCGCTCGAACAGTCTCTGGAAATGAGGCACTGACTGAAAAAAAACTGTGTGTTTGTGTTTACGTCTTTGCTTTCGGCTGCTGCAGAAAACACGCCGTCAGTTCTAGTATAAACGTCTCAGTGTTCTGTTTACGGCGCCCCGCGACACTTGTGGAGGTGCTGGACCGCAAACCTGCATGATGCTCCACACCCTTTCTGGCAGCCGTTGATCGAGTACTGACAAGCAGTCACCTGTTAGACTACAGTACACCGCTTCAGTCGGCAATTACTTGGCCTCTCTCCTGAGCTGACCTTCTTGGATGAACATTCTCCCAGGCATTTCGTTCCTCTGCCAATGGCCGCAGGTGGTACAAGGGGTACAAGGCAGCTCCATTTCCAATCCGGCTCAGGTAACGCTTTTTCGGTCACTTGTAACTGATCACTTCAGTGGTGCCCAGCATGAAGACGTTGAATATTGGCTTGAACATTACGAACACTTTGCCGACATCATTCAATGGAATGCTCAGCAGAAGCTTGCCCGCACGTACTTCCCTTTTGATGACAGTGCTCACACGTGGCTGGAGTATCGAAAAAGCCGTATAGGCAGTTTTCCGCAGCTATTTTGTGTATGCAAAACTAGATGGTGCCACCACTCCGAGGAGCCACGGTCTTATCCTCGGCGGCGCGGCCGCGATGTGGCGTGTGGCGGACGTTGACCTGCAGCCTATGGTGAGAAACGGTGGTGGTAGTGATTCTTGAAGAAAAAAAGGCACCTAATTTCTGTCAGCCGTAAGGCGACATGGCGCATTGCCTAAGAGAAATGAAAAAGAAACGGGCAGCGCGGACTATGCGCTGCTCCCTCTTTGCTGGCCTTCTACCCAGGAGTGGCGGCTGTGAATCGGCTGGCCATCAACGACAGTGAAGAAGTGGAAATGAGGCCATTAGATGACGTGTTCAAACGTGGCAGCACCCGTTCACCACTGCGGAAAAGCGCATTGACATGGCTGGTTTTCGTCAGCAGCTCACTGACACATTTGCTGGCGTCGATCATTGAGAGCGTGCTCAGCATTTGCTAAACTTAACACTTCAGAAACCTATTAAAACTGTGGTAATGTTTGCTGAGGATGTGACACGCCTGTGTCTCGGGCTGATCCTAATGTCCGAGGAAAAGAAGTTGCGCTACCTTATGCGCAGAGTGAAGGAATAACTGTTTGCCAGCCTTCTGCGAATGCCCCAACTACCGTGGCCGATTTTATACGAGAAGCCATTCCCATTGAGCGCGCTCTGCACTAAAGGTAAAGGCGGTAGGATAGCTTGTCCACTATACCACCCCAATCAACGCGGCTTCAGTGACTCTGGACAATCAGGCCTCCCTACATGACTTGATTCGGGATATTGTTCGAGAAGAACTTCTGAAGCTTTGAACTCTGCCTGTAGATACACCAGTGGCCGCCGTGGCCGCAGTAGTTCGCGACGAACTTAGGCATGCTTTCTCAGCAGCTGATCTCACTCGTGAGCCGCGTCAAATGAGTTACGCCGATGCTGCTCACCGTCCACCGCCTGTCCAGCCTATCACGTCATGCTACCAGCCACCTACAATCGCACCTTCGTCGCAACCTTTGCATAAGTCTTTCAGACGTTCGCCCATGACTCTGACGTCTTCACGTCACCAGCCATCACTTCCCGCGCCTAACTCACCACCACAAGAGGGCCCTATGGGCTGCCCGAAATTGCGCAGAATAGACGCTTAGCGCCCTGTTGATCGGCACCCCATCTGCTTACACAGTGGTGGTGCCGGCCATATATCTCGCTATTGTTGGTACCATAACACATCCTTTCGCCTTTGTCGGTCAGGGTACGACGGTCGCCGTGCGAACGCCGAAAACATTGTACGCTATGACGAGCCTGGTTTTCCAGGACCTCTAACGACGTAGTCTCCCTATCACGAGTCGCTTCCCATTCACCAGCCCAACTACAGCTACCTGTAACATTCTCTATCCCCTGCACAGACTACGTCACCGAGTCGACGTACTTCTGCTGACCTTAGTGCAACAAGGTCGCCTAGCCCTTACCGGGGGAACTTAAGGCGGCAACCTGTTGGGGTGAGGTTGCAGCCCGACCCCAAGACAATAAAGGTCCCCAGTACAGCCGCTACAGAATGACCAGATGCCGACGAATATTAACAGCGACATCATGGTGGGCGCCGACCTCAATGTATTAGTGCCTGCCTTATTCGATACAGGTGCCAACGTTTCCAAATGTCTTGACCTGGCCACGCTTCTTAGAAAAGTAAAAACACCGCAGACAGCACTACATATAAGAAAAACTGTTGGTAAATTGCTGCTGAGCTTTGAAAGGTGTGCAGCAAATATCAGCATAGAAAATTCCTCTTTCTTCGCGACTTTCATCATTCTCCCAGAGTGCTGCAAAGATTTAATTATAGCAATGGACTTTATCAGGGAGCATGGTGCTGTAATCAACATCCCGGACCACATAGTTTCATTTTACAAAAGTGCTCGTCTGGCCAATTCTTTACCACCGAAATACAAATCCTTTCATCTCAATCACCACGATATAATTGTGCCGCCTCGATCAAGTACCCTTTTTCAGTAGCATGTGACGTACCGTTCAGCGGTGAAGGAGTCGCCGACCAGCTAACCTCGCTGCTTTTCACTCACAGAATTTCAGTAGCACGAGGAATATTCCATGTGACCGATGGCCGCACTAACTTCCTGTTGACCGGCGGAAATGTTGTAGGCCCGTGTGCTCAGATTTGGGTGCACGTTAAAGAACCCCAGGTGGTCGAAATTTCCGGAGCCCTCTACTACGGCGTCTCTCATAATCATATGGTGGTTTTGGGACGTTAAACCCCACATATCTATCCATCCCTCTTCCTGTTGACCAATTGCACCACCGAGTGCAGGCACCTTCCAGAAGGTACAGTTTTGGCGTATTTTGACGAGACAGCAGATGTTTGTGACTGCTTTTCAGCACTCGAATCAATGCCTACACAAAACCCACATAACCTAGCACCTTACCTTGATGTCAGCGCTACTTGAACTCAGCGAAAGCCAGAACGCATCCTTGCTCTGTTAGCCGAGTTTCACGACTGTTTTGCGTCGACCTCGAAAGTTGGCGCGACATCCCTGACCAAGCACGGAATCATCACAGAAGACAGTGAGACCAATCCACCAAAACCCCTACCATGTGGCTTTAAAAGAACGAGAAGCGATAGAACAGCAGGTAGCCAAAATGCTTGAAGACGACGGAATTCAACAGTCAAAGAACCCCTAGGCGTCCCCTGTTCTAGTCAAGAAGAAGGACGGCAGCCTGTGTTTTTGTGTGGACAATTGAAAAGTAAATCGGGTGACAAAAAGTCTCAGCTTTGCGCGAAGGCGAAGCAATGAACATGATAGCAACCAATTGGAAGGCCACGCATAGTATAGAAAGCACATCGAAACGTGCCCCGCGTTTCTCACGCAGAAATGACGCATGAAACGTACGTACTCACAGCTGCGGATGCACGCTTATTCTGAACGTTATCAGAATAAGCGTCTCATTGATTGCTATGTGGGGTTTAACTTCCAGCAACCACCATATGACTATAAGAGGCGCCGTAGTGCAAGGTTCGGGAAATTTTGACCACCTGCGGTTTGTTAACGTGAATAAGCGTCTCAGTTACTTCACTGTGTCAAAAAGTGCGCGCTTTTCGCAAACGGAAACAGCGATGATTGCAGTGGCCTTTGTGCGCCCAGTATCTACGGCAGAATTGTTCCAGCTAAAGCCTGAGGCCAGCCAAGACGTACGATCCTCCCTTCAACCCCACCACGAGATAAGGCTGCGCGAGCATAGAGTCAAGGGTGCGCGAGGGAGCGTCGTGCCCCTTTTCTAAGCGTTGAAAAGCACGCGTGGGAAATTAGAGTGCGCGCCCCCGCGCGATGTGGCGACACGCGCTCATTCCGCCATCTTGCTGGTAACGCTGAGAACACCATTCCCCCCAAGATGCTTGTCAGCACCAGTGTGTGGTAGATAAGAGTAGCTTGCCGTTTAAACAATGAAGATCGTGCGCCTCCGTGGCTTATTGGCTAACGCGTTACATTAAGACGCACAGGTCCCACGCTTGATTCCGCACGCCTGAGTCTT
The DNA here is from genome assembly GCF_043290135.1 of Rhipicephalus microplus. NCBI lineage: Eukaryota > Metazoa > Arthropoda > Arachnida > Ixodida > Ixodidae > Rhipicephalus > Rhipicephalus microplus. Next base: position 394,261,129 of record NC_134710.1, on the reverse strand, counting down.
TTTCTGGGTTTTTTTCTTGCATTTTCGTATATATAGATACGAAAACATATTCAGTGAGTGACGGCGACACCAACGCCGGCTGCAAAATCTAACCTAGAGTGTCCGTATAATTGCTATCGCTATAAAAACACGTTTATCCGCTTCCAGGCATTGATAATTCGCTCGACAAGCTTCGAAACGCACGTTACTTCTCTTCCATGAACTTGAAAAGTGGATATTGCCAAATCGAAGTCGACCTCAGGAATCATGAAAGAAACGTTTTCGTGGCACCAGACGGACTGTAAAAAATTAAGGTCTTACCAATCGGCTTGTGCTTCGCGGCTGCTACTTTTTAGGGTCTCATGAGTACCGTGCTTTCTGGGCTTAAGTGGAGAACCAGCCTAGTATACCTTGATGACATCCTTGTGTTTTCTGGAACGTTTGACGAACACCTTGAACGGTAGCAAGTGGTCTTGCAGGCCATACGGGCCGCAGGCCTGACGCTCAAGGCGGAGAAGTGTCACTTCTGCTTTGAGGAGCTAAATTTGCTTGGCCATGTCGTCAGTTACGCAGGACTTCGTCCAGATCCTGAGAAAGCTGCCGCCGTCGTACAGTTTCCAACTCCATCAGATAGAAAGGCAGTCAAGTGTTTTTTGGGTCTCTGTGCTTATTATCGGTGGTTTATTCCAGGTTTTGCGTGCATTGAGTCGAATTGAACTCACCTCATGAGGGTTGACGTTGCATTCGTTCGGGGCGAAGAGCAGAAAGCTGATTTCAATGACTTGCGGCAACGTCTACACACGAGCCCCGTTCTTGCCCATTTCGATGAGACAGCCCCCAATTCTTCATTCTGACGCCAGCAATGTTGGCCTCGGAACTGTGCTTGTGAAGCGCCAGGAGGACGAAAAAAGAGTGATCGCTAATGCAAGCAGAACTCTGTCACGCGCAAAAGCAAATTACTCGCCAACTGAAAAAGAATGTCACGCTGCATAGTGGGCAGTTATGAAATTTCGCCCGTACTTGTACAGGCGCCCATGCAAGATTATCAGTGACCACCATTCGCGGTGTTGGTTGACAAGTCTCAAACATCTGTCCGGGCGATTAGCACGCTGGAGCTTTCGACTGCAGGAGTTTTATGTAACGATGGTGTACAAGTCGGTAAAACGACACATATACGCCGACTGCCTCTCTCAATCACCGATAAGACCGGCTGCTTCTTTTGATAAAGAGGCAGCATTCCTCGGAATCCTCGACACGAAACCGACTGCTAGCGTTGTACAACCGTTCACCAGCCACCCTGTATACGCAGGCACTAAATCGTGCGTTCGGTATCTAGTCACGTGCGTCATGATTGTGCTTTCACTTTACTTGATGCTTTGCTTGACTCGAATAGATGGGATGGAAGCAACAGTACTTTAAACCAGTAGTGGGGCGCAACCAAACATCTGCATCCCACAACTCGTTGAAGGCAACAGCTAATTTCCTCACCCTCGGCTAGCTTCTACACTAGCCAAGGAGGGAACGCGTTGAGGTTCGGAATGGGTGCCCTTCGATGACTCGAGTACTCGAGTGGCAGTGCAAAGGAAGAGCCATAGTCCGGTGAAGAGACTTTCATTGCAGCACTGAGGCGTCTCCCGAGTCCAAACCCGGACCTCCAATCTTTCATTTGACATTCAAACACCATCTTTGCAACCCTCCGTTAAACGAAGGGTCTCCACACAAGCCAATCACACGTGGGGGCTTGCACCGCCACAACCAATCGCAAAACACACTTTAAATACAGGCACTGCATCGGTTAATACTACGTTACAAAATATAACACAAGAGGGGATAGGTTTGCAGTGTGTGACACTTTCTCCCATGTAAGGCCGTGCTGGCCTCCGTCGGCTGACCTCCGTCGGTAGCCGTTGTCACGCTCGGGTTCCGTCAACTCTCTCATTAAACGTTGGTTTTAAGAGCGGTGAGTACACCGCCAGGCCCTGCTGCGCTGACCAGGTGTGCATGTGACATTGATACACCCGCCGTCCTAACAACACCCCTTAACGACGCGGGGGAGGATAAGCTTGTCTGCGTGCCACAACCATCTATCGGTTAGCCCAGTGGTCGCGCCACTACGACATTCTTGATGGCACACGTGCATGCCAACAATTACTTAAACTCAGACGACCGCGCTTGGCGTGACTCTTGCAAGACGCGCTTTCGGTTAACCGTTTCCCTTGTAACAAACGGAGGGTGACCTTGACGGCTCTGCTCGTGACCCGGGTGAACGAGGCAGTCTCCTTAGTTCCGTTGCGCAGGTCCTCCGCGTTTGCTTTCGCGGAACCGATCGGCATCGTTAGTGGACAGATTGGAAACTCGCCCCGCGCTGTGCAGCAACTGCATTAGTTAAGCCTCACACAAGACGCCGCTGTTAGGTGCCTCATACTAACTGCAACGCTGTTCCTTCATTCAATAAATATGAATAGTACAGACGAAATAACAATTAAGCATTCCATACCATACCCAATCACGCAAAATTCACGCGATACGCCCACCACTGTACGACACATTCACTCGAGTTCCCCCCATCGGAAGATGCTGGCGGCTTTTTTGTTACAGATAAACTTGCACTGGCACCATGAGACCTAACAGCTGCTTGAAGGTAATGAGTTGTTACGGTCGCCTGCACGCCGATGTGCTCACACGTATATAAAGGACTAATCCCTGAAAACCCGGGAAACACACCTTATATATGCATCCGCCGTCGCTCTGAAGCTCATCTCACCACGGAGATGCACCTTTCCCTGCCCCACGGCCCAACAGTTGCAGCGAAAAACTCCGCCCCTCGCGCATCAAAGTTCCATGAGTGATTAAGTATAAAGTTCTATGGCACAAAAGCGACTATGGTTGTAATGCGCTAGCGGCAGGTTGATAAAATTTCGAATTTCGTTATAACTGCAGAATATGTCGTGGTCCTTTAAAAGAAAACTGAAGTGGTTCTGGAACTCGGTAAAAGCTTGTGTTGAAGAAGGACGCACAAGATTGTCGACAATGTCATATTCATTTCCATGGTTGCAGAAGCAGGAGCTTTAGAATACGCAAAAAAATAAACAGCTCCTAGCTCTTCCCTCGTGAGCACGCCAAAAGAGTGGATCTGGAAAGGACTAAGCCCTCTTTGCTTCCGTTGGCGGAGCCATGCTTCAATCAGACGGAATGTTCTCGCCGCGGACTGATCCGAACACAGTGCGCCAGCGTTGTTTATGTATGGGAATAGGGTTGCCAATGGTGGCTATAATACCCTGCGCCAAACTTGCTACTCTCCGACCTTGCATGGGGCGAGAACAAATTCAGGTTGGCGCCGTGGCAATTTTCTGGCAACTTTGGGTTTCCATGTTGGCACATTGACTGGACATTTCTTCGTATTACTTGAAAATAAAACAGCCAATATTTTTATTAAATCACTATTGTTTTCAAGCTTTTCTGTCGTGTCGGCCTGTGCACGCATATATATTTTGCCCCATCAACGGACTAGTGCTCATCGAGGCATCCAATGAGTGCCCCTTTGTCTGAAAAAAAATGGAGGGATCTTCGATCATATATTCACTTCTTGAAGCTTGACTGGCATTAATGTAACTTCGTAGCGATGTCAGCTAATGCCTTCAAGAAAAGCAGCTGCAACGTTTAATGATCCTGATCAATGGGCCCAAAATACTTTCCCCAGAACTCCATCTATTCTAGACAAACGGCATACAGGCGCACTGAAAGCACAATATTTTATCAATTATTTTATTTGGAGCTCACCTGCGGCTTGGAGACTTAGCAAGAAGAAAAGTATTGCGCTAGTTTCACTTCCTTTTTGATTATCCAAAATAATAATTACTTTTGAGTACTAGCCACTCTTTACTTAAATCACTTTTTTGTTGATTTGGTGAGAAATTTTGCGCTAAAACTAAATAACCTGCCTACTTTGGCTACCCTTAGATTGAGTTTCGACTCCTTTTCAAATCCATTGAACGGTAACCCTGTACCAGGGTTCTGTACCAGAAGCTCAAGTAAGTATAGAGACGCTGAAAGTTGTACAAATGAATTACATATCTGCCACAATCACAAGCAGCTCAGTGCAATGAAACAAAGCGTCTCTCGTATATTTGACTATGGCCTTCGTGTCTATAGCTACGGCCACTCGCCATTGCCGGAGCTGCTCCGGAGGCCACGCTTACACATTTTGCAGATGACGTGGCACAATGAATATTACGTCACCATGTTTGCCCACCTCAAAGAGACCGAGGACGCTTTTTTATTGCCAAAAATGCTATTTGCGTTTACTTTTAAAAATTCCAACTTCAGTTCTCGAGTCAAGGAGGGATCAAATGGTAGTGTAACACTCGAAACATTTTCTTGTTTTTATTTGATAAACTGCTTCAACTTGCCTTTAAAGCCGAATGAAGAAATACGCTCCGTCTAAAAAATGGGTCACATTATTCTTAGCATATTTTCTCCAAACATATACGTGGCGCGTTATGCTGTCATGTTTTACGCGTATATGGTGCGCATAGGTTTTCTTGATGATGTACTTCTAAATGCGGGCACGTAATTAGATTGTGGAGCACTGTTCATGAAATTTTTCATAAGGGCACTGTTGCTTTTCTTTTCATTAAGAGCTATGCATCATGTGCGCTTTACGTTTGAAGGGCACAGGATTACTTCTGTAAAACGTTCTCTCTGATAGTAGAACTTTTATTTACTCAGGATAAGTGTAATTATTCAGTTGAACTTTATTGTTCTCTGATCATTTACACTGAAACTGCCTATCAAACTGATATGTACTTAAAGGAAAAACGGTTATTCCATTCCAGACGGGCAGATTTACGTTCAGTACGTTAAGATGTTCAGTTGATCTTGATTACTAATGACGCCGTTCATTTCCTGGGATCCCAATACAACTTAAAAGACAGAAAAAAGCAGAATCGTGTTATCTGGCATTCCCTTTGGTGCGACAAAAAAAAATCCCGCCTATGGGTGGTTCTTGAACTAGGGAGCTTCAAGAACAAGTATAAATTACCGATTTTGCCTGTTTGGAGCTTCTGCTATATACTGCCATTCGTATGGCATAGCCCTCAGTCGTGAAAGAAATTAATGTATGTTGTAGTCTTTAGTCTTACTGCGTGCTCATGCATTCCTCAATCAAGCTGCTTTTAACATACATAAGCGCAATTGAACCCCAGGTGTACGTTCTGTGTAACTTGGGCACGTTTCTTGCTCTGTCACGAAGTCATTTATTACACTTTCACGTAGGGTATATTTTTTTATTCTAATATTATATATATGGACACTTCAGGCGTATTATTCTATTGACAGAAGGTATAGTATAAAGTCCATGGGTGGTAACATCATCCCACGTGTCGCAATATGTATGTACAATAGCAAAAACATAGGACGACAGCCGATGATCGCCGCTCCTCCAGAGAAGAAACGCGCAGGCCATCTTCTTGCACGTGAAGGGCCCGTGCGGGGTTGGGGACGCTGCTTGTATCCAGCAGGAACTGCGCCATTTGAACGGCCACGCACAGTTTCCCGCGCGCTATCTTGACAGAGATTTTCAGAATGCTCCTCTGTGCCTTTGTACGAGTGGTGTTGTCCTCACTCAGTCTGCATTGAAACTATAGGCACCACGAACGTTTTTTTTTTTTGCTTGCTGCAGCGGTTTCCTGTCTCTAAACGAGCGATTTGTTGAGGTATGCCAGGCCCGATGCTAAAGAAGTTAGCTGCCAGCCTTACAACGCATAACAATCCCATTTTGTGCTATTGCAGCCGTTACTTCACCCATGACTATTGCGGCAGACACTTGTGACTGTGCCCATGACAAATGTCAACCCTGATTGTTGAGCAGAGATATGACCAGTGGAGTTGTGATTGAAACCACGACGACCCGCTGACCAAAACTATGCCATAGTTTTATTGCTACCACGACCAGTATTATGCGAAATGTAATTTAGGTGGCACTGCGGTAACGTTCGCGAAACCTGCAGGGCACGAAGCGAGTGATCGGCCGCAACAAGGCTCTTATACTATTGTCACAGTGGCAGCTTTCAAGGCGATCAGTGTCGATCCGGATTAACCACGATCCAAATCAGATAATGCTACATGGTCGCTTTTAACCACAATCAGGCGTAATTGAAATCAAGACTATCGCAATCCGCGCTTCGCGATCCGCCTGAGAGATCGCAATTTCGCTCTCGTCTGCACCCCCTATCCGAGCTTGTTGGAAGCACAATAATCAAGAAAATCGAGCATAGCTCAATCGAAAGACTTTAAATCATCTAGATGTTTATAAAAAAGCGAATTCTAGACTGTTTAAATTTGAACAACATCTGAAATATCGCATACTTTACGATTCGTATCGACCGCATGTAGTTACGGGAGAAGCAGACGACAAGCAGTCGCCCGTTGCCTCAAGCCCATAGTTCCAGCTCTCACCCCGACGGAGCTGTCGGAGCACCTCGAAGCGAACTGATTATGAGTGTCGCAAGCCTTTCGACTACGTCACAACGTACGCGCACTTCGTGGTCGAATGAAGAAGCCTCCACATTAATTGATCGCTGACGGGAGTGACCGGAACAGACTTGAGGCACCAGAAGTGAAACACTGGCGCGTACACCGAGATTGACGCTTCGCTGCGACTGGACACGAGCGGGTGGCCAGCAGAAATAAAAGCGAAGGCTCAGAATCTCACAAGTCAATACGGGCAAGTGCAAGGAAAACTCTCTCGAAGGATAGATGTATGACGTTACTATTGTAGATGGTACGTGAAGTTTTTGACGTTTGAGCGCCTCTTGCACAAATAACATTGCTGGTAAATGCCTATATAGAAAGATTGTACGCCGAGTTTTGTCAGTGACGTATTTTACGGCACGCAAGCGCCACCTGATGCATTTCATCCGAGCCAAGCTCGACCCGGATTAGCTTGGGCTACGTAGCAGCGGTCATAAAGTTGGTCGCGACGAATAAAACCGATCAGGATCACCCTGATCGCGATTAAAAGTGCCCGTGTGCCACCGGTATTACAATTTACAACGCTCTTGTCAGTACAATTGCAAGAAGTTACACTACCATCGGATTGTTACGCATATAAACAAGGTGATATATGTGTGCGTATGTCCCGTGACTTCATGAACATCACTGCCCTGCGCCAAAAGCCATTACGTATTGGCCGCGAGGCCCAGCAGAGTCGCCGCCTGGCAGCAACTGGCCGAAGAGGCGAAGTGTGGATTGCTTCGTGCGTCGTCTGCTAGCCACGTCGTGTTTATATGTGCGCGTACGTCATGCACGTTCTCAAAGTGTGGTTTTTCTGGTCATGTAAGCGTGACTGTGACTGTTTCTACGTATGCCTGAAACGACGTACGAAAGCATTTGGTCTTGCTCGGCTGCTAATGCATTGTATTAGGATCGGTGAGTGCAACTTTCCAGAGTGCTGTTTATTGTCGTCGTGCTCTTTATTCACCTCAATAATTTCAGCGTGGGTGCCACTTCCTGTTCCACGCACAACTCAAAATCCTCTTTGCATCCTCCCAAACATGAGGAACATTAAATGTGTGTAAATTAAGTGTTTTATAACGACTAAGTTGTTAAAAAAAAGGCTCTAGTCCATGCACTTGCGCTCTGTTGGTAGGTGTACAACAACGGCACTGTAGTTTATCGATCATGCGAGAAGCCTTAGTTGTATTTATCTGGTCGTGGTACCACTACATAGAAATATTACTATCACATAAACTGTGATACATCGGTGCTTAAACTGTACTCAAAACAGAGTTACCGTGCGCAACGTGTGCTTAAATTTAAGAACGCTTTAAAGAGCCCAGACGTGGAAAGTTAATTCAGACGGCATGCGTTATACACAATGTCGTATATTTCACTAAAAATTTCAGCTTTTTTACAATTTGTGGGGAGTTGTTAGTGACCGAAGGAAAGCAGTGGTAATTTTTTGTTTAAAAAAACATGCTTGTCCCATTAACCAGGCCTTTGTTGTAGCACTGTCATGCACGTAATCCATCGATGAAAGCTTTCTGCTGAACTCTTATATAGGATTTTTTTAGTATTTTGCTGGTGCGAGAACATGTGCGTGCACGTGGTAAATGCAGTGTAGGGCAAAATGTCGTCAGCCACTAAGCTTTCCTGACTAGACTGTCGACTGTCCCACATGTCATGGTGAACAGAATGAGAGAAAAAGTCATATGCGTATGAGGTGCGAACGGTGGTACTTAACTAATCACACAGATTTGCAGGCTTTGTACGATCTTTCTTTCTCTCTTTTTTGTAGTATGCAGATGAAAAAAATTTAAATACGTGGTTCAATCATGCTACAGCGGTGCGTAGCAGGCGTAACACATGCTAACCACATACAAACAACACAGCAAAGGCGTGATTTAGTGCGAAATCGTAAAGAGGGTCACCCAGGGCGAGCATCTTTATGAAAGGCAGAATGTGCTTTACTCGCATGAAACGTTGCATAGGCGTCGTGCATCAGTTAGGTAGATACGAGTGTAATTAACAGTAAACTGTAGTCAACGTGTTTTATTTGCCGACAATCGGCTCAGACCACAAGCAACGAAGCGCCGCTGCGTGTACTTGTATACGCACCGCCGGCCGCCTAACCACACCTCCGCGTGAACGGTGCGGTCACCTATAGCCCAATTTTGCCGTGAATAGTACTGCTCATTCCTTACGCGCCTCGGTGAATTGAAAGCACGTAGAAGCTTAACGCAGGAACCAGCAAGCGACGAAACTGTTAAGACGACAAATGAAAGTTGGAGAAAAAGTGGCAGCTTCGCCGGAAAGGCGAAGGCAATGAACGCGATAACAACGAAAGGAAAGGTCACCTGCAAAATTGAAAGCAGGTCGAAACATGCCTCGCGTTCCTCACGCACAAAAACGTACTCACATATATAGGGGTGCACACGAATAAGCATCTCATTTGTAACTTTTCTGTGTCTGAAAAGCGCGCGCTTTTCGCGAACGGAGACTGCAATGATTACAGTGACCTTTTTGCACTAGGTAACTACAGCAGAATCGTTCCAGGTAAAGCCCTAGGCCAGCCAAGGCGTACGACCTTCTCCTCCTCGCTGGGATAAGTATACGCATAGGAGTTTAGAGCGGGCGCCGCCGGGCGGTGTGGCGACGCGCACTCTTTGCGCCATCTTGCTGAATGCTGAAAACACAATTGCCTCCGAGAGACTCGTGAATAGTGGTAAGTGGTAACTATAAGTAGCTAGCCGTTTGAACGGTGAAGGATGTTCTCCGGGGTGGCTCAGTGGTTGACGCCTCGCGTTCACGGCGCAGAGGTCCCACGCTTGGTTCCGCTCGCCGGAGGGTTTTTTTCAGGATTTTTTTCTTTCTTGCGTTTTCATATATATAGGTACGCATACATATATGGTGCATGACATCGACGCCGACGCCGGCGGCAAAATCCGGCTGAAAGTGTTCATATAATTGCTATCGCAATAAAAAGAAAACAAAAATTCCCAGGCGCTGTGTCTGCGAAGTGGATCAAGCTCTCGCTGGCCAGCGCTTCCCACATCAACGAAGGGTGCCAAACTGTTGTGTTCTTATTACGTATCTGCTCTTTCTAGAATGTCTTTATCCCACCATCTCTTGTATTATTTTTTATTGCGAAAGCTTATACGCACCTCCAAGCATAGCAATCTATAGGTTTCAGGCAGAACTTTTGATCTGCTTATTTTTTATATGTAATGACACTTCGTTCGTTTCCCGGGTCTGCATACATTATTGCCTCAATACTTACTTTGGATACAAAAGTATATTGACAAAAACAAAAAAAAACTAATGACGGGTTCACGCCATGTAATTGGAATATATATATATATAGCTTTTTGTTTTGTGCCCGATAAACTTCATTAGGAAGAAAAAAATTGCAACAGCAGTCATCTGCGGACGAACGTCAACGTTAATGCGATTACCACTGACGCAACAACACGACACACCTTATTACCAAATTCTTCACTTGTAGGTTGTCAACACTTTTTTCGTTGTGTGTTGCTTCCATCCTCCTGAGCTCTCTGTAGCTCAGAACTCTTTCCTCGGTGTTCACTTCGCTCTGTTCTCTTGGCTGTTAACTTAATATCTGGTTGCTTTTGATGGCATCTTTTTTTTTCTTCTCTGAAGCTGACTTTTTCTTTTGGCCGACATTTTCTTTTCGTGCGTCTTCTTCTGCTTGTTTGTCTAACCACTTGTTTGGTCAGTGTTGTGGTCACGCGGAAAATCAACGCTTAGCTGACGTGGCAAAATGAAAACTTCTAGTCTATTTCCAGTCACAGCATGCATAGTTAGAGCAGAAGTTTTGTATGAGTCAGCTAGAATATGCGCTTGCTTAGTCGCAGAACAGACCACCTTGGGTCAATTACCACTCGATTGTATTACAAAACGATAAAAAATGTGAATTGATCATTGACTGGCACCCTCAAACTTACCTATCGATATGTAACGTGTTTCTGATGTGGACGACTGCTTGTGTGACACGTACTTTCAAGTATTATAGTACTCAATTTTCCTTTAATCTTTAAGTGCCGCAGGTTTGACGAGCTGCTTGCGCAAAATAATGAACCAAATGACTGACACTACATTCAAGCGCATTCAGTTAGGCTAATTTGTTCTGCATTACGCCGACGTGGATCCACTTTGAAGACGTGGTCATAGGGGCAAGGCGCATGCAAGTGCAACCGACAGACGGGCCTACTCCACATAAGAGCCACCTAACATATGCCAGGAGTGCCTTATTGGGAATGTAAAATGAACACACACAAACCTAACAGGCAGCCACCGCTATTTCCTACTAAGTACTCTGAGGGCGCACCAACTATAGCTCCACTAAGTGCTCTGACAAACTTCATATACATCGGGCCCTTTCATCAGTGTTTCGTCTAGTCCCAGTGTCACTATGTCGCTAATAGCCTGCAAGGTTCATGTGTGTTTATTTTACATGCACAGCAAGACACTCTCAGCAGATGTCAGACGTATCTCATTGGTTAATACCCCTGTCACAAGGCCACCACTAAACTCTTTTAAACTCTGTCAACGTAAATTTACCTCAGAAAGTTCGACGGAGATACAGTTGTGGTAGTGTCACACGGCAATGACAAGGTTGTAACAGTGGCCGCGAGGGATTCAGCCGGCGCTGTTTCTATTTCGCTGAAATATCCTAAATTTTTCTCTAGATGCTTTTTTTGTGAATCTTCGTTAAGAAATTTTTACAAAAACACGCTATGTTCTTGATCTGAAGTGATAAAAGCAATAAAATGATTCCAAATGAAGACAAAATGAAGCGACGTTGGCGACCTTGTGCCGAAAATGTTTGTATACAATTTCGCCATCTTCGAGTAGATTTTTTGTAGTCCCTGTATGAAAGTTCTTTGCTTCCTTGCCTCGCGGGCCCACACGTTGTCGTCTGTATATTGTGCTGTGTGTTCAGCTGGAGACGATGACGCAGTGGTATAAATCATTCCTCTTACGGGTAAACGCAAACACGGTGACGACAACAACGACACGCACGGACGAAATATCCCGGCTAGTCATGACAACCTGTTCAAACTGAAAACAACATTTTATTCCTAGGTTGACCCACAAAAATTCTCCAGATTACAAGAAAGTTCCCTAAATTTCTTTATTATGATTATTTTGGCTAATTGACTCCTAGCTATAGCTATATTTTGAACGAAAAAGATGCCAAATTCTTAAAGAATGTATGAAATCCCTAGGTTTACGGAAAAGCTTTATGGTTGGCATCACTGGAGGAGAGAACCAAGGAGATTGATGCCTTGACGTCACTTGTTGTGAAGCCTTAGTGAAGCCTGAAGCCGGCCATATTGACTGAGCCAATTCTCCTCCCTTGCTTGTATACGAATATAAAGCAGAATGTGTGACTATCTCTCCGGCTCGGAAAGCACGTGGGCTGCGCAGCGTGCGTGTCGTGAGGATTTGAAACTAATGGAACGAGGCTCAAAACTTTGGGCCAGTGCGACACCACGGGTGAAATCATTTAGTCCAGCTATTAAACAACGAGTAACAACTTGCTCGAAAGGAAGCAAGCACAAGAGAACGCACGCTAGATCGACAGACTACGGTGATTGTGGTGCCAATGTTTTCATGACATTTATATCGTGCAAGCTGATAATGTACACATATCGAACACGAAACTGCATATGTGAAGTACACATGACGTCCTCAGCACAAATGTCTCATCAGTTGTAACAAGTTGGAACACTGCACAACCTTCACTTACCTGCAAGATCATGCACGGTCGTTGTGTTTCCATTTCTTCTTGGTGCCCGAGCGCGATTTCATTGAGCACTTCAATTACTTCATCCGCTGCACGGCATATGAATATACGTGCTCATTCTATGCATTCTATGCACTGTAACAAGAAAGGAAGCAACAAAAGGTAGAAGGCAGGGAGATTAACCAGAAAGACATCCGGTTGGCCATCCTACACTTGGGGATTAGGGAAGGAGACAAGAAAGATGAGAAGAGGGAAGAGAAGGAAAAGAAGGAGAGACTGACAACAGTTTTCGTAAATGTTGCTGCTAGTACTTATAACCACCAGGAGACAACTGCGTAGCCTACAACGCGGCAAAAACCACGGATATTCCCCGCCGCACGTCAGTACGAGACCTATGGAGGCGCTAATGCCACTACCATGCCGCCGCCGCTCCCTGCTAGACCAACTACACTGCACAGCACGTAACCATAGGACCGCCGTCATTGTGCCCAGAAGATATGACCGCCATGACGTCATTCCCGCCACACTTTCCCCGCAGCGCGCCGGCTGGCATGTCCTCTCCTCTTATTCATTCCTCCGTGGCATAACTGATCCCGGTCCTACTCGTGACTCGTGAGGCACGGTGTGATCATTGTTGTGTCACCGTGTGGACGGAATCATTGTGGAGAGTAGCTGCACTCTGGCGGCCGTATATATATGTGAAGAAACACACGTTATGAATAAGTACTGCTGCCAAAGAACGTTTATTATTGCCAAAATGTATTACTGTTTTAAATAAGGCAATTTAGTGCGTGAAATTGTTTTCTCACCCATAGAACTGAGAATGAGAGTACCTCGTTCCTCTGCAAAAGCAGATCGCCGAACTTCCTTTACGAAATGGTCTGTCTACCTTAGTTTGCGTCAGGGTCGCCGTGTGACACGGACTGCATCTTCTTTTTCGCAAGGACGAGGGAGTTGAACGGTGTACGTGGGTGCCCGTGTAACAGGAGTGTAAGCCCGTTTTTGGTAGCGCTGTGCATGTCCAGTCTGATCTCTGTCTGCGTCTTCCACGTTAGCTTCTACATTTAAATTGCGGTACAAGCACACAGGTACTTCACGAGCACTTGGCAAGATTTTGATGGTGATGACACTTCATGAATTTACATGAATATAATCAGGCTTGTTCACTTTCATCAATGAAAATGGACAAGAGTATCGTTAGAGTGGTGTTTTGCACAATGGGCTATTCTTCGAAATCAAAGTCGCATTACCGTGCAATGTATGATCTCTTGAAAAATCATGTCATATACTAGTAGAGTCATGTTTAAATCATCGAATCCGCACCAGTGGCTCTGTAAAATGTAGAGAAAACATTATTCACATAAAACTTCATAACCTGGTGGAGGGGATAAGAACATACATAATCCAGTAGGACGTCCGTGACGTGACATGGCAAAACAAGTCAATACGTCATTTGTCAGCATAGTAGCAAAGTTCCTTCAAAGTTAAGAATTTCAGGCACTATACTCGGGGAATCATCACATCACATAAAAACTTGAGGAATAGCTACTGCACTTCACTAAAAAAGAAGTCATTTGGCTCGTTTTTATCATTTTGATAACTGTCACGCATGTATCTCTTTAAAAGGAGGGTTATATGAAAATTTCAGCTATATACGTCGCCAAGAAAAGTCAAATGACTTTTTTTCTTACAGCGTGGTATATGCCAATGCTCGAGATGACTTCTTGGTCGCTACAAACATCAAAACTTGGGGTTAAATCAGCTCTCTTGTAAGTGTATGACCCAGTATTACGAATGTGACATGAGCTTTTAGCTGTGTAAACTGTGTAAACGAAAGTACGGGCATTGCGGAGATCTAAATTGAAGTATCTTTTCGTGTACGTTCCAAATACAGGTGGGTATTACATACCCTTCAAAGACATGTTTTTAAGGTGTTCAATATATTTTTATATTTTTAATCGAGGGATATGTGCTTTCAAATTATTCCGAGCCGCATTTTGTGCGATGTCGCATTGAAGCATACCCTTCGCGTTAGGTATCAATACTAACGTGTCACTGGTCACTGTGCGAACTTCAGTGTTGCTATAGTTACTGGATTACACGCTTATGTGTTTTCTCCCTGTGGCTTCACTTTGAGGTATAAGCTTGAAGGGCCCATATATCACTCCGAGACCGAAGACAAGAGATTCGTTATTTTTCACCTTCAGTACCCTTCCTACGGGCGCTATCTCCTCTCCACCCCTTATCTGTTTATAAAACACCCATAATATCTCAGTCCTAAGCCTCAATTATACCAGGATTCTGCGATTTTAGGTTACAGGCTATTATCTCTGCTTGCGCAGTCCAAAACGCACCATACAAAGCCAAAGTACATGATCGTGCGTGATGGTCATGCGAAAAAAGGCAGAATGGTCATGCGACTGCATGACAAAGCTAAGTAGGAGGCAAGCCACGACTGATATTCCTAGTATGTAGACATATCTGAGAGCTTCCATATATCCTAACGACATCAGATAAATCACATTACAGTTGTTTTAGTCATTAAGTCAATCAAGTGAACACACGGCTGAGTCACGAATTGTGCCAAAAAACATAAGAAACGCAGAAGTGAATGACGTGCATCTTCATTCAGATGTTGCTTGCGCGCCTCCAGTCATTAAAGAGTACAAACTATGGGGAGTTTTCTCTAGCTTTCTTTATCATGCCTGTCACATTGAATATATTGGATTTACTATAAAAAACAGCCGGTGTCATATAAAAGTGCAAACATTTTAACACCATTTTATAAGAAGGAAATAAACTTGTCCACCCTTACTTATCAAGCTCGCAGACCAGATTGCCTACGAGCTGAAAACATTCGATAAGAAAATTACGAAAGAAGGCGTATGCAAGTCTTCCAGAAATTAAGTTACGCCCATACATAAAAGTGGTAGACAAGATATGCTTACAGCTTATTACCTTGTGTCAGTGCATATCAAATGTCTTTGAAAGCATCTTTCATATTAGACCGATATCTTTCGTAAATATAGACAACATACTAACGAAAAGCCCATATGGCTTTCAAAAGGACAAATCAACACAGAGGGCACTCACTTTTATTAAAAATAAATTAATATCGTCTATTGAGACCAGAAAATGTATGCTTGGTTTGTTTTTAAACTTTAAAAAGGCGTACGACAGCATCCATCAAGACATACTGCTAAACAAAATGCCCAGGTATGGTACATGTGGTACAGCGCTAAACCTGCGTAACAGTTACTTGAAAAATTATTGTCAAATAGTCAACATAAATAACATCACTTCTTCTAAACTGAATATTAATTAAAGCAAGGTGTCCCACAGGGATCAATTCTAGGCCCCCTTCTATCCTTGCTTTATGTAAATGATCTAGTAAATGTCCGTGGTTCTCCTGAAATAATTATTTTGGTGGACGACACAAGCGTATTCTTTGAATCTAAAGAGCTAAAAACAGTCAAGTCAAACGGTAACAAATATTTATCATATTTGTTATACTGACCAAGAGAAAATGTGATGCAGATAAACGCAAAAAACGGCATACGTCATATTTCACACAGTGGATAAAATTATAAATACCGGGATGTGCTTTAAATTTGAAAGGGAGTTTAGTAATATGGTCGCAACACAAAAATTTATCTGTGTAAAATTTGGAGAGCACCTATCCTGGAATGTGCATATAAATAGCCTAGCAGTGAAATTGGGAAAATTTGCGGGATGTATATACAAAGTGGCCACTCTAATCTCTTTGAGGCTGATGAAAACATTGTGTAATGCTCTGTTTTACTCGAAATTATGCTACAGAAATTTAGTATGAAGGACGACAACACAAATTAACTTTAATACATTAGAAGTATTACAAAATTTTTTACTATGCTGCTTGGAGCCATACACGGGCAACCCGAAGGATTTAGGAACACAAACATTATTTTTAAAGCATGATACGGTAAGGGCTGGCTAAATATTCTATTTCAAGTTGCTTCAATCAGTACATCGTAAAAGAATTATATATTACTCAGACTAAAATTAATCAACGCACTGCCTTAGAGCACAAAAACGACACATGCCAACAACACAAACTCATTATGGTGAGTGATATATGAAGTACGAAACCATGCTTCTTCCTAATAGAATGGAAAACGATTTGGACTTCAATGTTAGTACAAACGTGTTTAAGAAAGAACTAAAAAAGTGTATTAATAAACAAAGCACCTACTTTTAGGTTTTCTAAATAAAATATATACTCCTTACAATTTTTTGCATAAATATGCAATTTTTATTTCTGTATAAGAACCTCTAATACATTTCTTTAGATGTACTAGTGCCTTAAATTTGTTTTGTCCATGCTATATTTATTTTGAAATTTGAATACAAATATTGTATTTAATGAAATCAACTAGCAGGTATAATATATTGTTATACTTTTTTTAATTCTGCACAAAAGAACCTTTTTTAGTTTGACCACTAGCTGTTACAAATTGTTTTTGTATCTCCTTTTCATTAAACATTCAAACTAAAAACTTTATGGTATACGAACAATATTCTATCTATTTGTTCTTCATTTTGTAAAACCGGTACAGAGGCTTTTCGTCAGGTATTGCTATACCATTAGCTTCTGTACTTTTCTTCGTGTAATTCAAGAAGAATAATTATTATGAATTTGAATGAAGTGCAGCATATTTTCATTGTGCGCGTGTTTCTCAGCGTCGAAAATCACCCCTCTTCATTGAAGTGTTACTCGGCTGGTAACTGCAGCAAAATAATGGTTTTATCTTTTTATGTGTTAGCAGAGGCAACAAGATCGGTAAATTCAACATCTATTGGTAAGTCACACGTTAGTGTCTTCACGCGCATAAACTTTTCTGGATTCTTGCGTATGGCAGGATTAATCAGTATACTGCGTGGAGTTGATTGATTTTGTAGCAGTTGTACGATGTGGTGGTAGCAGAAGAGGCCCCTGTGCGTATTCAGCACAGCTATCTTTTTGGCATCATCATCCAAAGGAAGTTGGTTGTATGCGTTCCGTAAGTCGAGCGCGCTAAACACCTCGCCTCCTCCTAGCGTCACAAAGATGTCTTAGAATTTCTGAAGTGGGTACTGTTGTGTTCTTGTCGCTGGATAGACCGTCCGCTCAAAATCTACACACAGCCGTATGACTCCTTCTTCACCACTGGCACTACAGGCGTGGTACATGCAGCCATGCTAACTGCGAACAGCACTCCCACTTCCACCTCTCGGTGGATATCGGTGGATACTTGCACTCTCATGGCATACGGAACTGTCCAAGACTTCATACATCGAAGTTGAGCCTTCCTTTAGGTATATATAGTTTCACCGGTGGCTTCTTACTGCATTCGAGATTCGCAAAGCAGTCTGCGAATTCGTCAAGAAGCGCGGCGAGTTTACTGTTGACGTGCACAACATTCACCGTCGAAGACATCCCTCTCTGCAAAAGGAAGACGCCAGCTTTGCAAAATTCCTCTATTGTGTCTCTTTCACAAAGCAGGAGCCCTTGATAGTCTACCACTATCAGAAAACTGCTCACCGTTACTGGACGAAGCTGTACCTTCATGTTCACTTTGCCCCAGACGGGTAACGGTCCCAGGAAACACGAAAGGCGTAAGGGGGTTTTCTGCAAAGCCGGTCACCATGCACTTGCAATGGTTTCTTGTACACGCTTTTGAGAATTACACTTCCTGACGATCCCGTATCGACATTCATTCGTAGCCGATGGCTTTTCCACATTATGGTGTGTTCAATTGGTTGCACTAAGCGCTTATTGACCGAACTGTGTGCGACTATAGAGCATACAAAATCTCTTCTTCATCTTCGCATTCCGTTCCGTCGACGGCAACGTTCCCGACGTCGGAAGTGGGATTTTTTGTAGGCCCTAGCAAGAAGTTCTCTGTTGCCACAGTGATGGCCGATGGGAACTTTGATATCAACATGACGCCGTTGTATGCGGCCCTTTGCATCTGTCGCACAAGAAACTAGGACTTCGCTGTAGGTCGTTTCTTCTGCACTTCCTTCCTTGCGGCTGTTTCTATATCATGTTGACGCCACCGCCTGTAGCTAGTACGTATGGAACTTGCATGCCACGAGCATCTTTGTTCGGTTTTTCAGAAGCTAAGATGAATTCTTCGGCTTCTTTACAAGTTAAATTCTTGTGGCCCAGCAAGCACCACCGTGCTTCATCATCTCGAATCCCACAAACGATTCGGTCCCGCAACATACAATCCAGTGTCGTTCCGAAATTACAATTTATGGCTAGTCATCTCAACTCAGCAGTGTAGTCCGGGACGCTTTCTTGCTCTTTTTTGCCTTCGCAGGAAAAAGGTATAGCCAGAGGCTACTTCGTTTGCTTGATGGTTGAAATAGTATTCTAGGCATCTTACAACGTCGTCATACGTCAAAGAGTTGATGCATGGGTACCCCCGGTTGGCACCCTTGCAAAATATGGACGACACTGTCGCTCAATCATGAAACCAGTAGGGCCTGACGTTTAGGTGTGTCTGTAATCTCTTTGACTTCAAAGTAGCTTCCAAACGTACACTTTACGTACTCCAGCTACTCACAGCGTCGTCGGAGGCCGGGGGTCGAGATCCCATTACTGTGGTGTCAGAATCGAGGTGCGATCAACGCTCCCACCCTTGTCGCCACTGTAGTATATCTAACGTAGGTGCGAGAAAACGACACTTCATGGCAGGAACAAAATTACCCCCGTATTCTCAATCGCTCCTCGACTCGACTTTCACCCTTCACTTGACGGAGTTGAGCACTGCGCCGCTGCTCGGCTGTAAACGACGCTGCGCTGCTCGAGTATCGCACCACATTATCGCTAATATGCAGTGACTTGCCGTGCCTAAAGGGGACGCTTCCATCGGCTTTCTCAAGCGAAGGTGAAGCGTTGAGTGAAGGGACGTTCTAGAATACGGGGGTGAACGTTTATTGAAGAGACTGCTTTTATACCCTGGCCAGAGGGCCGGAGCATGCGCCGTGGCGAGGGGTGAAAGCACGTGTTCAGCCATCTCCAAATCAATTGTAAACTATTCAAATTTCGGTTGCACTGTGTGCTCCAAGTTCTCACATATCCAGGGAACGCCCCTTTTTCTCTGCGGGGATGAATTGAAACACGTTAAGCCACGGCCAGTTTGTTACGCAATCGAGTAGCAATCGTACAGATACGAGGAGTTGTACGAGGTGAAACTAAAGCTCCGTCCCACGGGCGTGCAGGTTTGAAAGAAGGAAATAAAAAATATAGAAAAGCTGCTGGTTCCTACTTCGCGAGCGGCAGAACGAAAAAAAAAAGGCTCATTCAATTGGCGGCAGGTTGATGTTGTAATCGAGTGCCGGGGTTGGGTTCGAGAGGAATTCCCGATGCTGTATAGCATGTGCAAAATGCCTGGTGGGCTCTTCTGCATATGGGGATAATTCTTTTCAAGAGGAGTTTTTTTTTGCACCGTACTTCTCGAGAAATAGGAGGGTCCAGCGGGGCGCACAATGAGCGGAGGAAGCAAATAGCGCAAGAAATGCTCCGCCCCGACAAAGGGTCTCGAGGGAGATGGTCAGCGAGTATCGGCTCCAAAGGCAACGCGTTAGAAAAGGGATGTGAAGGAAAGAGTTGCGCGAGAGAGAGAAAAGGGCGCGCGCACGCAGCAGACTGCTTTACCGCGTTGTTAAGCGAAGTTCGAACAAATCGGGCGGAAACACTCTTAGACGTCGATATTATCGACTTCCGCGCGCGCGAGAACGGGGCGAAGGGGGGGGAGCAGTGGACCTATTTAATCTGCAAATGAAACGTTGCTCTAAAGGCAACGGCTCTCTTTCGAGAAAGTACAAGGGAGCAGCCCTTCCGCGAAGGGATATCAAACTATAAATCAGGGTTAACAATTAATGATGGAGCGGAAGAAGGCGCACGTGCGAAGCTTGGAGTCCGCGATGCAGACGAGAATTTTCGTAGAGTGGCGCGGTGTTACGGAATATTGGAGTAATAATGAAAAAAGGGTGTAAAAACGATGGTTGGGGGTAAGAAGTGAATAGGGGAAAGTATACGCCACCGCTGGCCCCCTCCGCGTACAGAGGCGGTGGTGGCGCTTATCTCTAACGCATGTTCCAAGGAAAGCGGAGACGGTGCACTCTCTCAACACCTGCTGCGGCCTCCCTGGTGCGAGCGAAAAGGAGCCACGCGTCCATTAATCTTGCTATTAAATTGCGTTTAGCTCCAACAGATGAAAAGTGCAGGGTAAAAGAAAGCGCCCGAGGAGCGAAAGCAAAGGGAAACGCGAATGGAAAGGAAGAAACTGCCTTCTCTTTTATTCTGTCTGGGAGGCAATACAGCGGTGAGGGAAGCGAGTATGGAGCGAGTACGCTCTACTTCGTTGTTACTTTTTATTACTTCATTTCAGAAACGGAAAATAAAGAGGGGTTACGATAGAGACAACGTTGTTTCGGTTTTGTTTTGTATATTGAACACTTTATTGCCCCCCATTATCACCTCCCTCGGGATGATAGCAAAAGGTGCATTTTATTTGAAATTAATTATGGCGCGTAGCATTCAGAGGACAAAGGTTCGCTTTCTTTTTTTTTCTTGTAATCTATCTCTAACGTTGCACTCAGTGCGTCGACGCCCGAGCGGATACATTCACTGTATCGCCTGTCTGATATCGTCGTCACTTAAGACGAGATAAGCACGCGAACAAAATTATATATGCTATTCTGCTTTCTTATTCTTGCTCCTTGAGTTATAAATAAGTGCGCCGATGGGGGTCCTCGGTCTCCAAGCGACATCAAATATTTGCCATGAAAGGGAGTTTTTCCAAGCCAGGCTTCGGTATACCCGAGCGGGCAAAGCGCGCGCCGTAGTGTTGAAGAGGCACTGTAAGTTTGCGATCTTGTAAGTAAGCGGATTGGAACTGGGATTTGTGACGGGGAATTTATGGCGCCGTATCTAATTTTGTGATCTTGCTATGAGCTGAAGAATCCGATCGCCCCGTGATTTATTATGCCCTTTCCTTCGTGTTTGAACAGGGAATGCCGGTACAGTCATTCTGTGCGTTCTTTTTTATACAGACTCTTCGTAAGTGAGTTATCTTTCAATAAAGTGCATGTATTCAAGTGAAGATGACCGCTGGTCAATGCCGGTAAAAAGAAAAAAACAAAAGGAAAGGCAAAAACGTCAACAATAATTCACAAACTATATTCCTGAGGCGAGGACAAATGATATGTCTTTTTTTAAACAATAATGCTTAATTTCATTTTGACCCATGATCCGCTCATGTATGATGTACCTTCATGGAGGTTTTTCAAACTTTGTTTTATGAGAACCCATTAAACACACTGCCAATAGGTGGGCCGACCAAAACAGAGCCATTATGCTCACAGTTGTTGCCACATTTATCGGAAGTGAACAGGACGGGTGGAAGCTTAGTGGGAATGTTAATCAACTGCACATGGCATGCGTTGGTGTGCACTGGAATATTAAGTAAGGTCCTCACAGCGGTGGTATAACGATACAGAACAATATGGGTATGTTTTTACGTAGTTTGTTTGCAAAGCTAATCAGAGTGGGATTGTGTTGGAGACTCATACTGACCAATGTTTGTTTGTTTTTTCAAGCGGACTCTCTCGGACTCACACCCACTAAAATGTACCTCCACCGGGCTTCCTGAGACCCTAACTCACCATGATATTACTCACTTGGGCTCACTGAGACTAAGACTCACTACTCTATCTGAGTCTAAGGCAGTTTAAGCGACTTTACGCATCAGACCATTAGCCTACTATTAGCTGTTTCGTCAAAGGTTTCAGTGCTTTTCAACACTGATATCTGGCATATTCGGTGCTTTACTTGGCGCTTTTCATCTCATATCCCTAATTATACGTAATCAGTGGTTGCAATGTGTTGAGACAATTTTTATCGCAAGTGGTGGCTCACAGGAGACGTTTTTAACAAGACCTTTTTTTCGAAAAATAAAGGAGGGAGGGCCATGTTCGCTCTTTCCTCCATAACTCAAGCGTTTATTCAATTATTATTGAGTTGGCTTACGGATGCTACTGCATTGATGCATAAGTAAACATTATTAGTGTAAACGTGAGCTGACATAAAGCTCATAGTAATTCTGAAGCCTAGTAGGTAGGACTAGAGGTCGGCAAAACAAACGGGGCTCACTCAGACTCACCTATGAAACATACCTCGCCCTCAGAGCTCACTAGAACTCACACTCTCCCAATGATTTCCTCAACTAGACTCACTCGGACTCACACTTACTAAAGTTTTTCTCAATCATACTCACTCGGACACAAGCTTGCCAAAATAGTGCTCACCCTGACTGAAACTCACACTCAGAGCTCCATTTGAGTATAAGTGAGTCTAATGATGAGTAGTATGTGGGACCTTGTCACATGAAAGCGGAATCTCATATAACCTACATCTAAGGCACCCACATGTACGAATTTCTGTATTTGAATCCACAGCCAGAAACTCCAGGCAACATGTTTTACAGCGAAAGCTCTTATGAGATCACAGCTCGAGTCTTTCACAGCGCTATAGTTGTTCGCCGCTGCCGCCGCCGCCACCGGTGTCCGTAACCACATCGCGCAAAATTATTAAAAAAAATTAGTACCAATGACACAGAGGGCTCAAACCCGGAACTACCGGGCGCCAGCCCAGTATTTTACCACTGAGCCACGCCGGTGCTTGCGTTCTGTCGGAAAACTTGCCTTAGGCAGGCTTGATGTCCATAAAGCAATCGCGTTATTATAGTTTATAAAGCGTTTTAAAACAGCTAAAGAACAAGCAGTTGTCGCAAAATGCGAATAGCATAACGAGTGGGTCGTCCAATGCTTCAACCCATTTCAAAAGCTTGTTTTTGTTCAGCTATTAATTGCGGCGCACACCCACTTTAGGCATAATTCCTGCCCCACCACGGTGGTCTAGTGGCTAAGGTACTCGGCTGCTGACCCGCAGGTCGTATATCGAATCCCGGCGGCGGCGGCAGCATTTCCGATGGAGGCGGAAATGTTGTAGGCCCGTGTGCTCAGATTTGGGTGCACGTTAAAGGACCCTAGGTGGTCGAAATTTCCGTAGCCCTCCACTACGGCGTCTCTCATAATGAAATCGTGGTTTTGGGACGTTAAACCCCACATATCAATCAATCAAGGCATATTTCCTCACCGTCGTCATCCACTGCAGCAACAATTGGCAAAACGTTATTCGCAATAGTTTAGTGGATACAATGCTTCTCAGAATAATGACAAAAAATAGCATAGCGAATGCCAGCCTACTGCACTAGCTTTTTTATTATTAATGCCGGGGGCATCAAGCAAGTATGCCTGCAGCAGTTACCCAATCAGTGCTGATAAAAAAGGCTCTGAAAAGCCGCTCTTCTAGCTTTCGCTGTGACTCTGATGCGCCTTCCGAGCAGGCCTGGCGTTTTGCTAAAGATACAAGACGAGCTAAACCAGCAGATCCGCAAGAATAAAATTCTTGAACTACCAGTAAGTACCCATAAGTCTGATTGTTTACTCGTTGCTTTGAAATGTTAGGTCCTAACGGTTATGCAAAGTGTGTATTGCAGTGCTGTGACCTCCCCACGCTTAGAGACGTAGACCCTACGTACAGCACGTTAGACACCTTTAAAAGATAGAGAATAATTGATGCCCTATTTGTGCGCCAACATTTCTTTACTTCATATTGCTAGGGAAAAGTTCAACACGGTGAAAAAGCCCCGAGCACATCATTTTATTGTGGTAGCATTTATACAATCTTGGTGTGTTGCTGCTGTCACTGTTAATGTCACCGTTGATGACGCCGTGAGGTTCCATAAAAACAAGAAATCCACCTCATCTCCCTCGCATTGCATGTGTCGTGTGTGATTTAAACCAGCAGAGTGCCACTAGTTTACGCTTAACGCGTTTACAGTTGAGAGACACGGCACCGATATTGGTCTGTGGACTGTCTCTTGGAGTGTCTCTGGTCTTGTCGTCAGCCTATGTACACTGCAAAGACACAAACAGTCCGCCGGTGGTCTCTCAAAAATCCACCCACACCTTCTCACGCTGACAGTCTTTAGTTGGCCGATTCTGTAGTCACATTGTAGGCACACGCAGAGACACCGACTAAATTTGCACAGCTGCACCTCGTTTTCAGCCATGCTCCCTGCTCTGCCATTGTCCCTCTTTGGCTACACAGCACAGCCCCAGCCATAATCCACGGTGACGAGGGGCACGAGTGGTGGACACAATAGGGAAGCAAATAAAAGAGTTCGGTTGGGTGCTCAAAATACCTATTAGGACGGCGTGGAAGCCTTGGAGAGGGCATTATTAACTCCCCCAAGGTTACCCGCTTCGTGGTCGTTTGAAGCAAAGACATGAGACAAATTTTCACTCAGCCGCCGATCTACTGAAGACATGCCGACGACAGGTTTACGGATGCGTTTCGCTGGTGTTTTCGGTCTCTGATCATGTTACACTACGACCACGTGCTGTCTTTTGAGGCGTCATTGTCGTCGTCGGCCTAGCGTGACCATGGGGTCTGGCGACTTGGTCGACGGGTGACTCGCCAGCCGATGGTCTGCATCTGTCTCGTGTCTTCGGCGGGCTCGTGTCAGTGTCATGCCGCTCTAGTATAAACGCGCCTTCATCAAGTGGTGAGATAACGCACAGGTTTGCTTTCGTCGCACGAAAGACCCATAAAGGGAAAGTGTAGCGGGAAGGAAGGGTGGTGGTAGTGGCGTGGCTCCTGCCGCAACTCTGCATTTTGCTCAACCAGGCGTAATCAGGCCTGTTTTATCTTAACGGGGGTTCGTATACCTCTGTCCGCGCTGGTCTCCCCACTCTCTTTGTGATGAAGTCATAGGCGACACGAAGTTCGTTTTTTGCTCGCTGCAGCCACCTCGTTTTCTTGAGCTGCTGTTTTGCAGAGTTACGTCAGGCTGGATGCTGAAGCAGACAGCTGCCAGCCTTAGTTTGTGCAACATTCGGAATGGTTACTATCGCTCCGATTGTTTCACCCTTGAGACAAAACTGCGACTTTTTTTTTTCTGAAGGCTGGCTCGCGCTCCCACACCTGTTGCCTGATCCCAAATTTATCTAAGAAACTGGACTCTTCGTGGCGTCGAACATCTCTCACCTAGGACGGCCTCGAGTTTTACTACGACTCTAAACAGGCCAGGAAATCATTTCACTGTAGTGATTAGGCTAGTCTGATCACATTAATATTTTCTTGTGCTATCTTCTGTAACACGTTAGTGGGTGAACAAAAAGAAAACTGTTATACGGGCTAACACGAATAGATATGTTTCTGTGTTTTACTTTATTCAGTCCGCGAATTCATTCGTATGTTCCAAGTCAGAGCAAAAAAAAATTGAAAATAAAATGCTTTATTAAAAAACACATCTAATGCTCAATCTATTTTCTAACTTTTATTTTGCTTTTGTTTATGTTTTCACACACCCATTAAGCTGACAAATAAGTATGACGCTAATTGTAATAAAATTTACTTGTAAGATTTAGCTACATTTGCCCTCCGTAGGTAGATAGTCCCGTAGAGTTTGTATAAGAAGCATATGAGTAGCATTTGAGGTTGCCCCCGCCGCGGTGGTCTAGTGGCTAAGGTAGTCGGCTGCTGACCCGCAGGTCGCGGGTTCAAATCCCGGCTGCGGCGGCTGCATTTCCGATGGAGGCGGAAATGTTGTAGGCCCGGGTGCTCAGATTTGGGTGCACATTAAAGAACCCCAGGTGGTCGAAATTTACGGAGCCCTCCACTACGGCGTCTCTCATAATCATATGGTGGTTTTGGGACGTTAAACCCCACAAATCAATCAGCATTTGAGGTTGCGGTTCTGGTCGTAATCACCCAACACTTGCTGTCTTCGGAGCCACAATATTATTAATGTCCACACTTGCCGAGACGACGCATCCACCACCGGGGATTTCACTACATGCACAGTGCCAGCCGCCTAAACAATGCGCGTGTGCGGCCGACGAAGAGAGGATTTCTGGCTGCTCGCTCTCTGAGCTTAGCGTGGCTGTGTGCCGCAGTTTCCAGGCACTTCTTTCCTTTATTCCTTCCTAATCAGTCAGCTGTCCGACCACTGATGTAAATATATCTTGTAAATAGTCTATGATGCAAGCTACTCGTCATTCACGTAACAATAATTTAGACGTTCCAGGCAGGTGCCCATCCCTGTTTGAGGACTATTAACCTGCCTGAATGTACTCGGCTGAGTGTCTTTGTCTCGAGCGCGTGCACGAATCGGCCTCTACATTGGTAACTAGAAGAGTTGTGTTGTAAATCTCAGCTTCAAGGCGCGTGGTCGACTTCATTTCTATAAGGGCCAATGCGGGAACTTTTCTATAAGGGCGAAATACGAGAATCACGCGTGCGTTTAGATTTAGGTGCACGCTCAAGAACACTACGTAGTCAAAGTTACTCTGAAGCAAGGTTGCCACTGACTTTCGAGTGAAATTCGCTTACGAGCGAAATGTCGAAAGTTGCCATTTTCATTCAAATTTTGCCAAAAAAGCCGCCACTATACATATGTGTGGCATTACGAGTAATAAAAATTTATAATTATATATAGCCTAGAAATGTATAGTAGAAATCATAAGACCCGAATTATATTGACGTTTTTTAATGCCAGTCACATCACCCACTTCTCAATGGGAGACTTGATAAAGGGCATGCATGTACTATAGCAGCGTCGATGATTGCTAGCGCCTCTTAACAAAAGCTTGTGATGGCTTCCGTTGTAGCAAATACCGGATTACTGGAGATTGGCGTGCATAGCCTTCCCGCAGATTTGAAGATTTTCCTTCCCGTGAGTCAAGTTTCCAATAATCGAACAACTTAATTTTAAAACAAGGGAAATAAATTCGCCACTTTTGCGTAACCGTTGAAATCTCCGCATGACGCTTTAGGACGCGTCATGCTCACAATATACATTTACCTCACTGCAATTTCAGAAGGCTGCCAAAGAAGCCCGACTTGTTGACTCACACAAAAAGTATCTCAAAAACAAATTTAAGCTCAATATACGGAATTAGGGGGTACTACAGCATGAAAAAAGTCGACAAGCTATTCACGGCAGTTGAAGCTGTGGTCGAAACACGCAGCCCTCCCTGACCATTTCAGAAGCCTAACTTTGAAGAAGCATAAAGCTCTAAAAGTACCTAAAAACGTAGTGTAACACCGCCGCCGCCCGGCAGGCGAAGCAGTCCACTGACCTAAATTTTGCTGGGAAATTGCTGACGGACGCACCAGTGCGCCAGTACTTCCCTAGGTAAATTAGAAGACACACACGAGAAAGAAGACAGACATGGTAAATTTAGCGTTAGGTGCGCCTTTTACCGGTGGATCTGAAACCATAAAAATAGAAACAGTTTGTCGCCCATTTGTTTTTAATACACTAATTATCGTATGCATAACTCAGTCGACATCTAAGCCGAAAATCTTCGAAAATTCGCTATGTCACCCTTCATAATTTTACGCTGCCACGGGCCTCTAGAATTCGCCAATTTGGTGAAAAGTAGCCACCAGTGGCAACCCTGCTCTCGAGTCCCACACTACAGCATACCTCGTAATCTTGACATAGCTTGGCCACATTAACCATCATTTCCTCGCATCTCTGACGTGAAAGCCCTGCAACTATTGCATTTTCTCTTTCTCTGTCTCGGTCCTTCTCGCGCTGTTTTATATTTGTATTCCCAATTTCCCTACGACCAACGGAAATCAGCCGACAAGACACGTTCTTCTGTTGACCTCCTTGTATTTTTTCTTGCGTTAGATTTTTCGGTAAGCCACTTCCTCAGAGAAAACTTTTTAAGCGCTACTAACTACAAACGCACGAGGAAAAAACATTCATAAGCAAAAGAACTGCAAAGCATTTGAAAGGAGCATATCGTTACATGATAATGACACATAAAATACAGATATCAGAGAGTCAGAGAGCGAGAGAGAGAGTGTGTAGGAAAAGCTCAAGGACCTCTATGGCAGAACATTGGGTGCTCTCACCAACGTGCTCGACGTATCTTCTTCCATTCGAGGCTCGTTATCTGAAAAAAAAAAAAACTGGAGAAAACGATATAACACCACACCTTTTAGTTTCGGAGTTTCCATTTTCAATTCCCGGATGCCTAAGCAGGAAGCCTGTGATGCATGAAGGGTGCGAATGTGTTCGTCAAACGAAAGCCATAATCAGTATAACCGTAAAAGAGGGGGAGGAAGGCGGCTGAAATGAAGAATTTGAAATTCACGCAGACGGTGGATTGACGCCATGCAGAAACTGTTTTGCATATCTACTGTAAAGGGCGAAAAGCTTGTTTTTTGCTTTCGAAAAGAAGACCACAGAAGTTGGAGAGGGGGGGGGGGGCAGACTGCACTGCCCTCACATTCTGGTTCTTGTCATATCACACGTTCCCATTTTTGTGTGCATGTGCTTTCTGCTGTTTTGTTCCTCTGTATGCAGGAACGTTCGCATCTGCAATGCATTCGGTGTGTCCTTTCTCCCTCCTTCCGTTTTTTTTTTCTTATTGTTATTGGCTGAAGCCAAGCATATCAACTTCCCACGTGAATTTTCGGTTTCCCCGGACCTTGGTATCTATCCCGTTTGCTCTTCTGTCAGCCCCTATGATAAAAGCAGTGACCTCCACAGGCACGCACCCAAACGAATAAAAGAATGTGAAGCAAAAATAATACCAACATACTCAGACATCTCGCCATTGCATTGTTCGACATGTAAAGCAGTGCAGTAGAACAACAATTCAATTTACTTCACTCATGAGCCCAAAATAGTTTGAAGAGCAATCTTACAAAATGTCGGGCTCGGAATGTTTATGTGCATACATTGTATATCCTTGCTTCATACGACTCGGCTAAAGTATTCAATTAAACACCGCGTATTCATTAAGAGGACGGGGTAACCTGCAAGCCGTTCAGGTAGACGCAAGCAGACAAAGCACTCTGTGCCGCGAAGAACGCAGCTCTTTCACAATTCTCTTGTGCGCCTAATATGGTTAAGGGCTCGACAAAACACGGCAGTATTCAAGAGGCAAATGTCGAGCATATTTTGTATTTGCTGAGTTATGAACAGTCACAAAGAAATTAGCGACCAAACAGAATCGAAGTGGTGTCATTTAGTAACGTTCGCGCTTGACACGCCTGTTTAGATACAATGGCCCATTTATAAAGTTTGCATTGTTCATCTTGAGCTCTTCGTAGCATTGCAGAGGAATATTGAAGTTATTAAAATGGTCAAACACGCTTGAGAACTTTCGTGGAGCTCCCAGCGATAGGTATGTGCAATGCTCATGGTTAGCGGCACTGTTCAAAGCATAACACTGTAGCCTATATATAATCTTGATGCGAGACGATCTTCTTAACGCAAACGTTTCTCAAAGCGGCGAAAGGGCGAGCATAGTCCATTTGAAGCTACGTACTGTACTCACGGAATAAAACATGACACTTTGGGGCTACTTGATGCACATACCTCGGTTTCCAGCGCCTTCATTTCGCAGCCACCGCTTTGGGCTCGGCTGCTGACCTGAAGGTCGCGGGATCGAATCTCACCCGCGGCGACTGCATTTTCGATGGAAGTCAAACTGCTTAGAGCCTGTATTACTTTGACATAGGTGCATGATAATGAATCCGAGGTAGTCGCAATTTCTTGAGTCGCCCCAACGGCGCCCCTTATATTAAAATTGTCAGTTTGGAACGCTAAAGCCGAACACCTATTATACAGGAAAAAGAGCTCGTTAATTTGGAATTGAAGCCAACATTTAGAAATTGTTCAAATTGAGTATAGCTCAAATTAGCAAGAGAAAAAAATGCACATCGTGCCTCACTACGCTGGCCGTACCAAAAGCAGCCACCTCTCAAATTATTATAGCCAATTGAAGCTATACTGCACGTTTTTTACAGATGATTTGCTTAATAAGGCTGACACAGCTCAAGCCGTAAACCAAAATTAATCGATCAGCCACCGATACGTCAGAAAGAAGCACTGACATTTTCCCATATGAGCAGAGAGCGTCAATGTCACAATATGTGATGCTATTTATGCTCGAAAACACGTTAATATAAACGCGAAAATAACGGAATCAAAAAGTGAAATAACCAGAAAATTGAATTTGCTTGACTTTCTTCTGTCGAGACTCCCTAAGTATCATTTGCAGCTCATCTGAGAACCCCAACAAACCGGCCAAATTCACATTTGCCGAGAGGTGTTACTGTTTTGTTGTTTTGCATCTCTAGTGAATTAGTTTTGTGTCGACTTAGTGAAGCAGTGGTCACTCGAGGCCAAATTTTGCCTTAATCAATGAAATACAGGAGCTGCCAGTTCAAATAAACCATCGGCGATACTGACGTAATCAAATT
Source organism: Rhipicephalus microplus (assembly GCF_043290135.1). Lineage (NCBI taxonomy): Eukaryota > Metazoa > Arthropoda > Arachnida > Ixodida > Ixodidae > Rhipicephalus > Rhipicephalus microplus. The sequence goes on along the minus strand of NC_134710.1, from coordinate 394,230,494 downwards.
CTGGGGATTTTTTCCTCGAGAAAATACACAGCGCTGTACCAGAACCAAGGCGCCTGTTCGAATGAACTCTAATTTTAAATAAACCAAGCTTGAATTAACGAGTTAATTTTATTGCCATAACAATTCTATGGGCACTCTCGGCTGTATTTTGCCGCCGGCGTCGATGTCGTGGGCGTCACCGTCACTCATCATATACGTATCCGTATCTATATGTGGGAAAACACAAGAAAAAAAAAGGTTCTGAAAAAGACTACGGCGTGCAGAATCGAACGTCGAACCTGATTGATTGATTGATAAGTGGGGTTTAACGTCCCAAAACCACCATAAGATTATGAGAGACGCCGTAGTGGAGGGCTCTGGAAATTTCGACCACCTGGGGCTCTTTAACGTGCACCCAAATCTGAGCACACCGGCCTACAACATTTCCGCCTCCATCGGAAATGCAGCCACTGTAGCCGGGATTTGAACCCGCGACCTGCGGGTCAGCAGGCGAGTACCTTAGTCACTAGACCACCGCAGCGGGGCTCGAACGTGGAACCTCTGAGTCGTAATTGCGTGGCGTTAACCACTGAGCCCCGGAGAAGCAAAAGTTTCAATGTTCAAACGGCAAGCATCTACCACTTGCCGCTGGTGATGGGCACCTCGAGGAGGAACTATCATGCTTTCAGCATTACCAGCAAGATTGCGCAATGAGCGTGTGGAGGTGCGTGCTCTCGACTCCGACGCGTACTTTGCCCCACAGAGAGCAGGAGGTGGACGCTCGCTCGCGCGCGCTTGTCTCGCAGTGGGGAGAATTGTACGTCTTGGCTGGCCTATGGCTTTCACAGGAACGATTCTGTTGTAGTTACTGGGCGTAAAAAGGTTAATGCAATTGTTGCACAGTCTCCGTTTGCGAAAACAGCGCGATTTTCAGACTCGGCGAAGTAACAACTGTGACGCTTATTCGCATTCATCTGTACATGTATATACGTTTCATGCGTTATTTATGCGTGAGAAACGTGGAGCTCATTTTGATCTGCTTGCCATTTTGCGCGTGACCTTCCCATTTGTTGCTATCGCGTTCATTGCTTCGCCTTCATGACAAAGTTGTGAGTTTTTTTTACTTCGTTGTTACGTGGGCACGCCAACCTCAGTTACGAGGAATCTCAGTTGAAGTTTCTATTTTTAATCGCAAAACTAAGTGTCATGTTACTCGCTTCACATGAAAATTCATCCTTAGTTTGGGTTGTGAGGCACGTAACATGACACTCAGCTTTGCGATTAGAAAATACAAACTAAGGTTTATCGTAACCGAGGTTAACATGCTGGTGTAACATGGGTATTCTCTACAACTACTTCAGTTCGTGCTACATGGGTGTAATTTCAACTGGTAGATGTAAATCACCTTGAACATTATTTTTGAAGATCCTCATTCATTGCGACATGACGTGGTTACCCCGAGCAGTTACGCATACTAATCCTTCAACTGGAAAATTCTTGTCAAGTGAGTATCTGTAAGTACTGTACACCCTTTACACGCTTAGGAATGTAAAGTTCGTACCACCGCAGATTTTGCCTGGGTGAGATTGCATTGGCACGAACGAGATGGCCAAGCGCACTTATCCGACGACCAATGCAAAGCGTAAAGTTAGAAACCAGCTCGGCGAATAACGCGCAGGATAGATCAAATGCCCTGAGCGTCGTCTACATTTTGTCGAAAAGCGTTGAGTTGCGCAAACAGGTCAATGACTACACGAAAGAAGCGGAGACACATAGTGCTCTCTGTGTCATCGTCTCTTCGTTTGTCTCACTTTTGTTCAGTAAACTAACATGCCCCATTTTCAACCATTCTGAGAGACATTTATAGTCTCAGTGTGACCCGTTTTCCCTCCAAACTTTTCTGTCAAGCGTAATAAAAATAATTTACGAAATAAAACCAGTACGCAATCAAGGGCTCTGTTTTAATACAAGAGATATGCTGAATACATATGATAGGGAAGCATAATTTTACTTATGATATGGGTCATGAACCATTAGGATAAAAAGTGCAAATTAACTGAATGTGTTCATTGTAGAGCAGATGGCTTTCTTGTGAGGTGCTGGTATCGTTGTGGTGCCTGGCCGAGCACGTCTCAGCCGCGGGCTTCTTTTTACGTGGCCTCTGAGACCCATTTCGGGTCTCGGAGGCCACAAACCAAAGAAATGAAGATACGCAAAGTTAACCCAAAAAATACACCAACGCACATGAACTCCGACAGACGAGTGCAGCTACCACACTCTTAAGGCAATTATAATGGTTGTCTCTTACTTTTTCCTGCACTTTCCCTTCTTTGCCCATGCCTCAAGAAGCGTCCATGTACGCGGGCGCATAGATTTGTTCTGCTCTAACTAAAAACGAAAAGGCCTATGATGGTATGACTAGTCGTCGTAATCACTGCCTAATATTTCCATACTTACGCAAAACTCGCTCTGATTTATTGACTAAGACGGCCTTTGTTCTTTCGCGAAGATTTTTGTATATAGCAGACAGTTAAATAGCCCAAATTTTCTATATGCTGCAATTCGTAATGACCATCAATGTTGCCGTCATTGCCATAATGGAAAAAATACATTGTTTCCCCCTTTTCCTTAATAAACAAGTTGAATAACTACGAGTTGTCGATGGAGATGTCTAAGTCATAGCCTTTTATTCTTCCCTTTCAGTTGACGACTGGTAGCACCCCGACCTCTCCTACAAACTTTGAAGTAGTGCTGTCCAGCATTTCCAGGCTGATGTTTCTGCTTGTCTTGTTATTACTTGTCGTTTATGATTCTGATCGTTCGCACGCTTCAAGGGCGAATGGTGCCCTTCACAGTTTGAGCACATGGTCACGGCAACCCATTTAAGAAGACTGTTGGGACACACTATTGAGTCGAATCTAATGACGTTTGGCACAGGAACTCGAAAACAACGGCATCATTTGCCCGTAAACGATGATGCTTTACTTTTTAGAAAACAGTTTCTGTCTAGGCCACAGCCACCCACCTTCGGAAACACTGTGTCATGCCCGGTCGTTTTTGACTAAGATCAGTGTAAAAAAGAACGAAAGGTAAGTATAAGAAGGAAAGAAAATTACGCATAAACAAGCCAAACAATACACCGAGAAATAAACAAGCAAGTTAACCATAAACAGATAAAATAGAGAGGCAAGATTGGATCTAGCAAACAATAATTAAAGAACGGAAAGTACGTCCCAGCAGTTGGTAAGTAAAGAGTATTTTAAAAATATTAAATCATCTTGATTGTATATTGATCAAATCACTGATATTTTGCGTTGTCAAAACCTTTCTTTGAATATGAGAAATCAAAGCGTTCTACAGAAAAGTGTCATAATTTGCGGTATCATACAACCTAGTTTATTAATGTAGGTCAATGTAAACCAGTATTCAGGTCGTGCTGCGTGATCTACTGTCTTCGGCAAGTTGTCTCTGCTGTTCGTCAAGTTGCTATGAAGGCGCTCCCATTGGCGAGACTTGGCTATAACTTACGAGCCTCTGAAGATGTCGTGAAGTGTCGCGCAGTTCTGGCAAAAGCCTGTACCACTATCACACATGAACTTCTCCGAGCGAGTGGTGGCGTCACAGCAAGACGTCATCGTGGCGTCACGAATGAAAAAATTTGGGATGTCATCGTCTGCCATCCTCGGTCGGTAAAGAATAGGCTGAACCCGGCGGCAGAAGAACACCTCGAAAGGTGCGAGGAACTTAAGTGGAAGTGGAAGAAACATTTAAATTGACTAAAACCGTCGAAGCGACTTACTGCGTGCTCTCACGCAGCAGCTCATTGTGTCTTGCAGGAAGCCAGGTTCTCCGATCGCACAACCTAATGCATCGCCAACTGTGTGGCAGGCCTTTGCCATCAAATGTTGCACGCAGTGTCACATGCTGGCATTTCTTGCTAATGGCACGAGTACCGAGTGGCACTCTCGTTTCTTTTCCCAGCACTTCCGATCAAGCACTTACTTCCGGTTTTTCTAATATCCAAGGAAAAGCTTCCAAAAATTCGTACGAAATACATAGTTATGCTTCAAGACTTACTTTGGGTGCACATCTCCTAGGAGCACAGCTTTACTTAAGACAATGCCAATTAACTCAGAATATAACAAAAAACAAATGAATGAGTCCTTCGAAAGAGCAGAGTGTCAGAGGCGAACTTCTTTAGGGCCTAGCTTTGTGGTCGCCCGTGTTCATCACGGAAATGTTCGTTGATGTGAGAGAGAAAAAAGGTGTAACAATATTAATATCAATCATATTTATAGAAACAATATAAAACACCTTCAAGCACAACCACTTTATACTAGTCGGTGACCTCACCGCAGACATCATAGACCTTAGGACCTAGCACCGCCCACTCACCATCATTCACTTAGTGGATAATCATATAATGATTTCGGCCGTTAAACCCCACGAATCATCATCATTCACTTCGTGAAGATTCGTGGATATGTTGTTCTTCTTGTGAGCAGCTGGGATAGTTGCTCCACCTAGATGAGAAAGTTCTCCTTTTTTACGCAGTCCCTCCAATCCGCTTTGGACAATGTTCCAGGGCTCGGGCTTATTGAAACAACACACCCTGCCGAAAGCAGACACTCCTATGAACAGCTGAGCTAAATATTTCAGTCGCGTATGGCGAAGAGAGTTTAAAGTGCCCCGTAACGGTGTTCTAGTGGTTTGGAACTGGATTGCTAACCCGAAGGTCGCGGGATGAAATCGCGGCTGCAGCGTCTCCAATTTCAATGCGGGCGAGAACGTTTGAGCCCGGTGTAGTTTGATTTAGGTGCACGTTAAAAACCTCAGGTGATCTCGATTTCCGGAGCCCTCCACTACGGCGTCTCTCACCATCATATCTCAGTCTAGGGACGTTAAACCCCAGAAAATACTTTTATTAGAGTTTAGAAGTGGAGCGTAAGTTTTCTACTTTGTCAGGCACACTATTTTCATACAGAGACCTGTGCTCACGCTCTTCCGAGGTGCCGGCGCCGGTTGTTTGACATTGGTTGTTTGACGTCGCTTCTTGCCACGGGGTGCCTTCACGTGATGACGCCGTGCTCTATAGTCTGCCTTTGTCCCGCTGCGGTGGTCTAGTGGCTAAGCTACTCGGCTGCTGACCCGAAGGTTGCGGGATCACTTCTCGGCTGCGGCGGCTGCATTTTCGATGGAGGCGAGAACGCTGTAGGCCCGTGTGCTCACATTTGGGTGCTCGTTAAAGAACCCCAGGTGGCCGAAATATCCGCAGCCCTCCACTACGGCGTCTCTCACAATCATATGGTGGTTTCGGGACGTTAAATCCCACATATCGATCAATTCTGCTAGCCTTACACAGTAGTCACGCTTCTGCGCTAGTAATCAGAACGCAAGAGACCGATCCCGTCTCATCACCCGCGCTGACGGTGAAGACGTGTGCTGACGTAACTTTTTCCTTCATGCGATACTTCGCTGTGCAGCTGTCAGTGTGCTCGTCTAAATAAGGGAGGAGAGAAAAACCACCTGAACCACGCAACAAATCCGGCCTATATACTACACTCGTTCTTGACGTACACAAGGAATATTTGGGGTAATAGATTCCTGATGCACCTAATCTCGAATGCTGAGGTCTTTAATGATTACTTGAAAAAATAGTTCAGGCTTCTTTTAACCCTAAAAATACACCATGTGCCAGTGCCACTACCAGGTTCCTACGAGAACGATTATAGTCGCTGCCCCTTTTCTACCGATGTTTTCGCACATCTGACTAATGTCGGTGCAACTTTTACTAGGCTTATTGCCTTGTCTCCCAAGTTTAATGCTGCAAATGATAAGTTTCGCTTCTGCTTTACTTCACTGCCTTTCCCTGCTTTCACACTCTGTCACTCTCTCACTTTCTGTATGCGAGAAAGGCAAGACTGTATTAAACCTAAAATCTTTTCGGGAGAAAGAGATAGAAATCTTCCCTTTAGATTATTTCCCTCTTTGTGTGCTATCGTCACAGAAGAACTGCTTATGCCATCAGACTTAAAAAAAATAATTCAAATAATGGAAAGGCTATTAGATCTTCTTCAGACTCTCTCGTTACAAGAATAAAAAAAGAAAAGAGTGGGGTGTTAATACTTACTAATAAAATGAGAGTGTTACATACGTTACACGCCGCAGCTGCGTTCGCGGTATAGTATTTGTGTGCGTGTGTGTCAGGAATTTGGGACTGTTTTCCGCTTAACAGTTGCGAAGCCACATTTAATTAACAACCTTGATGTTATCTCACTGAAGGCGCGCTTCTAGCACACAAGCATCGTCATCGTGTACGTGCGCGACGGAATACAACGTTTTTTTTTGTTTTTTTTAAGTACGCATTATTGATAATGGCACCAGAGTCGGTACTCACCCAATACCACAATGTTAAGACTGCACCCAGCAGCGTTAATTGGTTTCCGTCGGCTTTGTGTAACTAAGCTGCTTGAACCAGACCAAAAATATGTAGAGAAAAAGCCTAAGCTGCTTGGACCAGACTAAAAATATGTAGAGAAAAAGTCTGGCGTCTCAAGTTAACCATGTGTTTTTACTGTGTTTTCTGATTATCTTTTTTACTTTTCTGGTCCCGAAGCGTTGTTAGCTGACGCAACTCGCGCGGCTTTTTTTGTTTTTTGCTATCGTGTTGAGAGTTCTTCTAGAAGGAAAAAAAAACAAAGCTCAGATCCTGCGATGAGTGTATGCGAAAAAAGATGAATACCAAATTTGATGAAAGCAACAGCATACATTGCGAAAAAAAAACACGCAGAAAGAAGCGAGATGTTTTGCGAAATACTTTCGCCCGTCAGTGAGTCCATCGGCACAATACATGTAACGGTCGGATGAGAAGATTGGCAAGGGCGAAAATTATCAGACTCCGGCTAACGAGATTTGCGCCTTAGTGTATAGTGCGAACGCTTTGCGCACCGCCACAGGGATCCAGGGGTTTGTAAATCGCGACGCCACTATCAGCGCGATAACGAAAGGAAATATAAACAGAGTGACTATCGGCCATGACGAAAGATGAGCGCTAAACCTAGGAGCCTAATTTATGTTCCGCAGACGTTTCAATGGCCAGCATGAAGTAATGAGAAGAGGGAGAGACGTGGTACACACTTATGAATGCGAACCCTGCTGCCTCGATGATACACGCCCTTTATACCTTATAACATTGGCGAGGCTATTGATGACAGAAGAAAAAGAAATCAACAAAGAAAGCAACGAAACTGATTGTAACAAAAGCCTTTCGTGGTCTTCCTGTCGTCGTTGTGCGATAGAAGGCCAAACAAAGCGTCCAAGAATTCACTGGTTCTCTTCGATCGCATCGTTGCGGCGGCCATTCTCAGGAAATTTAATTAGGAGCGGCCGATATGGCGCGCTTCTGGGTTAAGCTCTTCACTGCTCTGTATTTCGCACGCGGTCGCACGTCGAACTAGCCACAGTGTAATTATTTACTTTTATTTTTTTGTGACTCTCTGCTTATGCTATATTTACCGTACTGGTTTTTATCGCCCATTTTATTCGGGGGGGGGGGGGACATGTTTTTTTCTCACATTATTTTTGTTCCAGCTCACACCCGGGCTAAGCTGTTAAAGCGCCATTTTCAATGCGTGTACGTGCATTGACCGCCGAAGCCTCTCTGAGCTCCGTAGCAGTGGCCGGGCGGCCGAATGCTTTCTCGATTCAATTAGCCAAATGGGCGTGCTGCTTCGGCACGCGGGAACTTCAGCGCGCGCGAGTGCTGCTCGGCCACGCTGACGAACTCGGATCGTTCGGCGTGTGCTTCGTGGCGCCATCATTCCATGCTATAGCGACCGTGTCGACGGCAGTGGCGTTTTCCCTCCAGCCATCGTCCTCGCCGCACCGCCGGCTCATCCGAGCTTTGTCCGCCGAGACGAGTACGGATTGGCGCTCGAGCGTGCCTGGCATCATTCCTGAGAAGGCGACGCGTTGATCGACGCTGATCAATTTCCGACCTATCATTGCCCCACTTCACTCTCTTTCGAAGCTCAGCTTTGAGCGTGTTGCGAACATCGTCCGCTGAAACACGAATCATCCTCTCTTTGAAGCACGGCTGATAGTCCGTATGACGTCGGCAGGGTTTCATTTTTAAAGATGACAGTCTTTCTTGTGACACTTCAACGCAGACAATTTTTGTCTGCCTCTCCCTCTTTCTGTTTATCTGTCTGTCAACCAATAGAAAGCAGTTATTAAGCCAAAGTGGAACCACTTCCTCAACACCCACCAATCTTGATCTGATTTTTGTGTTCATACTTGTGCATATTGTGGTCAAAAAGCAAATATTACGCATATTTAGGGACAATACCAACGCGTCAATATATCGTGGTGTGTTTTTATACTAGATAACGCATAGATACATATATATAAATACCGCCCTGTTTATTACGCTGCGCTGGCAATGCGGCGCTATACATGAAAATGTTGAGGTTTCCTACGCTCTCATAAGACGAAATGGTGCTGCGACCTACTCGTGACATTGTGTTCTACAGATGCTCTCGTTTTTTAAGATTACTGTCTGATGGCGCTGATGTCTAACGCAGCGCCATCAGGATTCCATTCACCAATCTTCTCCTGCGGAACATCTAAAACACGCCTTATTATCCCTCTACAAACAGAAGTCTTTCGGCGGAATTTCTAGTCAAACACGCACATACACTGTCAGTTTATTTGTTTAGTCCTATTCACCATTACACACAGCTCACCCATATCCGCTGGCGCTTAATAAAAATTCCTTTGAGTTGAAGTAGTGTTTAATTATTTTTCATGTTGCCTCAAATACCATCTCTCGCTTGCTCTAGCTCTTGGATGGTTTAAACTACTTTTTTTTATTTGATTCTGTTTGTATACACCCCTCATTTAAGTCCACCATGCCACATAGATAAACTTCAGCAGAAGGCGTCTAATGACAATTGACGTTAACCCAACGTGACGGCTTTACGATAGGACGGCATATGTTTTTTAATAAAGTTGGATAGCCAGCACTGCACCACAATAGATGTGTGATGAACATTACTGTCTATTTGATAAATGGTTCCGAGACCTGGCGTGAATCTGCAGTAGAATACATTATGCCACGCGACAGGTTGGGTTGAATTCATGCCGGGACCCTGACATTTACTCTTTGCACTCATCGGGTCAACGCTGCCGCTGTCAGCTTTTTCTTAACGAAGCGTTAGAATTACCCATGTCTGTTTTAGCCGTTTCTGGGTCGATATCATCTGTCAATCACCTGTGGCACGTACCTGCATACATATATGATGCTATGGCTAATACCCATCCCCGGGTATGTGCCTGACGTCTGGCGTAGAGGGTTTGAGGACGTATACGCGACGGCAATATGACATTACTCATGTCACGACCAGCAAGTCATGTTCATCAAACCGTGTTACCCTCCCACACTTATTTTTCTTTACCACAACTTAAGAGGGTAATCACGAGAGCACCCAGACGTAGGCGGATAGATAGATAGATAGATAGATAGATAGATAGATAGATAGATAGATAGATAGATAGATAGATAGATAGATAGATAGATAGATAGATAGATAGATAGATAGATAGATAGATAGATAGATCCTGAAAACCGAGCGCTCAAATGCCGCGCTCTTTGCATTCCTTTATCGCGTTAGTACGTGTTCGCGCCCATGTATTCAATGAAAAGTGCCGCTATTTATTTCTTAATTAATTAAAGAACAATTATATATGTGCTTCATTCGAGGCTGAAACAGTACACGCAACGTGTTGAATTGCGTTATTATTCCGCACAAAATCAACTGCGCGTCATCGGAGCTTCAGCCACGTTGGATCATCAAAGGTGGTCCTCTGGATTGTCGCGGTACTTTCCCAGTTCCGGTGACTTCAGTCGGTCGAGGTTCGCTAAATGTGTCGCTAAAGGATTCACTAAATGTGTGTGCAGTACGCAAAATAATGCTTAATGCTTTGCGTTTAAAAACAAAGTCAGGTTCCCTTCCTTATTGGGGCAATGGAGGCAACTGAGGCTTGACATGAGCGGCCCTGACCTACTCTCTTTCTTTCTTGATTTTTTCCTTTTATTCATTTTTGCTTTCCTTTTTTGTTTAAGCTCGCAAAAACGTTATTTCTGGTCTGAATCAGCGTGGCGTATTTCGTGTTCTTTCCAGCGCTCGTCAGCCACTAGAAAGCCCCAAAAAATCTTCTTCATGAAGTGTATAGAAAGGTGGGTTGGAACTTATATAATCTTGAAGTCATAATTTTCCTGGAGGGAGAAAAATAAATAAATGGAAGAGACAGGGAGGTTCACCTAAAAGAACCGGTTTGCTACCCTGTGCAGGGGTGGGGAAATAAGGGTCGGAAAGAGGATAGAGATAGAGAGATATAAAATAAATTAGAAAAAGTTCACGTGCACACACATTCAGGGTGTTCCGATCACAGTCGTTAGGACAGGCCGGTTGAACGCAGGAAGCGCAGGAGCACCTTCACAACCTTCTTCTGCGACAGAAAGTCCTGTCGGTACCGCAGGATTCCTTTTTTCCATAGAGTCTGGTTGTCCAGTTCTTCGAGTGCATTGCAGGGTGACTGTCTCTGCGAGCAATATTGTGGGCATTCACACAAAATGTACCAAGTTGTTTTGTCACTGCCGCAATGGTCGCATGCAGCACTGTTGGCCAATCCTATGCGGAACGCCTACGCATTTGTAAATGCGACACCCAACCATAATCTGCACAGCATAGTAGCATCTCATCGCCGAAGTTCCACAGGAATTCGAAGACTGAGAGTTGGGTCTAAGGTACATAATCGTGCATGGTTAAAAAGAGAGTCGTTCCATTGCGCCGTGGTGCGCTTGCGAGCAACCATGCGGAGTTCCCGTGCAGCATCAGTTCTGGAGAGCGGAATTGATAATTGATCGCTTTCAGTATGGGCAGAACGGACAGCTCCTTCGGCCTGTTCATTGCCAATTTCTGCACAGTGACTTGGAAGCCATCGAAAGGATATTTCAGGTCCTTTCTCATTGAAATGGTTAATCTTTTTTGCAATCTCGTATACCAGTTGTTCGTACGGGTCGTGGTGTAAAGGTGATAGAAGAGATTGCAGTGCCGCCTTTGAGTCACTGAAAATTGTCCATTTTTGTGGCTATTGATCACTGATGAATTGCAATGCGGCACGAATAGCTGTGAGCTCTGCTCCTGTTGATGTCATAAGGTGGGAGGTCTTGAATTTGCTTGTTGTGTCTTTTATTGGTATAACGAATGATGACGTTGAACTCCTCTGTTAAACAGAGCCGTCGGTGTATACGTGTATACAGCCTTGATACGTCTCGTATAACAAGAACAGATCAAGCTGCCTAAGACCAGGTGACGGCATATCTGTTTTTTTCTGGATGCCAGGTATAGTTAGCATGATGTTAGCCTGAGTCAGGCACCAAAGAGGGGTCGAAGGCCTAGCGGCGTGTGTGAAGCATGTTGGCAAAGAGTCGCGATATGTGCTTACCGTTTGGCAAAATGACGAACGTGGTTTGTCTGCTGGTAAAGACGCTAGGTAGTGGCAGGTTGTTCGAGTAATATGCCTTATATGTCGCCTGAGTGTCTCAACGTCATTATGGTCGTGATGAGGTTGTTACCAGCGATTTCTATAGTATTCATAGTCGACGCACTCCGAGGCAGGCCGAGGCAAATCCGGAGTGCCGGGGACTGAACATTCTGTAACGTTCGTAGGCTTGTTTTGCTTGCATTGCTGAATGCCGGTAAGCTGTACCACAGGAAACCGAAAAAAAAGTACCCTTTACAGCTGCAGCATTTCTCTGGGTGACATTCCCCTAGTCTTCCCTGTAAAGACATTAAGTAGATTACAGATGTCTATTACCGTTTTTTTTTTCAATTACGAAACGTGATCGCTCCATGATAGATTCCTATCAATTATGACGCCCAAAAACTTGTGCGATCAAACGTATGGTACACTTCGACCATTGATGCTTATGTTGTACTTATTGCGCAAGTCACTTATGGTGGCTTGTGTATAAACGCTACGAGGGCGCATTTCTCGGAAGAAATTTCCAAGCCTCGATTTCGGAGGTAAATGTTTTAGTTGCAGCTTTTTGAATTCTCGCTCGCAACTTCAGGCGTGTTACAGCCGATGCCTAAACGCAGATATCATCTGCGTACATTGATAGCTGGACTGTGCTTGGCAGATGCTCAGTGAGAGCAATTAGCGTTAGATTGAATAGCACAGGGCTGAGTACGCCACCCTAGGGGATGCCACGGTGGCTGTAATGTGGACAGGTTTGACCGTCTTCGGGGCTCACAAAGAAGGATCGCTTTGACAAATAACTACGTATCCAGTGATACATCCGATCACCTATTCTTACATCTTCGAGAGCGGTGAGAACTTCTTCATGTGTAACGTTGTCATACGCCCCTTTGACGTCTAGGAACAAAGATGCACAGAGACTCTTATGGCCTTTCTCGTGTTGGACGTAAGTGACCAGGCTGACTACGTTGTTAGTCGGTGATTGACCACGTCGAAATACCGCCATGACATCTGGGTAGATGTTGTTTCACTCCAAGTACTACTCCAGGCATACCAAGATCATCCTCTCCATAACTTTGCCTACAAAACTGGTCAATGCGATCGGGCGATTGGATGAGAGCTCGAACGGTGACTTGCCTGGCTTCAAAAGTGGAACTATATATATAGGTGACTTGTCTTCCAGCTTGTTGGGAGCGTCCCATTTTCCCAGGATTTGTAGTACAACTCCATGAGCAGGATTCTCACACGTCCACTCAGATGACACAGGGCCCTATAAGAAATTTTATAGGGCCCTGGTGCCGACGTGCGTCCACACAAAGTTAGTGCTGCTCTGAGTTTAAGGATGAAAATGGGCATATCGATGCGGGAATGTCGTGTTTGTGGATAGTTGGTCGAGGGCAATAGGCTATTAGGCACTGTGATTGGCCCAGATAATTTGGCACAGAAATCTTTTGCCAAGTCAATGTCGCGTCGCTGTTCAGAAAGTGCGGGAGCTCTGAATGATGACCACTGAGTGGGTTTTGTGCGGAGACCTCGTACCGTCTTCCACAATTGTGATAAAGGTTTTCGTGAGTCAAGTCACTCACGAAAATCAGTAAAACGTTGTGACTCGAGTTTATATATCCGGCACTGAATCCTCTTCTGCATACGTCGAGCGATCCGTAATGCTTCCATTGCCTCCATGCGTCGGTATCTTTGTTCAGCATGCCGTCGGATTGCTCGAAGTTGTTCTAACTCTATGTCAAATTCCGTTACATTGGAGAGCATGTGAGGGTACACGTAGTGTCGTGTATTGTGCTTTTGATTATCTTCTTTATGTTAAGGGATCGGTTTTCTTGACATTGCTCTTCCATGCGAGACTGAAATTTCAACCAGTCCACCCTTTGAGCGCTATCGCGTATCTTAGCATGGAATAATCCTTCAATTTTGACGTAAGTAGGAAAGTAGTCACTTCCATGCGTTTCTATGTCTGGAAAACACTCAGCATGCTTGATGTGGCCTCGTGAGAGAAAGGCCAGGTCAAGGCAGTTGCTATACTTTGAACCACGCATAAACGTTGGACTACCGTCATTTAGCAAGAAGAGTTCGTTGTCGGAGGCGAAGGACACCAACTTTCTCTCTTTAACATAGGTATTCGAGCTTCCCAAGACTGTATGATGAGAGTTCTATTGCTGATATCAACTTCCGCGTTGTTCAAGAGATCATCTTTAGCCCAACCAGCCACGGTGGTCTAGTGGCTAAGGCATTCGGTTGCTCACCCGCATGACGCGGGGTGAAATCCCGGTCGCGGCAGCTGTATTTTTAATGGAGGTGAAAAATGTCTGAAGCCCTTTATTTAGATTTGGGTGCGCGTTAAATAAGCCAAGCTGGTCGAAATTTCTGGGGCCCTCCCCTACGGCAGCTCATCTGGTGGTTTTGGGACGTTGAACCTCAACAATTGTTATTATTATCATTATTAGTTCGTGAACACGAGACATAGAGTCATTGAAGCCAGCGTTACTAAAGGAAACTCAGTTTCAAAGGTCCGTTGGAGAGGTGGCGCGCGTTGTGGTCACGAGAATTAATGGCGATGTAGTCAGATCTTGCTCACGTGACCGGTGCTTGTGGTTTTGGCACAGGTGACGTGCAAGCGTACGTGGGTTACAGGGACTTCTCCTCTCTGTTTGCTTGTCCTTTTTGAGACTGCTTTGGACCATGGGTAGTGTTTTGGACAAAGACACGTGCATTATGTGCGAAGCGTAGCGAGGAGGAACAAGAAAGAGCGCATGCTTGGGCAAGTCGGTAATCTACGTTTACTTTTAGGCGCACAAACAAACGAGGGCCAAAAGCGCTGTGTCTAGTTAACGTGCTAGTTAATGTGCTATTTAGAATATTTTTCAAGAGACCACCTCACTGGTAAACTTACGTTGAAACGTATGCGAAAAGGCACTTTTTTGCCACAATTGTTGCCAGCTGTACTCAACCTTTCCCGATATATACAAATGCAATACTTTTTGCCTTCAGTAAAACTTCGTGATAACAAGTTCACTTAAAATGTTGTGCCTCACTAAATGCTGTTCTTCTACAAAAAAGCAATATGAACAATTTTGTCCATATTTAAGGCTGCTTAAATACTCCAGAAACCACAAAAGATTATAAGAATAATTTAAAGCGGAAAACCTACGATTGTTCTGTACGGTAAATTTTGTATTAGCCTAATTTAGAAAGCGCAACAAAGTGTTCAAAGAGCCATATATTCCAGCCTTCAGACAAAATTAGCGTGTGGCCTGCTTCATTGAATTTTTTTCTCCCAAAAAAAACATATTCGTGGAAACCTTCTTGCTTTGTAAGCTGGTCGTTCATTTTCTTTTTTTTTTCATGTGACGCAGGATAGAAAGAGACACACACGTGGCGCTGAACTTGCAACTGTGTCCTGTGTTGAAGCGCTGATTTATATTTTCATCATGGAGCCTTACCAACTCCCCCATTGTGCTTGTTCACTTGACTGTAGATGCCACTTGAACGCTGCTACCAAAGGCTACTGCACTGGTCCCTGCGAATCGGTTGTTGGTATATTTCATGACAGCCTTAGAAAATTGTTTCTCAAGAACGTCTTTGTATTTACAGTAAGTCAACTTGTTTTCACGTGTAAAGCTTTTAGGAACCGCATTTGGTCATTTTCAGCCTAGGTACTACGGGAGAGGCTAAAATTGTAGTGGTAGTTATAAATACTACGCCGGAAATGCTCATTCGCTTAGAAACTTGCCGACTTGGGAGGTAATCGCTTGGTAAATAGCTCGAAAAATATAGGATGAACATTGATTGCTAGCACACTGCTGAACAACGCATTAGGGTCAATCAATGCATGAAGGTGACCTCATGCATTCCCAAAATGTGATGCGGCAACGTCGACTGGAATGACGATAAATGTTTAGGTTTGGTGACAGCACAGCTATAAAGTCGGTACAAGCAACTGCACTGCTGACCGCCTCGGTACGCGGCTGTATAGGAGACCGCGCACTGGAAGTATACAGTGCAAGAGTTGACTGCAGCGCCTCTAGTCATCGGGACCACTGAGCCGACCAACCTCCTCCGCTGGTGGAGACGCGGAGGATTGAAACTGACTTTACTTTTGGAACGTTGAATGAAGCGGCCATACCAAGTGCACTGTTTTTTGCATCGTTGGTAGATAACATTCCTAGGCTTCAGTCGAGTTCATGTTGGACAACTGTGTTATTTTTTTACTTTTTTAATAAATTTAAATAGATGGACGCGTGGCACAGTGGAAAACGTACTCGCTTTCGGACCGAAGAGTCCCGAATTTAAATCCCATACACACTGATAATTGCATTTTTTTTGGTGCACCCAAGATGTCGGTGAGGAGGTGTTTCGGCGGAGCGGTTCACGTGTTTTTCCGTGATGCTGTTTTTTTTTGTTTTATTTCTTAAACACCATCATAATCAGTTTCACAGGACAGTTAATACAAGCTTCGTATTTAAAAAGTAGGGCTTTCCTTTCGAGTATGCCTTAATTCCCACAGCTTGTCGTTGCAGTGGTGGGCTCACCGTGAGATGACGATGTTTATTTAGGCGAAAGAATAATATGCCCTATTAGTTACAAAATGCGTCGTGAATGAATAGCACTAAAGGTGACGTGATCGCGTGATGGCGTCTTATCAGAAGTCATCAAATGAAATTGTTTATTGGTCAAAATGGGGCTAATCACGGGTGTAGAGAGACAACGAGTGTTGCTCAGAAAGCTTAAAACAGTGGGCGGGAGAGGATGTAATTGGTCGAGAACACGAAAGCAATTTGCTGAGTGCCCCGTTAGGCCTTCGCCTGTGATCCCCTTAGTGTCAACCTAAGGGACTGTCTGTGTTTGAGAAAGTATTCAAGCAGTTAAGCCCCAGGATGAACAACAAACGTGAGCACTACATGAATATCCTCACGTCTTGATTATCTTCGTTGAATCCACTTGGAAGTAATTTTTCTCTTTGTCGGGTGCAATGATGCTGCATGCGATTATCGTGAACAAAATCTTCTCTAAAACTCGTTGTAGAATCTCGCGTAACAGTCAAGCAACTCTTTCATGCTCCGTCATAGATGTATGTGAATGAGACAATGATCCGAAAAAAAAAAACGAAGCCATGCTCAAAGCAAAGGCTTGTGATACATCACAGGCGTAGTCGTTCGCGCTAGATGGGATGCATGGCCAGGAAGGAAGAACAGGACAGTGCTTTCATTTTCTCCGAGACAATGACACTTCTCTGGCGTTCGTCCACTTTTTACCCCGCGCTAAGGCTTTGCGAAGTGACAATGATAGATGAGCTCCCCTGTTAGTCTCGCAATGGCAGAGGCCTCCCATTGGCGGGCGGGGAAGTATCGTCCGTCGGTACTCACCAGTGAAGCTCGGCCAAACGAAGCTGCATGGTTGGTAATCACGTGCACCAAATTCAAAATCTCGTTTCGTGTCTCACTGCTCCACCCTCCGACCTGGTGAGAGGCTCAAGGAATACGCTCAATCTCTCTGTGCTCTTATTTTTCTCCTTTCTTACTTCCCAGGCTTATCCGTCCCCGCTAAGCTAGCTATATGTTAAACTCGATTGTTCCGTAGTTCGTAGTTTGCATCGTCTTCATCGAGTGCGGCAGAAATGAGTTCTTTCCTCACATTTCTTTCGTTTTGTTGTTCGTTCCTAGATAAGAACCACTGCGAAAAAATTCATGAGTACTATGGAATGAAGTGCTCGGTGCCTTATGATGATGAGCCTCCCTTATGTAATGCCCCATGTGGGGTCCTTAAGGGTAAATACATCAATGGTGATGATGATGATTTATTATTCACACTATAGACCACCGAGATGTCGAAGGGTTTAACGTCGTATTGCGGTGCATCAACATGTTTCGTTCAATCACAATTCATACTCTTTAAAATTCGGGTATTTGTTCATGTGATGTCAGCATGGTTGGTGAAGTGATAAATATACATATCAATGACACATATATGCGTAATCTGCCCATAGTGTGAACTCTGAAACTTTCGTGGCACTCGTTCAGTGCTGGAGGGGAGGAGGAGAAGAAGGATGGAAACTCTGGAAGGTTGAGCAGGGCTTAGTATGGTAGGCCTAAATTGTTCATCAAGGAATTAAAACAGGGCTTGTTTCTTTGTTTGCTTTCTTAGGAACCTTCTTCAGCCAGCTAAATGTTCGCCGATAAACGTATTCACTGCGGTGGACGGAAAAATTGCAGGTTATAACACCTGCAACTCTCCACACCCGCAATCTGTCGGTTTGGTGAGTGCAATTTGAGCTGGCTGTTGAAGAAAGAACACGTAGTTGATCCTTCCGTAATAGGAATTGATATAACACGAAAGTGATACGTCCACACAGATTTATTTCATTGTTTACTCTACATTAATTTATGAAAGCTCGCACAATGGCTGCTGATGTTTGACTATAGCACCGCGAACCGATAACGCACCCGCGTTGGCGCTTTGTGATACATAACCATTCTAACGACTAACGTCAATGATAAATGAATAAACAAACCCTTGTTGTCATAGATAATTGTAATAGTTAATGGCGAGAGTGGAATCGGAGAATGCGGTAAGACAGCCAGGACAGCCGTCACTGCATGTACGCTGAACTGGGCTAAGGTCGCCTGCTCACCGAATGTTACAGCACTGAACGTGACTGCCCGAGCAGAGAGAAACGCAACGCGTGTGTTGCTTACGTTGTTGGCCGGCCGCAATTTTTCGTGCGGCGAACTACTGGCGGAAGAAACATTTTTCTCCCTTCATGGGCGAGCATAGGTGTAGCACGAGGAGTTACAGCAAGGTGACGCACAGCTATTTTTTTATATCGATCGCTGATATGAGCGAGCCCGATTCTAGGAGTGATGTCGCCACCTGACGTTGTACTAAATCGCCGACAAAATCGGACTTCTCTTTCTGAAAACACGCCCATACGGCGAATGCCTATAGAAAGGAGTTGTTGAAGAAATTATCGCGGATGTTACGCTCATAATGCATCACTTCTTTTTACCAAAAGCACTGTGACAGGAGAGTGGTAGATATAAAAGGCGTGTTTATAAAACTCTCGGAATATTTGACAAAAAGGTCGCTGGTTTGATTCCAACTATCGGAATCTTTTTTTTCTTTGCTTTCTGATTGTGCCTCTTTTTTGAGACGTCTCTGAAGTCTTTGTGCACCCCGGCATAAGTCGCATTCCTGCTAACCCATTAGAAACTGGTTTATTTTTTCATAACAAATTATTTCGACCTGTTTTAGGAGCTACCCAATAAACAAATATAGCTACTGACCCATGGTGTCTTTAGTGGAACCCTAGGCTATCTAAAGGTATATTGCCATAATTTTTTGCGCGTTTATTTTTAAACTGCATGAATTGAATGGCTTCATCGAGATCAGGCACCATATAGACCCGCTGGTACCTCTAAAAAGAATAAAAATGCGTGTGTACTCATATTTTAGTATGTAACAATCAACAAGAGGATGCCAAAATGTAGCCGCTTACTTTGGTGCTACGAATGATATGCTCCATGTACTACAATGACGTGAAAGATGCCGCTGTATGCGGCCTTTCAGCCACTACGCAGTGACTCTGTCGAAGTGACTCGACTGAAGCAACTGTAACGAAAGCGATATTTTACGTATTTCTTGGAGGACTCCTAAAACCCTGCAAGCATAAAGACGAGACAGTACTTTATTTCTCTCCTTCACTGCCCTTTGTACTTAGATTTAGGGGCACGTTAAAGAACGTGGTCGAGGCCAGGTGGTTCAATCCGGAATCCTCCACTACGGAGGCTCTAATAGTCATATCGTGGTTTTTGAGAGTTAAACCCCAGATAATATATTTTACAATTTTATTTATTATTTTTAAAAATAATAATAATAATAATACTATTATTATTGTTCACTGTCTTTCCTGCTGGCGCCATCTTCTCCTCGCCCCTCATTTCTGTTTAAACACGGGGACAATATCAGCACTAACCGTTAGGCCTATCATTATTAGCGTTTTTCGGCTACATGATGTTATCTCTGCTTGCACAATCGAAAAACGCACGAAACGAATTGAATCCAATTGATCGCACGATAGTCATGCGAAACAGGGTAGAACGCACGTACGACTGCAAGAGAAAACATGATAGGAGGATATTCACAACTGGTATTTCTCGTACATCGACCAATCGAGAGCTCATTTCGTCATGACGTCACGTAAACAAACGGCTGGCGTGACGAAGTGCGCCGAAAAGATGGGAACCACCCGGGGAGAATGACGCGCTTCTTCTTTGTATATCTTTTGAGGTTGTTTAGGGCTCCGCTATACTTCGAGTATTCAATACTCATAAATATTTTCTTTCTTATAATAGTACTCTTAAATATTTTTATAAGCATGTTTTGACTTAAGTGATCTAGTATGTGTGTAATGGAAAAATTATCGTTTTCGATTATACAGTCGTGCTGCCCACGAGCCAATACGAAAAGAGATATCGTTGTAGAAACTACAGAACACGTTAATTCGGCAATTTTTTATATTTTTACTACTGAACAGCGTATTTCGAAAATCAGTTTGTAACCGGGACGCTTCTGTAACGTCACTCCTTTTCATGTTACCACTTTTAATCTATAGTGAGATTAACTCTTGTCAAACGTGTGCGGTAAAATATTTGCCACCATATCCAATAGCATCCGAGTCAGTCAATCAAGAATCACTTAATCCGTCAGTAAAGCGCATTTAGGGCAAAACAAGAAAAAAATTAATGGTTTTTCCTAATACTATTTTAATATTCGCTAACCTTTTTTAACAACAGACCTGCTAAATAAATATTTTTCCGGTGAAAATGAAACACAGACATTGGCAGATCCCACACACAGTGGAAATCGGTGATTTGCGAAGCACGAATGAGGAAGGACTATATGTCACTTTCAAATCAGCACAATGTTACGAGGTGGACGTAAATTATGCTGTGCATGACACGCATGTGTTGATTGTCATGTCTGAGCGTGTCATTTACCTTCATCGTCCATTCACGTTCACGTGATACCAAATTTGGTATAAGTGGAGCTACCGAAACGGCCTCGAGCACGCTATAAGCGTAACATGTGGTCATGTTTTACAAGACACCCATGTCATATTTGTCATGTTTAGACGCACATTTACCTTTGTTGTCTATTCACGTCACGTGATACCAAACTTGGCTTATGTGGAGCTAGCGAAACGGCCACGAGCGCGCTAGGAGCGTAGCATGTTTTCATGTTTTACATGACAGGCATGTAATGATAATCATCTTTGGAAGTGTCATATACCTTCGTCGTCTATACATGTCAAGTGATACCAAATTTTGTTTACTTGGAGCTAGCAAAACGGACGCGAGCGTGCTATGAGCGTAGAATGTGGTCATGTTTGACAAGACATGCATGTCATTCAAGATTACCATGTTTGGACGTGTCATTTACCTTCGTCATCCGTTCGCGTCATGTAATGCCAAATTTGCTACATGTGAAGCTAGCAAAATGGCCGCGAGTGCATCATGACCGTGGCATGTAGTCTTATTTTTACATCACACGCATCTCACGATTATCATGTTTGCACCAGTCGGACCTTTGTCATTCATTCACGTCCCATAATGCCAAATTTGGTACATGTGAAGCTAGTGAAATGACCACGAGCGCACCATGAGCATGGCGTGTCATCATGACTTTCATGACATGAATGTCATGATTTCCACGTTAGGGTCTGTCACTTATGTTCACCATGCTGTCATGTCATACCATACTAGTTTTGCAGTATGTCATGTGAACGAAACCACCACAAAGGCAGTAAGACCTTGACATGTAAATCACGACATTCATGGCATACAAGTTATGATTTTTATGTTATGACTTCTCATTTATGCTTGCCATACAGTCGTGTTATGCTATAGCAATATGGTATAGACCCCATTAACGAAACGGCCAGGAGAGCTAAACATCGTCGGTGGCTAGACAGACAGGCAGGCAGGCAGGCAGGCAGGCAGGCAGGCAGGCAGGCAGACAGACAGACAGACAGACAGACAGACAGACAGACAGACAGACAGACAGACAGACAGACAGACAGACAGACAGATAGATAGATAGATAGATAGATAGATAGATAGATAGATAGATAGATAGATAGATAGATAGATAGATAGATAGATAGATACGCTCAAAGTCGCCGAAGTTTGCCAAAAAGTGTTCCGCATTTAAAACATTATATATATATATATAAATAAATATATATATATATATATATATATATATATATATATATATATATATATATATATATATATATATATATATATATATATATATATATATATATATATATATATATATATATATATATATATATATATATATATATATATATATATATATATATATATATATATATATATATATATACGTGAATGACAGTGGTGCTGACGGCGAGAACCAGCCAAGGCTCTCCATATAATTGCTATCGGAATAGAAGTTAGGCGTGGTACAAGTCAGTCATGTTCAAATGGTTATCTTTGCTGACATCCTCACTTAAAAGTGCCTGCAAAACTTTTGCAAGTAATACTTTAATGGTTTCATTATAGAAGTGTATTGCCTCATGAATGCACTGCCACAAAAATGATCCAGAATTCATCAAGAACGACTCGAGTTAAAGTTATTTTTTGCATGCTTCAAACACTTTCCCTCCTTTTTTATTCGCGAGCGTGCTAAAAGATGCGCGGGAAGGGTTGATTATGACATGGGGGCAACAGTCTACGTCTAATCGGGAGCACGGGTCTGACCCTGCACAAATTTTTTCTCTTTTTTTAAAAACCAAATGACCAATGAGCGCAACAAGCAGACGACTAGAATAACTTCACTCATCAAAACAGTGGTTGCAGGGCTGCAGTTGTTTCCCACTCGTTAACGTATGCGCGTCATGCTTGCTGTAATTGCAAGCGCAACACATACACTCACACTACGAAGTCGGTTTATGGTTGCTATAACAACACTCCCTCATTTCGGATGCATATCATAGGAATATAACAGTTGCGCTCTTTCGCATTTCGGTTGCACCACAGAATTTATGGTAAATTCAATAATTCTCACCTAATACTAGAGGCCACTTTTCCGAAATCTCAAAGCGACAATAAGTTCCTCGTTTGAAGGACTTGAATTCACTTATTTGATTTGACTGCTAAACTCCACAAATTTAAACGTATATAATTTAAACTGACAAATTACTGTTCGAAATTTTCTCTTGAACCATCTTGAGATGCATGCCACTACAAGAAAAGCAACTGTGAAGATAGCGAGCAAATAGCGTCTTTTAATGATTTTTAAAGAATGCTGAACTCATTTCTTCAAACACCCTGTACTATCGTCTGAGCACATACCAAATGATTGTGTTGCCTGAGATCATTTCATTGATCAAAAACAAAAATGAAAGAGGGCTTAAAACTAATTCCTGTTGCACGTTAGAGGTAACCGAAAAATACTTGAACGAGCCACAAACATCTGTTTTGAGCGAAAGTACTCAGCTATCGGTGGTCTCCCTTCTGCTAACTTTTACGGGATGTTCGGGCACGTGTGGAATATCAGTCGTAGAAGTGTTGGCCAGCGCCACTCGTGGGCAAGGCGGCGGGTTGAGACGCAAGTTAGTGCCAGTTGAGGTCACGTAAATTACGTCACCTTTATTGGGCAGAGGCTGAACGGTGCCGTGAAGTTCAACATACCGACTTTACCACTGCTTCAGAAAAAAAAATTTCTCATCTTGTCGTTATGTCGCTTTAACGGCAGCTCACAAGCAAGAATCGTAAAAAAAACTTGGAAACTGCTTTGAAAAGTACAGCAGAAATACACACCAGCAAGCATGTATTTCTAATAGCCCAACCTCCCTCCCTTTCCTTTCTTTGTGTCAC
The DNA here is from genome assembly GCF_043290135.1 of Rhipicephalus microplus. Lineage (NCBI taxonomy): Eukaryota > Metazoa > Arthropoda > Arachnida > Ixodida > Ixodidae > Rhipicephalus > Rhipicephalus microplus. Next base: position 394,207,053 of record NC_134710.1, on the reverse strand, counting down.
CGGAACGCATGCTCCCCCTCCCCCATCTGTCTTTCAAGGAGCCGTTTGGCTCTGGACTTTCGAAGCGGGTCAAGTACACAGCGTGATTTGCTTAATTGAGCTGAGTTAACCACTCACAACGGGCTTGCGACGAAAGCGGGAGCCTCGCAGGGAAGTGGGCTTTACCATACGCCTTCGCAAAATTTGCGGTACGAGGGCTTCCGAGGCTATGAAGCTCTTCGATTCGTACGATACACGTGCTTCGTTTTCGCGAAATCTATTTGTGATGAGATATCTCCGTAATTGGAGATGTGCGCTTCGTATGTAGAATAACACTTCCATGGCATCCCGTATTGTCTTTCAGCATTCAAGGTATATAGTTTGCGCTACGTGATCACTGATCAGTCAGTCTTGGACAGGTGCCCTGAAATGGGGGCTTTATTGTAGTATGTAGCCAACTCCACGATTTAGTGCGAGGCTACTGTAAAAGCATGGTAATATATCGAAGCATGCGAATATATATTAACAAGAACAAGATCCATATCTCGCAGCTTACAAGGTTTCTGCTCCGCCAAGAAGTACCGCCATTTCAGGTCGTGTGTACAATCTTTCACTTTTTTTTTTTATTTCACGTACTTTGAGTGCATCAAGCGGAAACGCACGCATTCGACCCATAGTCCTATTAATATCTTGAAATCAACATTTAAGTTGCTTTCAACAAGCAAAGTATGGCCATTCAACGTTATTGTTGTAAGAGTGACGGCGAAAAAAGATAGGTCGCACGCAAGGGACCCATTTAGCCAGCAACTTTAAGACTTGCTATTGCTGTGGCTTGTTTTAAATTATACAACTTTTATGAGGACGATGTTTACTTTCTCGTTTCTCGTTATTTATAACCCTGCTGCCAGTGCAATAGGGCCGAGTTGAGCAATTGGGAGCACTCCCGCAACGTTCCCGTCACATTGCTATAAAAAAAAAGGAGTCTCTGCAACGTATATACAAGCTTTTTGGCATCGGAATGCGTGTAGGGTGCACCGGTTTCAGTGGCACATGCCTCGAGTGTACTTGCTATTTCTCGGGGCCGGCAAGGCGGCCATTGGAACTAGGAGGACACATTGCTTGTTTCGGCCCTCGCGTCTTCAATATAATCCTGACTTAGGAGATGGCTGTAAGTTAAGCCGAGGGGAAAGGAGCGATACCCATCGTGGTTGTCGTCCTTGTTGCCGTGCAGTGACTTTTCGCCTGGACGCGCCCGTTTTGTATTTAATTTGCTCTCTTTCTCACCTACTGACGCAAGGATTAAAAAGAGGCAGTGGAAAAATGTAATGAAAAAAGAAAGAAATTGTCTCGTGACCTTCGAAGTATAAGCAAAGGTAACCACAAAAGAAGGAAGAACGGCGGCAACAGGCGATGCCAAGCAGCATCGATTCCAAGGGACACCATATAATTGCATCGGGTGGACTCCAAACTCCCCACGCTGGAGGCACGGGGTGGCAGTGAAGAGGTCCCGATAAACGAGGCTAGATGTGAAAGTCAAAAACAGCAAACTCTCCGGAAAAGAACGACGTGAGGCAAAAAAAAAAAAAGGCAACAACGCGGTGCGCACTTGGCCGCTACTGGTCCTTTTCTATTGACTGGCTGACTCGGAGTTGAGGTCCTCGCTTGGCCGGCCCACCCCTTCAAATGTTTGGGTATTGTTGCTCGTTCAGCAAAGAAGGGCTTGATATAAAATAAGAGGAAGGGTGGGCTGGGTGCCCAAGCATTTTCTGTCCATGTTGGCTTGTTGTCTGTCGGTTTTGTTTTGTTATCGAACCATTCACCGCTGTCGTATGTGCTCGCCAGCGCGTGTACTGACAGCCGTTAGTACTTCTGCGGGCGTAGTATGGCCGAGGCGGGGAGGGGAAAGCAGAAAAAAGTGCGTTGCAGTTTTCCCAAAGGTAAAAACGCAGTAAAGAGGGATAAAGTGACTTCAGGAATTGCGAATTGATCAGAAACGAAAGATGGAGTGGCCAACTTTCCTTACGACCGCGGCACAATCTCAAAGATCCATGTTTCTTCTGTTTTTGGTTGTTTTTGTTTTGTTTAGCTAGACAGCGTTCACTTTTATTTCTCCTTTCTGTCCCCATCCTGCGAGTCTCCTGTCCCACGCTATAAAGACGAGGCAGACATGTCTAGTGAAGCCGCTGCACATATCTCTTTTCTTATTTCTTTCTTCTCCTGCCAGAGAGTCTGCGCCCTCTCGTAGAATTCAGTGATAGCGAGACATTCATCTATTTTTTTTTAAGTTTTCGACGTGATTTACTTGGAGAGGCGATGAAATCGTTCAGAATGCACTGCCAATGTGTATAACGCATTTGAAATCTGGAAGTGGCGCGGATGCAGCTGCGATATATATGTTCGTTTGTTTTCTTCAGAAGGGGGCAGAGTGAGGCACCGTATTCAAAATGTGCTGTACAGTAAAGCGAGGGTGACCCGAGATCGGTTCCAGCAATATCGCATTTTGAATCGTGCACACAGAAATTTTCACCACTGAACTAAAGAAAGCCGAAGCACCTATATTTGCATTGCACCTAACAAATAAAAAGGTAAAAAGCAGCATGGAAGTATTTTGTACAAAGAAATAGATTTTCGCTGTCATGCCTGTAACACGGAGGCCACAAGATATTCAATAAGGCTTACTGACATGTCTAGGAGGTAGCAGGGTGTCCGAGCAACATGCCTCATATGTGTCCTGAGTGTCTTAATGACAATATGTGTCACGATGAGGTGGTCACCGGCGATTGCTAGAGTAGTTTTTGTCGAGACCACCTAATCTCTTTACCAGCAGACAGACTACGTTCGTCATTGTGCCACACGCTAACCACATATCGCGACTCTTTGCCAACATGCTTTACACCCGCCGCCAGGCCTTCGACTCCTTCGTGGTCTCTGACTCAGGCTGACATCATGCTAACTATACCTAGCATCCAGAAAAAAGCAGATATGTCGTCAACTGCTTTTAGGCAGCTTGCTCTGCTCTTGTTATACGAGGAGTACCAAGGCTGTATACACGTATACACCGACGGCCCTGTCCTACAGAAGAGTTCAACGGCATCATTTGTTATACCAATTAAAGACACAGCAAGCAAATTCAAGACCTCCCACTTTATGACATCAACTTGAGCAGAGCTCACAGCTGTTCGTGCCGCATTGCAACTCATCAGCGATCAACGGCCACAAAAATGGAGAATTTTCAGTGACTCAAAGGCGGCACTGCAATCCCTTCTATCACCTTTACACCACGACCCGTACGAACAACTGGTCTACGAGATTGCAAAAACGCCTCACCATTTCGATGAGAAAGGACATAAAATATCCTTTCAATGGCTTCCAAGACACTGTGGAATAATTGTCAATGAACGAGCCGAAGGGGCTGCCCGTTCTGCCCATACTGAAAGCGATCAAATATGTATTCCGCTCTCCAGAACTGACGCTGTACGGGAACTCCGCATGCTTGCTCGCAAGCGCACCACGTCGCAATGGAGCGATTCACATTTCGCCAATGCTCGATTATGTACCTTAGACCCAACTCTCAGTCTTCGAATTCCTGTGGAACTTCGGCGATGAGATGCTACTATGCTGTGCAGATTATGGTTGGGTGTCGCATTTACCAATGCGTACGCGTTCGCATAGGAATGGCCAACACTGCTGCATGCGACCATTGCGGCGGTGACGAAACAGCTTGAAACATTCTGTGTGAATGCCCACAATACTGCTCGCAGAGAGAGTCACTCTGCAATGTACTAGACAAACTGCACAACCAGACTTTCTCGGAAGAAAGAGTCCTGCGCTACCTACAGGACTTTATGTCGCAGAAAAAGGCTGTGAAGGCGCTCCTGCGCTTCTTGCGTTCAACCGGCCTCTCCAAACAACTGTGATCGGAAAGCCCTGAACGTGCGTGCATCTGGTTTTGTTTTGCAATTTACTTTCTGTCTCTTTATCCTCTTTCCGACCGTTCTTTGACCACCCCTGTACAGGATAGCAAACCAGTTCTTCAAGGTTAACCACCCTGTCTCTTCCTTTTATTTTTTTTCTCTCTCTCAGTGACATGTCCATCCTGAAAAAGGAAAGAAAGAAAGAGAGAAAGAAAAAAAGAAAGAAAGAAAGAAAGAAAGAAAGGAAGAAAGAAAGATGTGAAGAAAGGCGTAACGCTTAACCGAGGATATGAAATCCCCCAATCATATCTTGAAGGGGTACTGACACAAAATTTCACTACCGATATATCCTGCGGGATCGATTCCAGTAAACATGCTCATATCATCTGTCAAATATCATCAGGGATTATACTTGGGAAGGTATTTTAAATTAATTTTGAAGTTTGCGTGAGCGATTGACTCCATCGCGCTATGAACACCCTCGAAGGGGACCCTCACGGACACCCTACTACTATACGTGACCACGCTGCAGAAGTTATGACGACCAGTGGACGACAAGTGGAATTATGCGCACAAGTGGAAAGTTCTGTGTTTGATGACACTGCTATCTCGTTTTCTGTAAAAAAAAACATATCATGTGAAGCACGTGGCAGTGCGTCACAGTTCTGTGTGCTGACATCATCAAGCATTGCATTCGCTAGGTGGTGATAGCTGCACCCGGTGACTTGTCGTTCTCGAAACCGAAACTGACCCTGGTTGGTAATAAGGAGTCCGTAAATAATTATATGCCATGCGCTAACGAAAACGATGTGTCGTGCTAAAATTAACAGGTCACCAGAAGCATATTGCAGGAAAAAAAACGCGAGGACAACATCTTTGTGTCAATACCCTTTTAAACGTTCGTCGGCCCGACCATTGATGACTATACAGGTTGAAAATAATACGGCAGTTCTTAAAACTGCCACTTCGAACAATAACCATATCAGGCATGCTTGCGGAGGAATTCGTTGGGTTACCTTTACCGCAACAAATAGTTGTCCCGTCTCTGGTATATGTTTTAAGGAAAGTGATCACATTGCCCATGAGTCGCTGTTGGCCGAGCTCATGGCTCGGATGAAGACGGTGCTCGGATTAAATGACTTGCGTTGACAGTTTTTAGCCCTGTCCGCAGAAGGTGGCCTCCAGCCACACATCGGTGCTGGACGGAACAGACCACTCGATATCCCCATCGCGATTGACAATCCATGGCAGGCGCAGACACTTAATATATGGAACGATGCTACTTCCTGGCCGTTTAGGCCATACGTGAGACCAGAAACCGCGTAAAATAAAGGGAGATGGGGTCGTCCACCGTATTCTTTTTTTGCGAATATGGTCTATTTTAGTCAAACTGGTGTTTACACTGAGCAAGGAGGTTCCTAACAAGAAATTCTGTAGTCGCGGCTCTCACCGGAACAAGCGATGAAAGTCGGGCTAGTTGGTACATGTCTAGTAGATTCCTGAGCTCTTTCTTATGAACCACAGGGGCGAGATATGTCTAAGCATGCAGTGTTTTCAACCTTTGACAAGGAATCCGCTACCTAAGATGACGTGTCTGATTACCTAATATCCTAATATACGTTGGCAACACACACACACACACACACACACACACACACACACACATACACACACACACACACACACACACACACACACACATATATATATATATATATATATATATATATATATATATATATATATATATATATATATATATATATATATATATATACTGACGAAGCAAGCTTTTTCAATGGGACAAACGTACTTGCACATAGCAGAGACACAACTCAGCGGCCGTCGTATTTTATTTCGAACGGTTTTGACTGGTAGACCGGTCTATTATATATATATATATATATATATATATATATATATATATATATATATATATATATATATATATATATATATCACTTGTGCATAAATAACAATCATATTCGCACTTCGGCTCGTTCGTTGCTGTTCTGAGCCGAAGCAATCATTGCGAAATAAACGCTCCTGCTGGTCCTGCCTGGTGAAGTCTTCCTGCGTCTTTCAGGGAGGTGGAGGTGCGGGGTAAAGATCCCGACGTCATCCTACGTTCGTGTCTCACATGGAGCTACGATCCCGTCGCCGCCTGCACCCGGCCCACCCCACAGCCATTCAGACAACGAAACCAACGCCTATAGTCCTAACCCTTTTACACTGATGCCTGCGGCTGCCCTCCCTTCGTCCACTGTCACCAGCCCTCAGCGTGGACCACCCATGTTCGCGGGTCTCCGCGGTGACAACTTCGAGGACTGGCTCGACCTTTCCAATCTGTGAGTTCAGCCAATCGGTGGACTGAAGTGGACAAGTTGATTCATCTCCCATTCTATCTGACCGGCGTAGCCAAAACGTGTGTTATTTCAACCATGAAACTGACTTCATTGATTCTTTCACCTTTACCATGAAGCTGCGACAAATCTTCGCATGCTCGTCAGGTCATTTCGAAACCACAAAACAGTAACTGGCAACGCGAGTTCAACGTCGACATGAGACATACACTTCGTATATCGACGATGTTTTGGCCCTCTGTCACCGTGCGAACAGTGATATGACGGAAGCCGAGCGCGTTCGCCACATCCTCAAAGGAATCGGCATGATTGCATTCGACACCTTGGGTATTAACAATCCCACTGCGGTTGAAAACATCATGTCGACACGCCAACGCCTTGATGAGTTGCAGTCGCTCCGCCTTCAACGAGACAGCGATTCTCGCCTTATGCCTCCGTCTGATTTGAAAGTGCTAATCCACGCAATCGTCCATGAAGAACTTTGATACCTGAAATAGCAGTGGTCCACTGCCGTCTCAACTCAATCCGCGCCGTTCAACCTGCGGATTCTTGTGAAGCAGGAGTTGGCGGCTATGAGAGGGCCGACAGTGCCGGTCGCTCCACCAGCACGCCCGCTGCCTACATACGCTGATGTGGCCTCCATGACGACGCCGACAGCATCAGTTGATCAACCACTGACCCCCACATATGCGGGCGGATATAGCTGCAATTCAGTCTCCTGCGGTCTTATTTGGGCCTGCTGATAATACTTGTGGCCATTTGGCTTCTGTGCGAGGCGGAGCACCTGCTGCACTCTCTTATCCTCAGTGGCGTTCATCCCGTCCAGTTTGTTTTTACTGCGGTATCCAAGTCCACATACATCGTTACTACCGTGGCCGCAAGCAGGATGAACGACGAAGTTATGCTGAGCTCGAGCGGGACCAGTATCAAAGACCCGATTATTATAGTCCAGACTATTAGCCGTTCTTGCAGTACTGGTCTCCGTCTCCTCCAGCGTCCCCGCGTTAGAGTGTACTATGAGTGTTGAGTGGCGTGACCGCGCCTCAGCGCCTGATGCCTTCCGCGTTGCCCGTAGCGGCAGCGCTGCAGTCGATTAGTACTGAAAGAGCAATGGGAGGGGATGTAACACAACGGGAGGATAAATATATTTCTTTCCCAACAGTTTCAGGAGCGGTTCTTCCTTCGCCAGGGTATGAATCCCTTGATGAAAGAAGAACCCCTCGCCTGAAACTGTTGGGAATATAAATATATTTATCCGTGTTGACAACGCTACCACATAATTTGAATTCCTCAAAATAAATTGCACCACTGCCTGCCTACACTTTCGACACTTAATAACTGAGTATATAAAGCAAAGTAAGTGAAAAACACGCGGTTAAAACAGCATAAGTCTTTCAGAAAGCAAAAATTATTATCCCTCACAAAACTGGCATGATTACTCACTGATATAAATGTTGTGACAACGTTACTCACACTGACGAAACCATCAAGCGCATATGGTCTCTTATGAGGAACT